>NW_012112031.1:2743947-2745049 GCF_000951035.1 Colobus angolensis palliatus
CCGGCCCACGGCAGCCCGCGAGGGACAAAACGCGCCGCGCCTCGTTCCCCGCCCACGGACGCGGTGACTTTCCCAAACGTCTTAAAGGCAACGCACCCTGACTCAAGGCCCAGGGAGGCTGGGCGCCCTCTCGGGGCGGGGCCTCGGGGAGACTCCCTGCCGCTCGCTGCCCGTCGGGCGGGCGCTGTGACCTTGGGTGGAGACTGGTTGGGTCGGCCATGGCTAACCCTCCCTTGCCCAGTGATCCCCTCTTTTCTTTTGCAAATAGGCTAAATGACCGCGCAGTCCGTCATCTGCGGTGTTCGCGTGACCCTCAGCGCCCTCCCCACCGGGCAGGCCCTTTCCCGCCTGATGGGTGCGGCGGGATTATTGAGGGAGTGGAGGGTCGCTTAGGGCACGGGCACCAGAGGCGAGGGCGGGACATGGCAAATGGGGATCAAGTGTCAGAATGGACCCGCCAAACTGTGTTCCGAGCCAGAACGGGCTCCCTACTCGCGTCCTCGACCCATGCATGGGTCCTCACCTCCAGGCTGGTGTCCTCATGTGACAGTGGAGGAGGCCGAGACCAAGGTCACACAGAGCGAGGGATAGAGCCGGGTCCGACTCCATCCCCAGCCAGGACGCTTTACAGTAGCTCGTATTTTTCACTTGGCTGGGGCTTGGCGGCGACTGAGCAGTGAGGTCAGAGAATGCTGCTGAGGGGACATTGGAACCAGGTCTTGCAGTGGGTTGAAGTGCTCCAGGCGGAGAGCGCCCAGGCCCCAGGGGGCTTTTGTGAAGCACCTGAGGCGTTTTCCCTTAGGAGCGTTTGTCAAGCTCTGATGGGAACTGGGAAGCTTTAGCTTCCCGAGGGCGGACTGGGAGGGCCCCAGCTAGGGCCTCGCACGAATTGCAAAGGAAAGCTGACCTTGTCCTGCAGGCACGTGGCGAGGAAGCTCAACGATGTGACGTGAGCATTTAAACGGGAGGAAGGAAAATGGGAAGTGGTAAGATTCTTCTCGGCCTGGCGGCGCAGCGGCTCACGCCTGTAATCCTAGCACTTTGGGAGGCCGAGGCGGGCGGATTGCTTGAGTTCAGAAGTTTGAGACCAGCCTGGGCAACA
>NW_012112031.1:2746709-2748449 GCF_000951035.1 Colobus angolensis palliatus
AAAAAAAAAAAAGTATCATCCAGCTGAGGGTAGCGGCTCACGCCTGTAATGCAAACACTTTAAGAGGCCGAGGAGAGCAGATTGTATGACCTCGGGAGTGGGAGACCAGCCTCGGCAACATGGCAAAACCTCATCTCTACAAAAAATACAAAAATTAGCTGGGTGTGGTGGTGTGCACCTGTAGTCCCTGCTACTCAGAAGGCTGGGATAGGAGGATCACTTGAGCCCAAGGGGTCGAGGCTGCAGGATCTCGCCACTGCACTCCAGCCTGGGCAGCAGAGCAAGACCCTGTCTCAAAAGAAGAAAAAAAAGGCTGGGCGCGGGGGCTCACGCCTGTAATCCCAGCACTTTGGGAGGCTGAGGTGGGCGGATCACGAGGTCAGGATATGAGACCATCCTGGCTAACACAGTGAAACCTCGTCTCTACTAAAAAAACAAAAAATATTAGCCGGGCATGGTAGTGGGTGCCTGTAGTCCCATCTACTCAGGAGGCTGAGGCAGAAGAATGGCGTGAACCCGGGAGGCGGAGCTTGCAGTGAGTGGAGATGGTGTCACTGCACTCCAGCCTGGCCGACAAAGCAAGACTCCATCCCAAAAAAAAAAAAAAGAAAAGAAAAGAAAGAAAAAAAAATCATCCTCTGATCACATTCTCTGTAGTCTGGTGGTCTGACCTCTGACCACACAGTAAGCAGACTGATTCTTGCTTTCACACTGCTTCCACCAAAGTCTTTTCATCATAGTCCTCCTTTTTTCTTTTCTTTTTTTTTTTTTTGAGACTGAGTCTCGCTGTATAGCCCACGTTGGAGTACGGTGGCACAACCTCAACTCACTGCAACCTCCGCCTCTCAGGTTCAAGCGATTCTCCTGCCTCAGCCTCTCAAGTAGCTGGGATTACAGGCACCCACCACCATGCCCGACTAATTTTTGTATTTTTAGTAGAGATGGGGTTTCACCATGTTGGGCAGGCTGGTCTCGAACTCCTGATCTCAGGTGACCTGCCCGCCTTGGCCTCCCATAGTGCTGGGATTACAGGCGTGAGCCACCATGCCCGGCCTCCATCACAGTCTTAACAGCACATACTCCCACTTTCCCCAGCTATTTCCACCATTGCCTATAACAATGTGCTATATTGGCCGGGCGCGGTGGCTCAAGCCCGTAATCCCAGCACTTTGGGAGGCCGAGACGGGCAGATCACGAGGTCAGGAGATCGAGACCATCCTGGCTAACACGGTGAAACCCCATCTCTACTAAAAAATACAAAAAACTAGCCGGGCGAGGTGGCGGGCGCCTGTAGTCCCAGCTACTCGGGAGGCTGAGGCAGGAGAATGGCATGAACCCGGGAGGCAGAGCTTGCAGTGAGCTGAGATCCGGCCACTGCACTCCAGCCTGGGTGACAGAGCAAGACTCCGTCTCAAAACAAAAAAAAAAAACAATGTGCTATGGTTAAGGTGATTGCATAGTTTATCGTTAAAACCAGAACACTTTTGAGAGTGCAAGTGGACCCTATTAATAATGACACAGGGGCAATAGGGCATAAACTGAGACCCTCTTGGCCATACTGGGATGTCTGGGTCTTGGGTGAGGAGTCCAGCCGCTAGACCTGGGGACTTTGTTTTTTTTTTTTTGAGACGGGGTCTCACTCTGTCACCCGTCTGGAGTGCAGTGGCATGATCTCGGCACACTGCGAGCTCCGCCTTCCAGGTTCAAGCCATTCTCCTGCCTCAGCCTCCCAAGTAGCTG
>NW_012112031.1:2748873-2754408 GCF_000951035.1 Colobus angolensis palliatus
TCGCTCTGTCGCCCAGGCTGGAGTGCAGTGACGTGATCTCAGCTCACTGCAACCTCTACCTGTCAGATTCAAGTGATTCTCCTACCTCAGCCTCCCAAGTAGCTGGGGTTACAGGCATGCGTCACCACACCCGGCTCATTTTTGTATTTTTAGTAGAGATGGGGTTTTATGGTGTTGGTCAGGCTGGTCTCGAACTTCTGACCTTGTGATCCGCCCGACTTGGCCTCCCCAAGTGCAGGGATTACAGGCATAAACTACTGTGCCCAGCCGACCTGGGGACTTCCTGAAGGCAAGAACCATAACTTATTTATCTGGGTATTCCCAGCATCTTTCCAGAGCCCAGTGCATGGTAGGTGTTTAATGCACGTTTATTTATTTTTAATTTTATCTTTAGAGACAGGGTCTCATTCTGTTGCCCAGGCTGGAGTGCAGTGGTATGATCACGGCTCACGGAAGCCTCCAACTGGGGGGCTCAAGTGACCCTCCCGTCTCAGTTCCCTGAGTAGCTGGGATTACAGGTGCACACCACCACACCCCACTTAATGCACATTTGTTGGTTGGGTGGATGATTTTGGTGTAGAGGGTGCCAGGTTCTGAGGGCTCCATAGGATGTGGGGGGGCAGCATTGCTGGCAGCCTGGAGTTTCACCTTTAAGCCCCCCATTATTTATTTATTTATTTATTATTATTATTTTTGAGATGGAGTTTCCCTCTTGTTACCCAGGCTGGAGTGCAATGGCTCAGTCTTGGCTCACCACAACCTCTGCCTCCGGGGTTCAAGCGATTCTCCTGCCTCAGCCTCCCCAGTAGCTGGGATTACAGGTATGTGCCACTAGGCTCGGCTAATTTTGTATTTTTAGTAGAAATAGGGTTTTTCCATGTTGGTCAGGCTGGTCTTGAACTCCCAACCTCAGGTGATCCGCCACCTCGGCTTCCCAAAGCGCTGGGATTACAGGCGTGAGCCACTGCGCCTGGCCGATCCCCCCATTATTTATAACAGCTGGCTTTCCTTTCAGATACTCCTTTTGTGTACTGTATGCTTTGACCTTTATGTCTAAAACTTACAGATCATCTCCATAATGCCTGGCTGAGACCCACCAGCCTGAGCCCATGGAGGATGCCCAGCGGAGGCACCTCTCCCTGTCTTCTTCAGGGTCAGTGAGTGTCCATAAGTGCCTACTGGTCAGCATGGGACCGGTGACCAGTTGGTCCATGGGCCTAGTGATGAACCAGTCCCAGCAGCTTTAGAATCTGCAGTTTAAGGCGAGGCGCGGTGGCTCACGCCTGTAATCCCAGCATTTTGGGAGGCCAAAGCAGACGAATTACCTGAGGTCAGGAGTTCGAGACCAGCTTGGCCAACGTGGCGAAACCCTGTCTCTACTAAAAATACAAAAATTAACCTGGTGAGGTGGCGGGCACCTGTAATCCCAGCTACTCCCAAGCTGAGGCAGAAGAAACACTTGAACCCGGGAAGCAGAGGTTGCAGTGAGCCAAGATCGCACCACTACATTCCAGCCTGGGAGACCAAGCAAGACCCGCCTCAAAAAACAGAAACAAACAAATAAAATCATCTTCAGTTTCTCTTCAGTAGCTCCCTTCCCCTTTCCCTCACAGGGTCCTACTGCACAGCAGGCATCCTCAGGGCTACCTCCTGGCTTCCTCAGCACTGCGGGTTTCCCATCTTTTGGGTCCCTGCGTAAAGATAGGAAGGGAGGGTTATCTAGTCTGAGATCCAGTCTGCATAATTAGCCCGCTCAAAGCCTCCCACCTCCCTAATTACCGTTATCATGGATACACCCACTCAGCTGGCCATTCCTACATTCCTGCTTCCCTGTCCTTTGCAGAGTTCCCTAGGGGGCTGGAGAGGTGATGAGGGAACCCAAATCCCTTGGACTGTGGCAGAGAGTCCCCTACTTCCCTGGCCAATCTCTGGGAACCCCTAGAAAGGAAGTGCTCTACCTCCCTCAACCCCAAAACTGCATGGGCAGAACTGCCAGGAAGGAAGGAAGGGAGGAAGGGAGGGAGGGAGGGATAACCGCCAGTAAGATGCCCTGAGCTTCAGTCTCCGTATGTGTAAAATGAAAGGGTTGCATAGATGATCTTTAAGAGTTATCTGGGGCCGGGCGCGGTGGCTCAAGCCTGTAATCCCAGCACTTTGGGAGGCCGTGACGGGCGGATCACGAGGTCAGGAGATTGAGACCATCCTGGCTAACACGGTGAAACCCCGTCTCTACTAAAAATACAAAAACTAGCCGGGCGAGGTGGCAGGCGCCTGTAGTCCCAGCTACTCCGGAGGCTGAGGCAGGAGAATGGCGTGAACCCGGGAGGCGGAGCTTGCAGTGAGCTGAGATCCGGCCACTGCACTCCAGTCCGGGCGACAGAGCAAGACTCCGCCTCAAAAAAAAAAAAAAAAGAGTTATCTGAGGCCAGGCACAGTGGCTCACGCCTGTAATCCCAGCACTTGGGGAGGCCCAGGTGGGTGGATCACTTGAGGTCAGGGGTTTGAGACCAGCCTGGCCAACATGGTGAAACCCCGGCTCTACTAAAATATAAAAAAAAAGAAAAGAAAAAAAAATCAGCTGGGCATGAGTGGTGCATGCCTATAATCCCAGCTACTCAGGAGGCTGAGGTGGGAGGATCACTAGAGCCCAGGAGGAGGAGGTTGCAGTGAGCTGAGATTGCACCACCGCACTCCAACCTGGGTGACAGTGAAACTCCCTGTCAAAACGAACAAACAAACAAACAAAACAGTTATCTGGTTCTGACATTCCATATCTCCACCCTGAACTGTGACTCTGGGATGGGCTTAGTTAAGCATCCCCAGGGGTCTGTCTGGGGAACCCTAAGGCCTGTGCCCTGCCCTGCCCTTCCTTCTCTTTCCTTTCCTTTTCTTTTTTGAGATGGAATCTCACTCTGTTGCCCAGGCTGGAGTGCAGTGGCGTGACCCCGGCTCACTGCAGCCTCCGCCTCCCAGGTTCAAGCAATTCTCTTGCCTCCGCCTCCGGAGTAGCTGGAATTATAGGGTCGCGTCACCACGCCAAGCTAATTTTTGTAGTTTTAGTAGAGATGGGGGGTTTCACCATGTTGGCAAGCCTGGTCTCAAACTCCTGGCCTCAAGTGATCCACCTGCCTCGGCACCCCAGAGTGTTGGGATTACAGGCGTGAGCCACTGTGCCCTGCCCCCTTTCTTTTCTCCTTTTCTGAAATTGTACATAAGACTCAAGAGTCTTGGGCAGATGTATATCCAAAGCTGGGCCTTTGATTCCCTCACTGCCCCAGGAGATAAAAGGCTAAGAACAAGAAGAAGCCTGGGCCAGCCTTCCTGGGCTTGCTGCAGGTCCTGGTCCCAGCCCATCCTGGGCCCAAACCTGAGCCTAGAGGCTTAAGCAAGAAACTAAATTCAAAATAAAAAGCAGGAAAAACTGGCTGGGCGCGTTTTTTTCCACGTAGCCACTGCACTCCAGCCTGGGCAATAGAGCAAGACTCTATGTCAAAATATATATATTTTGTGTATACATATATGTATGTGTGTGTGTGTGTGTGTGTGTGTGTTGTTAGCTAGGCCTGTACTCTCAGCTGCTCAGAAGGCTGAGGTGGAAGGATTCCTTTGAGCACCAGAGTTCAAGTCCAGCCTGAGCAACACTGTGAGACCGTGTCCCTAAAAAACAGAAACAGCTGGGAGTGGTGGCTCACGCCTGTAATCCCAGCACTTTTGGAAGCCAAGGTGGGTGGATCACCTGAGGTCGGGAGTTCAAGACCAGCCTGACCAACATGGTGAAACCCCCCTCTCCACTAAAAATACAAAATCAGCTGGGCATGGTGGCAGGTGCCTGTAATCCTAGCTACTCAGGAGGCTGAGGCAGGAGAATCGCTTGAACCTGGGAGGCAGAGGTTGCAGTGAGTTGAGATTGTGCCATTGCACTCCAGTCTGGGCAACAAGAGTGAAACTCTGTCTCAAAAACAAAACAAAACAAAACAAACAGAAACAAAAAAAATTCCACACCTAAGTTTGGGAGGCAGAGGGGATTTATTGATCCATGTAACAGAAAAGGGTAAGAGTCTGTGAGCTTCAGGCATGGCTGGATCCAGGTGACTTGAGTATCTGAATTTTCTCTCCATATTTTTTTTTTTTTTTTTTGAGACGGAGTCTTGCTCTGCCGCCCAGGCTGGAGTGCAGTGGCCGGATCTCAGCTCACTGCAAGCTCCGCCTCCCAGGTTCACGCCATTCTCCTGTCTCAGCCTCCAGAGTAGCTGGGACTACAGGCGCCCGCCTCGTCGCCTGGCTAGTTTTTTGTATTTTTTAGTAGAGACGGGGTTTCACCGTATTAGCCAGGATGGTCTCGATCTCCTGACCTCGTGATCCGCCCGTCTCAGCCTCCCAAAGTGCTGGGATTACAGGCTTGAGCCACCGCGCCCGGCCTCTCCATATCTCTTTGTTCCATTTCTCTCTCTCTCTTTTTTTTTTTGAGATGGAGTCTCACTCTGTTGCCCAGGCTGCTGTGCAATGGCATGATCTCAGCTCACTGCAACCTCCGTCTCCCAGGCTCAAAGGATTCTTCTGCCTCTGCTCCTGAGTAACTGGGATTACAGGCGCCCACCACCATGCCCGGCTTTTTTTGTGTGCTTTTCGTAGAGATGGGGTTTTACCATGTTGGTCAGGCTGGTTTCGAACTCCGGACCTCTTGATCCGCCCGCCTCGGCCTCCCAAAGTGCTGGGATTACAGGCATGAGCCACCGCACCCGGCCGTTCTGTTTCTCTTATGGTAGCTTTATACTCAGGCAGCCTTACCCCTTGTGGTGGCAAATGACCTGCCAGATTTCTTGGGTGCCATTTTAGCCACCCAAGTGTTTGTCCTTCTGCATAGCCCTGCTTTGTTCGCTGCTGAACTAAATAGCACCTACCATGGGGTGCTGAATGAATGACTCCAGCAAAAGGCCCAAGATTGGCTCTTGTTGGCTCAGATGGAGTTGCATGGTCATCATCAGCCCGATCAGTGTGGCCTGCCCTGCCTGGGCCACACGGCTGGAGCTGGCCCTCCCAAAGCACGGACTGAGATGGGTGCAGAGCAGTTCCCCAGAAGGAAGAGGTGGGTCCTGTTATCAGGAGGGTTGCAAGCAAAGCCACTTTTTTTGGTTTCGGTTTTGGTCCCCTGCGTCCTTAGGACACAGAGCTGCTGCCTTTTTCTCTGAATCATCCCTAACATAGACCTGCACTGAAAATGTACCGGCTTGAGTTCTCATGGGTGCTGGCTGCGCTGAGCTCCTAAAGCTGCAGTCCCAGGATAACCTTCATTAGTGGAGGATAAGAATAGGGCTCCTGTTGGGATGCGGGGCGTCTGGCAGGTGGATCAGGTGGGGGGCAGGGCACTGGCATGGCCAAAGATGCTGGAACCCAGGATTCCTTCTGGGAAAGGACAGTGGGGCAATTCCAGGCACTGGGCCCTTCCAGTCTTCTCCTCTCCACTCTAGTCAGGAGCCTGTGATCTAAGATTCTGTTTGTTCCTTTGGATTGGGGTGGGATGGAGAGAGGGGCAGG
>NW_012112031.1:2755828-2758888 GCF_000951035.1 Colobus angolensis palliatus
AATGAGGATTCGTGCAGCAGAGGAGAGAAATACAGTCCTTTCCCTTCTTAGTCACCAAGACATTCCAGGGGCGGGGAGTGCATGGCGGTGGGAGGCTTCCCTTTGGCCAGGTGGGCTCTCCAGCCAGACCCAGGGAGGGTGAGGCCTCTCCAGGGCCCTGAAGCTGAGGAGTGTTGGGCCCCTGAGGCCAAGAGCAGACCACTGACTTCAGCTCCCAGTCTCATTCTGCGGCACAGAGGCTTCTGTGCAGGTGGGTGGAGGGAAGTCTCCATTATTTGCAGGCGGGCGAGGAGGGGAATTTCTGTGAAATTGGACCCATGTGTCTGCCACAGGTGCTCCCCCAGCTTGCCTTATTTCCTTTCCCAGGCACCTTTGGCACCTCAGCTGAGTCAGTGAGTCAGCTGCCCCAGCACCCAGACCCTTTCATCCGGGGATCTCCAAGCACCTTCCAGTGGTTACTGGAAGAGGGACGGGAGTTGGGTGGCACTGATGGAGTCACTTCAGGAGAGGCAGGTAGGCCACTGGAAGATCCCTGGGGCCAGAGTGCGGTGGGGGCCCCCAGCTGGACACCTTGGATGCCCAGGAGGGAAGGGGGAAGGGGGCTATTGCTATAGAGCTGGGGGAGGACAGGCAGATGGAGCTATGGCTTTTAGTGGGTGGGTGGGCAGATAAAGTACTTCACCATCTCTGCAGAAGAACTGACCTAACAAAGTCACCCTGTTCACCCCAGAAGTGTGGTTGTGGGAGATGAGGGTCTGTGCGGGCTCCTCTGGAAAGAGACTTTAGCCCTCCTTCCCACGGTCCTCTGGGCACCTCCGAGAGAGGAGTGAGGCCCTCACACACAGACAGGTTCTGAAAGGGAGGAGGACAGAATAGGGGTGCAGTGAGTTACACACACTTGAGGGGGGGCAGAGATGGCACAGGTGCAACTGCAGGACTAGTAGAGGATAGAGGTGGGGGCAGGCAGAGCAAGGACCCCAGGCCACCTTCTTGACCCAAGCTAGACTGGAGAGCACTGTCCCAAGGGTGCCCCAACCTCAGCCATTTGAATCCCAGGAGCTGGACACCCCAGACCAGGCGTCGTTTTTGCTCAGTGGTCTGGGCAGTCCCAGGTGGGGTCAGCTGGGAGAGCCGCACATTGCTTGGCCCTGAGTCTGCTCGCGCGCTCACTGGTCTCTACTTCTTGCCAATTTCCTGCTCCCTCTAACAAATGGAGGGAAAGGGGGTGTGATCGGGGACTCCCCCCTCTTCATGGAGCTGTGATGAGAGAAGAGCTTGTCACCCCTAGAGCTTGATTCTGCTCACCTCCCAGACCCCTGCGTGACACAGAATGTGTGGCCTCAGCCAGGGTCAGGACCTGTCAGGAAAGGGGTGTCTGTGAGGGAGGTAAAGGACTCTCCCTGCCCCACGTCCTCCCCTCAAAGGCCCTGGAATACCTCACAGGCACTTAGGACTTGATGCAGGACCCACACAGGAGGATGGCATGGGCTGGAGGGGTTTGTGTTTCCTTCTAGGCTGGGCTGGGGGTAGGGGCAAGAAGCTGTGCTGAAACTGTCCTTCCTGCCTTCGGTGGTGTCAGGGGAGCTTAGGAGACTGGGTGTTAGGAGGTGGGGCTTTCCCCTTTCCACGTCGCCATTCCCCAGGCTAGACAGCAGGGAACTGAGCAGCCCGCCACTGCCAGATTCTGACAGGCTCAGGGGCATCTGTGGAGGGGGCCAGGATGGGGACTAACCTGTGCTCCCACCATCCCCCCAGCAAACCCTAACCCAAACTCCCATCAGTAGCTGCCGCTTCCAAGAAGCCAGGCCCTCCTTCTTTTTTTCGCTTTTGAGACGGAGTTTTGCTCTTGTTGCCCAGGTGGAGTGCAGTGCCACGATCTCGGCTCACTGCAACCTCTGCCTCCCAGGTTCAAGCGATTCTCCTGCCTCAGCCTCCCGAGTAGCTGGCATTACAGGCGCACACCACCGCGCCCAGCTAATTTTTGTATTTTTTAGTAGAGACGGGGTTTCACCATGTTGGCTAGGCTGGTCTCGAACTCCTGACCTCAGGGGATCCGCCCACCTCGGTCTCCCAAAGTGCTGGGATTACAGGCGTGAGCCACCGCGCCCGGCCAAGGCCCTCTTCTTGTCTCTGGGTGCAGCCAGCTGATTAGGAAGCCAAGCAAAATTAGCACCAATAAACAGGACTAGGAAAAGCCCTGGGGCTACCTCCTGCGGGGGAAGACAGCTCCTGCCTTCGGGAAGCCTGGCTGCCTGCAGGCCTGTCATCTCCCTTCCCCAGCACAGCTCCCAGTCCCCGCGTACCCAGGGGGGTGGCGGACTCGGGAAGAGCTGAGCTGGAGACGGCTCTAGACCCAGTCCGGCCACCCAGGAGGTTCTGTAATCCTCTCCCAGGGCCCATGGATGCTACCTTCCAGAAGTTACGCTTCCATCAGGCGCCCTTTTCCCACCAGGGGTTCTGGGAGGACGTGTCTTCTAAAGTGTTCCGTGCTCACCTGCAAGAACCTATCGGCAGGGTCGGGGTGGGGGTAGAAGGACCAGCCCCTAGCCCGGGCCTCTCCTGGAGACGGAGAAGGCTTGGCGGGAAGGGCATCGGCCTGGGGGTGGGGGAGGCGGGGGGAGCTGGGGAGGCCTGGGGCGTCAATGCCACTCTGCGCACCTTTCCATAGGCCAGCCCAGCCCTCCCCGCCCCACCAAGGATTGTCGGCTTTCCCGGGGCAGGGCGTGGCCCCCGTCCCTCCTGTCTCGCTGGCAGGTGGGACCAGGCCAGGATCGGGACTGCGAGTCCTCTCGGTAGAGAAGGTGCCCCGCTCGGCCCCGCGGAGGAGCTCTCGCGCGAGGAGAAGGCTCAAAGCTTTGGAAACGTCGGGAAGTACAAAAGGCTGGCGGTTCGGGGGTTTGGGGGAAGCCGGGGCCGCCTCGCCCCGCTTCCTGGAGGAGGGGCGGCTGTCCTCCGCCCCCTGGACCTGTCTGCGGGGCCCGAGCTGCGTCCCTGGCTGGCCCTCCCCATCCGCCCCGCGTCACCCAGGCCAGCCCCGCGCCTACTCCGGGTCCCCGGGCG
>NW_012112031.1:2759408-2761406 GCF_000951035.1 Colobus angolensis palliatus
ACTTGAGGTCAGGAGTTCGAGACCAGCCTGGCCAACATGGTGAAACCCCGTCTGTACTAACAATACAAAAATTAGCCGGGCATGGTGGTGGTGGGCGCCTGTAATCCCAGCTACTCGGGAGGCTGAGGCAGGATACTCGCTTGAACCCGGGAGGTGGAGGTTGCAGTGAGCTGAGATTGCGCCACTGTGCTCCAGCCTGGGTGACAAAGCGAGATTCCGTCTCAGTAAGAAAAGAAAAAAACAAAACAAACCCCCCTCCTCCCCACGTCCCCACCTACACATCCTACCGCTCCCCCTCCTTCCCCACCCGTCGGCTCAGTGGCCTGCCTTGTTCCGCCCTCCTACCTGTTCGACACTCTGTTTGGCCTCGCCTCTAATTCTTCAGGTATCAGCTTAAGTGCAAACCCATTCCTGGCCCTTTATTCATTCCACAGATAATTTGTGGAGCCCTGGCTTTGTGCCCTGTGTTAGGTATTGGAGATAGGGCTCATAATAAAACGGTCTCCGTGAAGCTTACCGCATAGTGGGAGAGACATAATAAATAATCACAAATAAGTGTGAGGTTGCAAATGTGACATGTGGAAAGTCAATGCTGTGACTGTAACTGGAGAATGTGACCTAATCAGGGAAGTCTTCCCAGCAGAAGAGACATGAGCTAAGATCTGAAGGATAAACAGTAGTTAAGTAGTGAAGACAGGAGAGAAGGATGCTGCAGACAGAGGGAACAGCTTGTGTAAAAGCCCAGAGAGCAAGAGACTGAAAGAGCTGCAAGTGTGCACAGGAAGGGAGTCAGTCGCCTTGTTTCCTCCATAGGCCATTTCTCACGTCTTTTTTTTTTTTTATTTGAGACGGAGTCACTCTTGCCCAGGCTGGAGTGCAGTGGCTTGATCTCGGCTCACTGCAGGTCTGCCTCCTGGGTTTAAGTGATTCTCCTGCCTCAGCCTCCTGAGTAGCTGGGACTACAGGCACCTGCCACCACACCCGGCTAATTTATTTTTTTATTTTTAGAGACAGGGTTTCATCATATTGGCCTGGCTGGTCTCCAACTCCTGACCTTGTGATCCACCCACCTCGGCCTCCCAGCCTCCCAAAGTGCTGGGATTACAGGCGTGAGCCACCACGCCCGGCCTTTTTTGTTGTTGTTGTTGTTGAGACAAAGTCTCCCTCTGTTGCCAGGCTGGTGGGCAGTGGCATAGGTCACTGCAGCCTCTATCACTGGGCTCAAGTAATTCTCCCACCTCAGCCTTCCCAGGAGCTGGGACCACAGGCATGCACATTTTTTGTAGAGATGAGGGTTTGCCATGTTGCCTGGGCTGGTCTTGAACTCCTGGGTTCAGGCAGTCCTCCTGCCTCAGCCTCACAATGTGTTGGGATTATAGGTGTGAGTCGCCCTGCCTGGCTACATGTTTGTCATTTTTTGTTTACTTGTTTATTGTTGGCCTTTGCCACTGCAGCAGGTTGGAGAGACACTGGAACCACCCAGAGAGCTTTAAAAAATGCTGTTTCCTGGGCACTATGAAAGACCAATTGAACCAGCATCCCTGGAGTTGGACCTGGGAACCGGTGTTGCTCAGATCTTCCCCGGGTGGTTCTCGTGAGCAGTGTGAGTTGAGGACCCCTGCCTCCTGGAAGCTCTATTTCGGCAGGACCATATCCTAGGAATTGGCACAGGTGAGTGTAGGGACATAGGCAGCCGAAAGTGGCAAAAAGTGACCCTGAAAAGATGAAAATCACCAAGTGATAAGAGGACAAAGAGGGTCGGGTACAGTGGCTCATGCCCGTAATCTCAGCACTCTGGGAGGCCAAGGTGGGTGGATCACGAGGTCAGGAGTTCGAGACCAGCCTGGCCAGCATAGCGAAACCCCGTTTCTACTAAAAATACAAAAATTAGCTGGGTATGGTAGCGTGCGCCTATAATCCCAGCTACTTGGGAGGCTGAATTAGGAGAATTGGTTGACCCCGGCAGGTGCAGGTTGCAGTGAGCTGAGATTGCGCCAC
>NW_012112031.1:2762126-2771504 GCF_000951035.1 Colobus angolensis palliatus
AGCTGGGTATGGTAGCGTGCGCCTATAATCCCAGCTACTTGGGAGGCTGAATTAGGAGAATTGGTTGACCCCGGCAGGTGCAGGTTGCAGTGAGCTGAGATTGCGCCACTGCACTCCAGCCGGGGTGACAGAGCGAGACTCCGTCTCAAAAAAAAAAAAAAAAAGCACAAAGAAAGTTCTTAAGCCCAGTGGGTTGGCACACTCATCCCAGTGACTCAGGGGAGGGCTGAGGCGGGAGGATCTCTTGAGCCCAGGAGTACAAAGCTGCAGTGAGCTATGATTGTGCTACTGCACACTACAGCCTGGACAACAGAGCAAGACCCTGTCTCTAAGAAAAGAAAGCGTTCTCAAAGCCCATTGAAAAAGAGAAGATAGGCCAGGCATAGTGGCTCACACCTGTAATCCTAGCACTTTGGGAGGCTGAGGGGGACAAATTGCTTAAGCTCAGGAGACTAGCCTGGGTGACATGGCGAAACCCCATCTCTACAAAAAAGCTGGGTGTGGTGGCACGTGTTTGTCGTACCAGCTAATCTCGAGGTTGAGGTGGAAGGATCTCTTGAGCCTGCCTTGGAGGCAGAGGTTGCAGTGAGCAGAGATGGCGCCACGGCACGCCAGCCTGGGTGACAGGGTATGAGACCTTGTCTCAAAAAAAAAAAAAAAAAAAAAAAAGATAAAAATGAAGACACTGGGGCAGTGGCTTGGGCCCAGTGATCTCAAAAGCCCTTTCAGACAAAGGACAGTAAGTGGGGTGAAAGTGGCTTTGTTACAGAACTGTCCTAATCTAGTGTCTGGGGTGTGTGCTGCCTTCCTCCAGCCATCTAGGCACCAAGAGGTTGCCCGTGGTTGTCCTCTAAAGTGGGCAGAATTAGTCCAAGTTCATAAGTGTCTAGATGATCCCTAGCTGATCTTCATGCACGAATACATAAAGCGAGTTCTAGGGTCCCTAACATCACAGCTTAAACGTCCAGCCTGTAGCACTTCATCTATAAGCAACACATCAGTATGGAAGAGACTGTTCTTAAGAACTCTTCTGGCCAAGAAAGAATATTTTTATGGTTCCTTTTAACTATTTTTTAATTTTTGTTTTTTGTTTTTTTTTTGAGACGGAGTCTCGCTCTGTCGCCCAGGCTGGAGTGCAGTGGCGCCATCTCGGCTCACTGCAAGTTCACGCCTCCAAGGTTCACGCCATTCTCCTGCCTCAGCCTCCCAAGCAGCTGGGACTATAGGCGCCCGCCACCACGCCCGGCTAGTTTTGTGTATTTTTTAGTAGAGACGGGATTTCACGATGTTAGCCGGGATGGTCTCGATCTCCTGACCTCATGATCTGCCCGCCTTGGCCTTCCAAAGTGCTGGGATTACAGGAGTGAGCCATCGCACCTGGCCTTTTAAAATATTTTTTAAAAATGGTAGAGACAGAGTCTCACTATTTTGTCCAGGCTGGTCTTGAACTCCCGGGCTCAAGTGATTATATCCTACTTTGGTCTCCTAAAGTCTTGGGATTACAGGTGTGAGCTACCACACCTGGCTTTGTGATTCGTTTTTAATTAAATACTATGTCCTGGCTAGGCTCGGTGGCTCACACCTGTAATTCCAGCACTTTGCGAGGCTGAGGTGGGTGGATCACCTGAGGTCAGGTGTTTGAGACCAGCCTAGCCAACATGGTGAAACCCTATCTCTACTAAAAAATACAAAAAATTAGACGGTGGGTGGTCGTGTGCACCTGTAGTCTCAGCCACTTGGGAGGCTGCAGCAGGAGAATCACTTGAACCCAGGAGGTGGAGGTTGCAGTGAGCCAAGATCGTGACACTGCACTCCATCCTGAGCGACAGAGCGAGATTCCGTCTCAAAAAAAAAAAAAAAAAAAGAGATTAAGTTACTCTGTCCCTCCAACTCGGGTAACGCGTCTTGTACTTCAGACACAATGGGTAACGCTCAGTTCTAGTTCTGAGGTCTTATAATCTGATGACAAAGATCTCAACAATGCAATTTAAAAAATTAATTGTGGGGCAAAAACATGACAAAATTTAGCATCTTAACCATTTGTAGGAGTACCGTTCAGTACTGTTAAGTCTATTCATGTTGGTGTGCGACAGATTTTTAGAACTTTTTAATCATGCAAAATTAAAAGTCTACACCCATTGAAGTCCCCCAGCACCCCCCCCCCCATTTTATGGGTGAAGTAATATTCTGTAAACAAATATTTTAGTGGAATTTCTACAACAGCAAGAAGCCACACTTTTGTAAAATGCAGGATTTACTAATGTGGGTGTTTCCTTTCTTATATAGACCAAGTTCCTTGAAGTCAAGGAGCCCATCCTGTCATGCATCTTGACACTTGGCCTGTGATCACTCAGTTCAGTGAATCTTTTTTTTTTTTTTTTTTTTTCAGAGTCTTGCTCTGTCGTCCAGGCTGGAGTGCAGTAGCCGGATCTCAGCTCACTACAAGCTCCGCCTCCCAGGTTCACGCCATTCTCCTGCCTCAGCCTCCCGAGTAGCTGGGACTACAGGCGCCCGCCACCATGCCCAGCTAGTTTTTTTTAGTAGAGACGGGGTTTCACCATGTTAGCCAGGATGGTCTCGATCTCCTGACCTCATGATCCGCCCGTCTCGGCCTCCTAAAATGCTGGGATTACAGGCTTGAGCCACCACGCCCGGCCACAGTTCAGTGAATCTTGACACTGACCATGTGATCACTTGTGCAAGGATGGGAAGGACTGGGGAGGTGGGTCATACCAAGGAATTAAGCAGGCTAAGGGGAAGTAAAGCCACATTACCATCTCCTTCCTGCTTTCCTTTCCTCACTTTGGACAGAGACATGGATAGAGGGTACTATGTGTGGTGGTGCAGGCTGTTCACTGCACAAAGTCATCCAACTGAGGTGGTGCAGGTTGTTCACTGCACAAGGCATTTCACCGTGTCATCCACTGGGCAGGTGTGGCTGACATCCTGCACTCTGCTCACCAGCCAAGGAGTGACTGTCCCCAAGTCTAGGCTGGGGACAGAGAAGGCTTGGGTCCTACTAAGGGCTGGGAAAAACTCCAGTGTTGGGTCCCACGCCACTTCCCCACCAGTGGTCCTTCTCTTACCTTGCTGGTGAGATTGGGCCTCTCTCATTTCCAGGTCATGGGTCAGTTCTGGGGGGAAAGAAAAGAAAAGGCAGTTTGTGTGTGTGTGTGAGTGATAGAGAAATCATGGAATAACAGCTCAGTAAGAGTGGCAATAAGGATCTTTAGAAGCCACTCCCGTACTATTTTACCACAACCTTGCCAGGGGAAGAGATGAAGAGATGTGTCCAGGGCATAGCCTGAACCTGGCCAGCTTGACTCCAGGCTCAGAAATCTTCCCAGCTCAAGCTTTACGCCTGGGTTTGGAGTTTAGTTCACCCCTCGTGGGACTGAGGAGCCTGGCTTGTTTGGGGGCTGGGGGACTGTCTGCCCTTTCTGGGGTGATACGCCAGCCAATCAGAGCAGTTCTGGAGGACCCTTGCTGTGCAGGGCTCTGACCCTTAAGTTTAGCTGATGGCTGCTGGAGTATCCAGCACTGCTTGGTGGCACTGGAGGCAGGCTCAGGGCAGTGGCTACTTACCCGTCTGGACACTTGCTTTTCGCTGTTTTGACAGCCAGTACCGTCCAGCCTGTGTTACTATCTGAACACCAGCGCTGCCCCTTCCCAAGCCCCAGTTCCACCATATTCCCCACGGCAGGGAGAGGCTTTGAGGAGAACAGTTCCGTCTAGTGATGGGGGCCTGGATTGGCATGGAGGGGATGGGGCGGGCAGGCTAGGAGCCACTCAAGGGCACTGGTGCAGGAGCAGTTTCCTCCTGGGTGCTGCAGCCCAGCCATCACCCCTCTGCCTGCCTGTCCCCCCAATCTCCATTCCTTAGTGCACCCCCAAACTCCACTTCTCAGCTGAGGCGAGTTTGGTAATTTTTCCAGCCTCACCCCCACTCCCCCGACTCCACCAGGGCTCAAGAACTGGTACAAGGGCAGAAGGAAGCCAGAAGCCGCAGCTGCCTGTGATGCAGACTGACTCAGGGGCACCTGTGTACACCCGCAGGGACACAGTCTGGTGCCCATGGGGAGGAGGTGTGAACCGGGGGTCGGGGGAGGAAGGCGGTGCATCTCTGGGCCTACCACCCAGCAGTGCCTTCAGGGGCCTTGTGACCCCTCTGCCCCTCCTCACTGCCCTCACCGGCTCTGCCAGAGACCCGGGGCTTTGCCAGAGGTGCCTTCTCTGGGGAGGCCGGTTGTTGCTAGGAGACAGGCAGCTCGGGGTGCCTGAGCCTTCTGCTGTGACCAGACTCTGAACCTGTTCCCTGGGGCCCCTGTGAGGACTCTGATGCCTCTACCTCCAGGGCTTCCTGGGACCAACTTGGCCCCTCCTCCAGGGCCTTGTGATGTAGCCCAGGGACCTTGGCCTAATTTCAGCGATTTGGGAGCGGAGATACCTTGGCTCTGCCATTAACTCCCTGTGGGTGGTTTCTCTTCAGCCTTTCAACACAGGACTTCGGGGTAGGGTGATAAAAATCTCAGCTGGGCTACAGATGAGCATGGTGTGAGGTCAGATATGCTGTGTGACCTTGGGCCAGTAACGGCACTTCTCTGAGCCTCAGTTTTCTCATCTGGAGAATGGGGGCACAATAGCACCTCTTCTCCAAGGGGCTGTCCAAGGATTAAATGAGAAAAAATAAACAGTAGGCTTGGCCAAGGGCTGAGTTGGTGCTGAACGCCTGTGAGTAGTTCTTGTCATCAATCAGGCTGCTTCGCCACCGCAGAACACACCCACCTCTCCAGCCCTTCATTCTGAGTCCTCACCCATCCTCAGCCAGCTCCCCGGGCAGCCTGTCCCTTAGGCTCCTACACCAGCTTCTCCCCTCTCCCAACCCCCTCCCAGCCCTGGGTCCCTCTTTAACCTCCTTCCCCTTATCTTCTCCATTCTCATCACCTTCTCCTTGGGGGAAAGGCCTTATTCAGTCATTTCAGCCTCAAGAGTGACTGCTCTGGCCTGGCCCAGTTATTTTTATCTCCTTAATCTATAACCAAGAGGTGGCCGGGCGTGGTGGCTCACGCCTGTAATCCCAGCACTTTGGGAGGCCAAGGTGGGCAGATCATCTGAGGTCAGAAGTTCAAGACCAGCCTGGCCAACATGGTGAAACCCCACCTCTAATAAAAATACAGCAATTAGCCAGTCGTGGTGGCGGGCACCTGTAATCCCAGCTACTTGGGAGGCTGAGGCAGGAGAATCGCTTGAACCCGGGAGGCAGAGGTTGCAGTGAGCCGAGATCCTGCCACTGCACTCCAGCCTGGGCGACAGAGCAAGACTCTGTCTCAAAAATGAAAAATAATAGCAATAAAAAAAAAAAAAAGAGGTTTCAGGCCCATACCCATCTGAGAAGAGTGGCGTGGGTGAGGGCACTCTGTTCCTGCCTGCTCCATGTCTCTGGCCTGTGTCCTAAAAGGAGGGACCACAAGTTCTCAGAATTGGGGCAAAAGAGAAAGAAATGAGAGGAGTTGCTATGGCGTCTTAACGGTTTCCTCTTCTAATTTTGTTGTTGCAGTGAAAAGGTGGCATCAGGCAGGGGTGAGATACTTGGGCCGTTCTTGTCCCCGACGCTGGCCTCTGCTCCCATCCAGTCTTCAGGGGAGATGAGAACGTGTGGCTGACCCTGTCTGTGGAGCCTTTGGAAGCTGCGATGGCTGAGTCAGGACCACTGGCGTCTTCGTCTTTTTTTTTTTTTTCTTTTGAGACAGAGTTTCACTCTTGTTGCCCAGGGTGGAGTATAATGGTGCGATCTCGGCTCACCACATCCTCCGCCTCCCAGGTTCAAGCGATTCTCCTGCCTCAGCCTCCAGAGTAGCTGGGATTCCAGGCATGCGCCACCACGCCTGGCTAATTTTGTATTTTTAGTAGAGACAGGGTTCCTCCATGTTGGTCAGGCTGGTCTTGAACTCCTGACCTCAGGTGATCCGCCCGCCTCAGCCTCCCAAAGTGCTGAGATTACAGGTGTGAGCCACTGTGCCCGGCAGGACTATTGGCTTCTCATGTCACAGTGTAGGAAGTCAGGTGGACCACTCAGATCGTTTGGGACTCAAAAGTTTCCCTGGGCAGTGGGGAGCTCCCAGGAGCAGGTGCTGGAAGGGAGGTTGAAGTCTGAGCATCTTGGGGAGAGAATGTCCAGAAAGCTGCAGAGGCACGTAGGGCTGTGAGTCTGGAGCTCTGGGTTCTCATCTTCCCTCCACCACTGACATATTGTGTGACTCTTTCTCTGGGCCTTGGTTTACCTAAGTAGGTACGACGAAGAGGCCAGGCCCTCCCAGCTGAGACGGTCTGTGAGTCACTGGCTCCAAAGTGTGCATGTGGAGACGCGGCCTCTGTGAGCACTCAGGCCAGACCCAAGCCTCTGAGGGGCCCAGGCAGCTGAGGCCCCAAGTCCAAGAGCAGAGGCCGGGCCTGGGATTTCACTTCATCCTTGGTGCCTCCCTCTGCTCTGCTCACAAATCTGTTCAGCAGGCAAGTCCTTTCCTTCACCCTACCTCCCACGGGTCGCCCCCATTCTACCCCTCTTCATCCGTCCCCTGGAATACTCATCACCTCTGCAGGTCTCCCTACCTCCCTCTCCCACCAGTTCAGCTTCCATACAACTGCCAGACTGAGTTTCCTTTTTGTTTTTGTTTTAGACAGAGTCTCACTCTGTAGCCCAGGCTGCAGTGCAATGGCGTGATCTCGGCTCACTGCAACCTCTACCTCCTGGGTTCAAGCAAGTCTCCTGCCTCAGCCTTCTGAGTAGCTGGGATTACAGGCGCACACCCCTACGCCTGGCTAATTTTTTGTATTTTTAGTAGAGACGGGGTTTTGCCATGTTGGCCAGGCTGGTCTTGAACTCCTCACCTCAGGTGATCCACCCACCTCCGCCTCCCAAAGTGCTGGGATTATAGGTGTGAGCCACCGCACCCAGCCTCCAGCTGGATTTCTTATCAGTCTCCTTTAAGTGCTGCTTTATCAAC
Organism: Colobus angolensis palliatus; assembly: GCF_000951035.1. NCBI lineage: Eukaryota > Metazoa > Chordata > Mammalia > Primates > Cercopithecidae > Colobus > Colobus angolensis. The sequence goes on from NW_012112031.1 coordinate 2,769,131, forward strand.
TAGAACCTTCCATGAGCTTTTGGCTTCGAGCTTCTGAGCTTCTGCCGTGCTCTTCCCTTCATCTGGGACGCTCTCTTTCCTCCCCTTTCCCATGTGATATCTGGGCATGTCCACATGCTTTGCAGCCTCCAGGGAGTTGAAGCACCTCTTCTCTGGGGAGCCTCGGACGCTGGCCCTCCTCCTTCAGCACCTGCTCCTCAAGCTGGACATGCTCCTGCCCATGAGTTCCTGCTTGATTTCTGCTCTACCTTAATATCACTAGTTGACCTGTTTGTCTCCCTAGCTAGACCGAGGGCTGGGAGTTGCTTGGTGAACAGTGACTTGGAAAGGGTGGGAACCTCTGGGAATTGGTTCCTAGGAGTCCTCCACTACCTAACCAGAGCTTTTTTTTTTTTTTTTGAGACAGAGTCTCGCTCTGTGGCCTGGGCTGGAGTGCAGTGGCTGGATCTCAGCTCACTGCAAGCTCCGCCTCCCGGGTTTACGCCAGTCTCCTGCCTCAGCCTCCGAAGTAGCTGTGACTACAGGCGCCCGCCACCTCGCCCGGCTAGTTTTTCTATTTTTAGTAGAGACGGGGTTTCACTGTGTTAGCCAGGATGGTTTTTTTTTTTTTTTTTTTTTGAGACAGAGTCTTGCTCTGTCGCCTAGGCTGGAGTGCAGTGGCATGATCTCAGCTCGCTGCAACCTCTGCCTCCTGGCTTCAAGTGATTCCTCTGCCTCAGCCTTCTGAGTAGCTGGGACTACAGGCGCCCGCCACCATACCCGGTTAATTTTTTGTATTTTAGTAGAGATGGGATTTCACCATGTTGTCCAGGACGGTCTTGATCTCCTGACCTCGTGATCCGCCCGCCTCGGCCTCCCAGAGTGCTGGGATTACAGGCGTGAGCCACCGCGCCAGGCGCTAACCAGAGCTCTTTGCTCTGAAACTCTCAAGTGTTTCTAGAACTTTTCCAACTTCTCTGTCCATCTCACCTCCCCAAGTCCCAGTTTCCTTATTCAGAAAAAGAGGCAGCGGAATTGGTGCCATGTGAGGCTCACGGGGGCTGCTGGTGGGCACAGCCCAGAGACCGTGGCTGATGATGACAGCAACCCCTCCCCACCCGTCCGGCCGCCTCTCTCGGCCTCACCTGAGCAGCGTTTCTGCAGCCTCAGGATCTCCAGGTGCAGGTCTCGCAGCAGGGCCATCTGCTCCTTTTTCAGGAAGCTGATGTGGCGCTGCACGCTCTGGATCTGATGCTCCAGGGACACGGTATCCATGGCAACCCAGGCCTGGGCCCCACCTAGGGAGGACAACAAGGTGAACCCACCTCTTCTGAGCCCATCTGCGCTGCCCGCCCTCGGCTCTTTCACCGTCTCCTCCGCACTGGGTCCTGCTGCCACCAGGAAGATGATTCTGCCACTGCTGTCACCTCCCCACTCTTCCCTCATTCAGCCTTCAGGAAAAAGCAGGGGAGTTGGCAGGAAAGCACCATTATTCCCATTTCACAGTTGGAGAACCACAGGGCGATGGCCTCCTCCTCCTGCTCCCATGTAACTGTTTTTTTGAGATGGAGTCTTGCTCCTGTCACACAGGTTGGAGCGCAGTGGCACGATCTCGGCTCACTGCAAGCTCCACCTCCCGGGTTCAAGCAATTCTCCTTCCTCAGCCTCCTGAGTACCTGGGACTACAGGTGCCTGCCACCACGCCTAGTTAATTTTTGTATTTTTAGTAGAGACGGGGTTTCACCGTGTTGGCCAGGTAGGTCTTGAACTCCTGACCTCGGGCGATCCGCCCGCCTCGGCCTCACAAAGTGCTGGGATGACAGGCGTGAGCCACTGCACCCAGGCCCATATAACTTTAGCCTCTTTTGCTTCTCAAACAGGAAAACAAATGGAGTGGCAAAGTCAGTAGAGAGACAGAGAACCTGGGTTCTAGCCTGCTCCTCCCCTCCAGCAGTGACCTGGGTGAGCCCTCGCACTCTGTGGGCTCTCAGTTTTCTCAGGGGTAAAATGAGGGCGATGTGGAGTGAGTGAACCCTAGAGTATCTTCCAGTTCTGACGTCCCACAGTATCTCAGCCCAAGGGCTACATGGCTGTTCTGAATATTATTCTCCTTTAGTTCAACTCCACTTCAACTTAACCACAGTCCAGGGCTCCGGGCTCCTCCAAGTGGCAGTGGAGGAAGATCTGGTGAATGTTTCACTAAAACTGACACTGGGCTGAAGGCAGGTGGTGGAGTCCCTTTGTAAAAGAGAAAGGTGGGCCGGGCACAGTGGCTCACACCTGTGATCTCGGCACTTTGGGAGCCCAAGGCAGGTGGATCATAAGGTCAGGAGTTCGAGACCAGCCTGGCCAACATGGTGAAACCCCATCTCTACTAAAAATACAAAAATTAGCT
>NW_012112031.1:2773765-2775170 GCF_000951035.1 Colobus angolensis palliatus
TCAAGCTCCGCCTCCCGGGTTCACGCCATTCTCCTGCCTCAGCCTCCCGAGTAGCTGGGACTACAGGCGCCTGCCACCATACCCAGCTAATTTTTTGTATTTTTAGTACAGACAGGGTTTCACCATGTTATGCAGGATGGTCTCGATCTCCAGACCTTATGATCTGCCTGCCTCGGCCTCCCAAAGTGCTGGGATTACAGGCGTCAGCCACCACGCCCGGCCATCCAAATAGGCCTTTCATTTCACCAAGGAGTGGCCCTTTGGCCCGTGGGGATCGCTGGCTCCATGTGCTAACCATCTGCTATGTTCAGGAAACATTATACACGTGATCTTACTTCTGCCAACCACACTTCAGCGGATATTACCACCCCAGTTCACAGAAAAAGGCTCTTGTGCCACTTCACGTGCTCAGTAAGTGGTGACAGAGTCAATTCTCCAACCAAGTCTTTCGAATCCAGAGAAGGTTTCCAATATTTACACCGATATTGACACTGGGAACAGTCCTAGGTTTGAATCTGTCACCCAGGCCGGAGTGCAGTGGGGCGATCACAGCTCACTGCAACCTCAGACTCCTGGCTTAAGCAATCCTTCCACCTCAGCCTCCCAAGTAGCTAAGGGCTACAAGTGACCGCCACCACGCCTGGCTAATTTTTAAAATTTTTTGTAGAGACAGGGTCTCACTTTATTGCTGAGGCTGGTGTCCACCTCCGGGCCTCAAGCAATCCTCCCACCTTGGTCTCCCAAAGTGCTGGGATTACAGGCATGAGCCACTGGACCCAGCTGATTTGTGGTTCTTTCAGTTACCTGCTATGTGATTTTGGCATGAAAATTAACCTCTCTGAGCCATTTTCCTTCCCCCTGTAAGATAGGGCTGCAAATCCTACCGTCCTAGGATAGTTGTAAGGATTAAATGAGATAAGAAATGTAAGGTCTGGCGCAGTGGCTCACTCCTGTAATCCCAGCACTTTGGGAGGCCAAGGCGTGTTGATCACCTGAGGTCAGGAGACCAGGCTGACCAATATGGTGAAACCCCGTCTCTACTAAAAATACGAAAATTAGCCAGGCATGGTGGCATGTACCTGAAGTCCCAGCTATTCGGGAGGCTGACACGGCAGAATCGCTTGAACCCAGGGTGCAGGGGTTGCAATGAACTGAGATCAAACCACTGCACTCCAGCCTGGGCAACACAGCGAGACTCTATCTAAAATAAATATTTAGGCCAGGTGCAGTTGCTCACGCATGTAATCCCAACACTTTGGGAGGCCGAGGTGAGTGGATCACAAAGTTAGGAGATCGAGATCATCCTGGCCAACATGCTGAAACCCCGTTTCTACTAAAAATACAAAAATTAGCTGGGCATGGTGGTGCGTGCCTGTAGTCCCAGCTACTCGGGAGGCTGAGGCAG
>NW_012112031.1:2776700-2778457 GCF_000951035.1 Colobus angolensis palliatus
ATCTCCTGACCTCGTGATCCGCCCATCTCGGCCTCCCAAAGTGCTGGGATTACAGGTTTGAGCCACCGTGCCCGGCCTGTGACAGGCAGAGTTCTAAGACAGTCCCCAAGATTCCCAGTCTCCGGTATGCAGGTACTCTGCTTGAGTGTGGGTGGGCCTGTGTGTATGACAGATCTCACCCCTGTGATTAGGCTGTACACAAAGGTGAAGGGATTCTGCAGATGTAATTAAGGCCTCCAATCAGTTGACTTTGATTTAATCAAAATGGAGATTATTCTGGGTGGGCCTGACCTAATTAGGCAAAACCCTGAGGCTGAGCACGGTGGCTTATGCCTGTAATCTCAGCACTTTGGGAGGCCGAGGTGGGCTGATCACTTGAGGTCAAGAGATCAAGACCAGCCTGGCCAACATGCTGAAATACTGTCTCTACTGAAAATACAAAAATTAGCTGGGCAGTAGAATGGCGTGAACCCGGGAGGCGGAGCTTGCAATGAGCCGAGATCGCACCACTGCGCTCTAGCCTGGGCGACAGAGCGAGACTCCGTCTCAAAAAAAAAAAAAAAGAAAAATGCAAAACTTAGCCGTCATCCCAGCTACTCAGGAAGCTAAAGCAGGAGAATCACTGGAACCCAGGAGGCAGAGGTTGCAGTGAGCCAAGATCGTGCCACTGCACTCCAACCTGGGCAACAGAGGGATCTGTCTTGGAAAACAAAAAACCAAAACCAAAACCAAACAAACAAAAAAATAGAACCCTGAGCACAGGACCTGGTTTAAAAATGGTAGACTAAGGCCAGACGCGGTGGCTCACACCTGTAATCTCACCACTTTGGACAATGTGATGAAACCGCGTCTCTACAAAAATACAAAAAGTAGCCGGGCGTGGTAGCAATGGCCTGTAGTCCCAGCTACTGGGAGGCTGAGGTTGTAGTCCCAGCTACTGGGAGGCTGAGGTGGAAGGATGACTTCGGCCCAGGAGGTCAAGTCTGCGGTGAGCCATGATCGTGCCATTGCACTCCAGCCCTGGTGACAGACAAAGACCCTGTCAAAAAAAAAAAAAAAAAGAGCCAGACTCCTGGGCTTAGACATTGTAAGATAATAAATGTATGTTGTTTTAAGCCACTATGTTTATGATAATTTGTTACACAGCGATAAAAAAACTAATACAGACTTGAAGGAGGGGTAGGACTTAGAAGAATGAAAGGAAGAGCATCTCCAACAGGGGACAGCATCTGTGAAGGCACAGAGGTAGGAAAGAGCTAAGTGATCATAATGATCGCTTACATTTAAGGACCTGAGTGCTTACTATGTGTCAAACTTCCTGCTAAGTGCTTCACGTGGTCTGTTTGAGAAACAGACATTGCGTCTGCTAGCTGCTAAAGGCTGAAGTGAAAAGTACTGAAGAAGGGTCACAGGAAGGAAGGTTAGCAAGAGTAGGTTCACATGTCGTCTTGTAAACCATGTTAAGAATTTTTGGGCTGGGTGCAGGGGTCTCACACCTGTAATCCCAGCACTTTGGAAGGCCAAGGCGGGCAGATCACCTGAGGTCAGGAGTTCGAGACCAGCCTGGCCAACATGGCAAAACCCTGTCTCTACTAAAAATACAAAAACTACCCAGGCGTTGAGACGTCCACTTGTAGTCCTAGCTACTCAGGAGGCCGAGGCAGGAGAATCTCTTGAAACCGGGAGGCAGAGGTTGCAGTGAGCTGAGATCATGCCACTGCACTCCAGCTTGGGCGACAGAGCAAGACTCTATCTCA
>NW_012112031.1:2783972-2786357 GCF_000951035.1 Colobus angolensis palliatus
CCATGTTGGCCAGGCTGGTCTTGAACTCCTGACCTCAGGTGATCCACCTGCCTCAGCCTCCCAAAGTGCTGGGATTACAGGTGTGAGCCGCAGCACCTGGCCTGCTAATCAGCAGTTTGAAAACCTCTTTTATAGTCCAGTCTTTCCTTGGGTATCTAAATCTCACCTTCCCTACACCCTTTTCGTCTGCTTAAGGTTCCCTGGCCTCTGCCACCTCTTTCTTTCCCTTAAGCAGAGGAGGTCGCTGGGAGAAGAACCAGACTCCACACTTCTTGCAACTTGCTTGCCCGGGGTTTGCATTGTCTGCCACCCCTCACTCACTGATGGATTCTCTTGTCCCAGTTTCAGCTTTTCCTAGTGTTTCTTTTCTGTTTGGGACTGAAAATATTTATCAAGTCAACAAATATCTTTGTGCTGTTCTTAACGGTCAATAGCCATGTTTTGTTAAAGTTCTTTAAGTATGTATGTTTTCTTGTTTAAGGAGAATGTTAGACTTATTTTTATTATTCTTATAGTCAGGGCAGGTATATTAGATAGGACAGGCATGGCAATAAGTGAACAAATAAATGAATCAGGCCGGGCGCGGTGGTTCACGAGTGTAATCCCAGCACTTTGGGAGGCCGACGGGGGCGGATCACCTGAGGTCAGGAGTTTGAGACCATCCTGGCCAACATGGCAAAACCCCATCTCTACTAAAAATACAAAAATTAGCAGGGCGTGATGGAGGGCACCTGTAGCACCAGCTACTCAGGAGGCTGAGCCAGGAGAGTCATTTGAACCTGGGAGGTGGAGGTTGCAGTGAGTTGAGATCGCACCACTGCACTCCAACCTGGGCAATAAGAGCAAAACTCGGTCTCAAAAGAAATAATCAAGATGAGCTTTATGTTTCTTAGTCATTATTCCTGTTCATGGCCTGACTCAGAGGCCTGAGGCAATAGGAGAGCAGGAACTCAAGAAGCCTTTCTTGGACATGGCATCAATGCATAAGTAATAATACTTATAATAATAAGTAATTGGTACCGTTCTTAGCATATTACATATATTAACTCATTTATCTTGGCAACAACCCCGCGTTGAAGATTCTATTAATGTATCCACTTTATCGATGAGGAGACAGGCTTAGAAAGGTAAATAGTTTGCTCAGTATATGCAACTACAGTGCCTGGAAACTGGAAGCACTCCACCAGGTGCTCATCCTGGCATTTATGGCCTCTCATAAGAGAATCCCAAAGAGGAGAAGATCAGCCTGCATTTAGCAGTCCACATCTGCAGGCTGCTCTTCTCCTCTTTTGGATTCTACCTCTTGCTGCTCTGATGACAAAGTCTTCCAGTAGCCCGGTAGCCAGGCCATCCCCTTGCTTACTATATGCACCTTATCTCTGCCTCTTGAAACCTGACAGGGCCATCCTTCAGGGCCTTGCTCTGGTGTGACTTTTATCAGGAAGCCATCCCTGATCCCCCACCAGGATGGAAGGACTCTCTCCTGCCTCTCTGTTCCCCAGGCAATTTGTTGGAATCTGAGTGGCATGTAGCACCACAGTCTGCCATATTATCACTCTTTGTTCTGTGTGTGTGTGTGCACGTGTGCCTGCACACACCTGGCTTCTGTGCTAAGCCATAAGTCTTCATCCTCTGTGTGTGTGTGTGTGTGTGTGTGTGCGCGCGCGCGCGCGTGCATGTGCCTGAATGCACCTGGCTTCTGTGCTAAGCCATATGCTTCCTGAGGGCAAGGCTTTGTCTCTGGGAATCTCTTGCAAGGAACAGGCCCATAATGAATGTTGCTGTAACAGGGAGAATGCATTGAGTCTTACTGGGAATCACCAGGGCAAGTAAATACACATATTAAAAAATAAGTATGCTGGTCCCCCAACCCCAAATCCTTGTCTTTCCTGGGGACTGGAGTCTGGAACAAGGATTCAGCCTTTGACAAATGTCTAAGATTCTGTCTGCAAGGTGGGGCCACTTAGCCAGTGGTGGAGCCACATTCTCCAGGGACCTTGTGGTCCTCTCCACTCCAGAGCCCCTTCCCCTGAACCCCTCAACTCTGGCTGCCCTCTGCACTGAAGCTCTCAGGATCCCCCACCTCAACAAAGCTGAGGATCCAGTCACACGGGAATGGGGTGTATGGGGAAACTCGAGCCCCTCACCCCCTTCAGGCTTCAGGTTCTGCCCTAATTATGCCTCCAATATGACTCCCAAGGAAGGCAGGGGTTGGGGGGGATGTGGAGACTAAGGAGGACGGGGAAGCGAGATAACATAGAGGAGGGCAAAGGCAGCAGAAAGAAAGGTGTGTGTGGCGGGTGGTGGCGGCGCTCGACCTCGGGCCGCTCTGGACGCCCGTCAGCGCCAGGCAGGGCCCGGGTCTGGGCGGTGGAGGACAACTTC
>NW_012112031.1:2787037-2789201 GCF_000951035.1 Colobus angolensis palliatus
CTCCCGCCCTGGCGTAGGAAGGAGAGGCAGCGCCCGCACCCGCGCCGGGAAGGCTTGGGGCGAAGCGCGATCTGACCAGTGGGCTGGGAATCCGTCCCGTGTCTAGGCAGGAGCAAACCCGCCCCAGACCTCTCACTAGCTGTGTGGCCTTGGGTGAGTCACATCATCTCTCTGGGCCCCAGCTGATAAGACGCCCTATTTCACCCTATATGAGGGTCCCAAGAGTCAAAGGAAGATCCTTTACAAACTCCAAAGTTCAGGCCGGGCGCGGTGGTTCACGCCTGTAATCCCAGCACTTTGGGAGGCTGAGGCGGGCGAATTACCTCAAGTCCGCCTGGCCAACATGGTGAATCCTTATCTCTACTAAAACTACAAAAATTAGCTGGGCGTGGTGGGCGCCTGTAATCCCAGCTACTGGGGAGACTGAGGCAGGAGAATCTTTTGAACCCGGGAGGCAGAGGTTGCCAGTGGCCAAGATTGTGCCACCGCACTCCAGCCTGGGTGACAGAGCCAGACTCTGTCAAAAACAAAAAAACTCCAAAGTTCAGAACACGTGCAAGGCATTGCTGTTGATCCGTTTTCACTGAACGTGGGAGGCTTCAGGAGTCCCACTGTGTGCCTCAAAAGTGTGGCTGCCCTAATATCTTCCTCCCCCCTGGGGCTTGGTCTCATCTGTAAATGAGGATAATGGTGATCTATGTAGCTCATAAGATCTTCAGGTTGTTGTGAGGATTAAATGAATTCCTTCCTGTGAAGTGCTCAGAACAGTGCTGCTGAGTGCTTGTTAGGCCTCTGTGCTCATGACAAGGGATTAGGTAGCACTGTGTGAGTGGCAGGTGGCTCAGAGATTCCTCTGGGTAAGTCATTCCCGTCCCTGCCTGGAGGACTGGGCTGAGCGGATTCAGGCTAACGGTCTGGTGCCTGGCTTTTCCCACTCCATTGCTAGCCAAATAATCCCTGGCCTTTCCTCCTGGACCAAATTTTCAGAGAAGCCCTGTACCTTCAGAGCTGGGAGACCCGGCCCTTGCCACAGAGGCCCTGGGGAGGCCTCAAGGGCACCCTACCTCTCTACGGGTCCCTTTCCTCCCTGTCCTCCCCACTTTCCAAAGGTTAACTGGACTCAGGTGTCAACAAATAAAAAGCTTTAGCTGCTCCTGGAAAATTCTAAGCCTAAAGAGTTGCAGGGGCCAGGTGCGGTGGCTCACGCCTCTAATCCCCGCATTTGGGGAGGCTGAGGTAGGTGGCTCACGAGGTGACAGGTGCCTGTAATCCCAGCTACTTGGGAGGCTGAAGCAGGAGAATCCCTTGAACCCAGGCGGCAGAGGTTGCAGTGAGCCAAGATCGTGCCACTGCACTCCAGCCTGGGTGATAGAGTGGGACTCCATCTCAAAGCAAACAAACAAATGGAGAGTTGCAGGAATGATTCTCTTAGGTGGCTTGACAGACTGCGGGGTTTGAATTTTGTTCAAAGACCTCTCAAATCCCACCCTGCAGGAATTCTGGCTACTAGCTGCACTGTGGGTGGCCCCTCTTCATCCTGTCTGAGGAAATCCTTGGGAGAGGAACAGAAAGGCCAGCCTTGCCCCACTTCCTGTCCCTTGCTGTCTTTCCTAGAGGGCAGTATTCCTGGGCTATTTTCCTTGGACTTGCATATCAGTGTCTCCAGCAGCAGTGCGAGTTCTGATGAACCATCTATATTCTCTTAATTTCATGAGATATCGGTAAGAATGATGAAAGGTATGTTTTTTATCTCCAAAAACAGATGATATAAAGGAGCCTGAAAACCTGGCTTCTGGCCCCAGCTCTGTTACTTACTACTTGGGTAATTCTGGGCAAGTCTCAGCCTTTCAGAGCTCCAGTGCCTTCTCAGTAAAATGGGAAGAGTAACATTTACTCTGCCCACAGGATCCTTGTGAGGCTGTCTTAAGGTACAAGTGAAGGGGTTGATAAAGGGCACATGGATAGAATTATTATGACTAAGTCTCAAATGTTTTTCTCCTTGATCTGTGTCAGGATGAATCCTGGAACTCTGGCATTTATTTATTTATTTATTTATTTAAAGTGGAGTCTCACTCTTTCGCCCAGGCTGAAGTGGCATGATCTCAGCTCACTGCAACTTCCACCCTCTGGGTTCAAGCGATTCTCCTGCCTCAGCCTCCCAAGT
>NW_012112031.1:2794923-2795413 GCF_000951035.1 Colobus angolensis palliatus
CCCTGTTGCCCAGGCTGGAGTGCAATGGCATGATCTCTGCTCACTGCAACCTCCACCTCCCGGGTTCAAGCGATTCTCCTGCCTCAGCCTCCTGAGTAGCTGGGATTACAAGCAGGCGCCACCATGCCCCGCTAATTTTTCCATTTTTAGTAGAGATGGGGTTTCACCATGTTGGCCAGGGTGGTCTCGATCTCTTGACCTCGTGGTCCGCCCACCTAGGCCTCCCAAAGTGCTGGGATTACAGGCGTGAGCCACCGCGCCCGGCCGAGTAGTTTAATTTTTTAGGTATCACTTTCTGGGTAGGTAGAAGGGGTTTCCTAAGGGAGGAAGGCACAGAGCGATGCAATGAGCCGCCTGGTCTCTCAGCTCATCGGTAGCACTCGGGGAGCCAGACTCCTCGCTCAGTACTCCCCAGAAACCCGGCTCCTCGGCGCGGCGGGGAGAGACCCGGACGGGGAGAGGCCGCTGTGCAGCCCATTCTGCGGGGCCC
>NW_012112031.1:2795953-2799991 GCF_000951035.1 Colobus angolensis palliatus
CTGGTCCCACCACCCCGGGTCCCCACCACCCCGCGTCCCCGCGCCGGGTCTGCGGCTCTCCAAAGAGATGGGCGACGGGGACCCTGTGTGAGGCGTCAGGCTTTGGAGGGACCCCGTCCCCTTCCCGCAGGGGCACCCTTCCCCTTCCCTGCACTTCAGCTTTCACACTCGCACGGGGCGTCCGCCTTCCCCTTCGCCCCCTTCAGCTTTCCCCTCTGTGCGGCGGCGCCCCCGGCCTCCCTCCGATCCTTCTGCCGCCCGGGGCAAGGCTCTGAACTTGGGTCCTGAGAGGGCACCACCCACAGCCCCCAAGCCCCGCGTGGAAAGGAATGCTTTAGCCCCGAAACACAGGAGCCCCTGGGGGTGTGCACCCTGGGGAGGGGGGTAGAGAAGCGGGCCTGGGAGACAAGGGCAGGGGAGGGGTCCCCGTGTAGCGGGGCAGTCGCCCTTTCCCCCTCCGCAGTCCTGGCCCGCCGGGAAGTCAGAGCCTGCGGTGTCAGGTTACCGGACTGCAGACTCAGAGGATTTCAGACGCAGCGCTGTCGAGTCACCTGAGCTGGGCCCCCGAACCCACGTCCCAGGGGGTCCAGGTATCCACATGTTCAGGACGGCTTCGGCGAGGGGCCTGACCTCTGCTTGGCGGCACTTGGAGCTCAGGGCAGCCTGCACAGCCCGCCCCGGACCTCGGAGGACTCCAGGATTCAAAGGAGAATGTCCGCCTGGGACTCCTCCCTATCCCAAATCATCCCACCCACGGCAGGGTCAGAGAACACCTTTGGAGGTACATTCCGTAGCCTGAACACAATGAACAATAATGTCATCAATAATAGCAACCTGGGCTTCCCCAGCACCTCCCGTGGCTCTGGAGTAGTCAGGATTCAGGCACACACTGAGAGGAAGGTATTAGCACCTTCATTCTACAGATGAAGAAGCCGAGGGTCAGAAAGGGAAAAAAGATTCAAGGTCACCTAACAAGCGCATAGCAGAGGCAAGGCTTGAACCAGCTCCTGCTCAGGGGCTTAACTGCTCCTCTGTTTTGCTGATTTCCTGGATGGTTCCACCCAGCCTGGCCACACATCCAAGTTCACATTGTCAGAAAATCCCACAGTGTTAGAGCAGGAGGTGCCAAGGTGTTTCCAAGTATATTAGCAGTGGAATCACTCTTCAAGTGAACGCCAATATAGAAACCAGATGAGAGTAGAATTAATCTCCTTTCTTTTAGTTTATTTATTTTACTTTATTTTTTTTGAGATAGGGTCTCACTCTGTCGCCCAGGCTGGAGTGCAGTGGTGCAATGTCAGCTCACTGCAGCCTCCACCTCTCAGGCTCAAGTGATCCTCCCACCTTAGTCTCCCAAGTAGCTGGGACTACAGGCATGGGCCATCTCGCCCAGCTAATTTTTGTGTATATATATATATGGTTTTTTTTTGTAGAAGTGGGATTTCACCATTTTGCCTATAGCTAGTCTCGAACTCCTGGGCTCAAGCAATCTACCCACTTCAGCCTCCCAAAGTGCTGGAATTACAGGCATGAGCCACCGTGCCCCCAGCAGAGTTAATCTACTTTTGAATACCTCGGGGGAGGTGGGCAGTTAGTGTCCCTTTCCTCAAAATGATGTAGCATTCCATCCCCCGACCACAGCGCCTGGCTCAAGGACGGGTGTGTGACCTAGGTCAGGCCAGTGCCATGACATCATGGGAATTGGCCTGGAACCACGGAGACAGGGAAGCTCTGTTTCCATAGAGTGTTGATCTGGGCCACTGATGACCACCTTGCCACCACAAGGACTAAAACTGGAACAGAGGGAGGCAGAGGTATAAAGAGAGTAGGACCACCCCAGGACCCCAGACCTTCCAGCCCAGTTCCCCCCCTTCACGGAAGAAATAGGAAGAGATTTAGGGCACGGAGCTTGGATGACTGTTTTGACTCACCCTCCAAACTCTTGCCTCTGGCACTGTCTGGCTGGGTTGTTTCTTGGGCTTGACCTGATGATGCATGAATTTTTTTTTTTTTTGAGATGGAGTCTCACTCTGTCACCCAGGCTGGAGTGCAGTGGTGCAATCTCGGCTCACTGCAAACTCCGCCTCCCAGGTTCACGCCATTCTCCTGCCTCAGCCTCCTGAGTAGCTGGGACTACAGGTGCGCACCACTACGCCTGGCTAATTTTTTGTGTTTTAGTAGAGAGACGTTTTTACCATGTTGGCCAGGCTTGTCTCAGTCTTCTGACCTTGTGATCCACCTGTCTCAGCCTCCCAAAGTGCTGGGATTATAGGCATGAGCCATCGCACCCGGCTGCATACATCATTTTTAGTGCTGTAATTGGGTTTGGGGGTCACTCTTCACCCCAGATAAAAGCTCATCTTTATGAGAAGGTCCTGAATATGACATGAGTGGTTAGGAAGCCTGGCAGGGAGGGCATCTGAGGCCAAGATACCCTCTGAATCCATGCCATGCTCCAGCTGTGGCCAGCCGTGCTCCAGCTGTGGTTAGCCGTGACCAGCCGTGCTCCAGCCATGCTCCAGCTGTGGCCAGCCGTGCTCCAGCCGTGGTTAGCCGTGACCAGCCATGCTCCAGCCATGGCCCCTGGATCTAGGATTTCCCACTGAGTCAGTTTATTTTCCCTTTTAATGAATCAGGATTCTTTCACTTGTAAATTGTAGAAAGAAACTCAAACCGGCTTCAAAGAAAAAGGGAATTTATCGACTCACTGAACTGAAAAAACTCCAGGAGCTCATCATATTTTAGGCACAGCTAGATTCAGGAGCTCAAACAAGCCACTGAGGCTGGAGTGCAGTGGCGATCACAGCTTACTGCAGCCTCGACTTCCCAGGCCTGAGTGACCCTCCTCCATCAGCTTCCCATGTAGCTGGGGCCACAGGTGAGGGCCACCATCCAGAGCCACCATGTCTGGCTAACTTCTACATTATTTTTTGGAGAGATGGAGTCTTGCTATGTTGTCCAGGCTGGTCTCAAACTCCTGGGGCCAAGGGATCCTCCCACCTCGGCCTTCCAAAGTGCTGGGGTTACCGGCATGAGCCACTGTGCCCAGCCTTGAGCTATCATTCCTTTACCTAACCTCTACTGACAATCTTTCAAGTATTTTGAATACTTTGATATTACAAGCATTGTGGCAATGAATATTCTTGAAACTATATCTTGTGCAAAGATAGTGGTTGGATACTTTTTTTTTGATACAGAGTCTTGCTCTGTCACCCAGGATAGAGTGCAGGGGCTCAATCACAGCTCACTGCAGCCTCTACCCCCCAGGCTCAGGTGATCCTTCCACCTCAGCCCCCTGAGTAACTGGGACTACAGGCATGTGCCACCATTCCCAGCTAATTTTTTGTATTTTATTTTTATTTTTTGAGACAGAGTCTTGCTCTTGTCGCCCAGCCTGGAGTGCAATGGTGCAATCTCAGTTCACTGCAACCTCCGCTTCCCAGGTTCAAGCAATTCTCCTGCCTCAGCCCCTGGAGTAGTTGGGATTACAGGCGCCCACCACCACGCCCAGCTAAATTTTTGTATTTTTAGTAGAGTCAGGGTTTCACCATGTTGGTCAGGCTGGTCTCAAACTCCTGACCTCAGGTGGTTCTGCCCACCTCAGCCTCCCAAAATGCTGGGATTACAGGTGTTGAGCCACCGCGCCCAGACAATTCTTTGTATTTTTTATAGAAGCAGGTTTTCACCGTGTCGCCCAGGCTGGTTTGAAATTTCTGGGCTCAAGCAACGCATTTGCCTTCCCCAAGTGTTGAGATTATGGGTTTGAGCCACCGTGCCTGGCCCATGGTTGGATATATTCTTCAAAGTGAAATTGCAGGGTAAAAACATGTGCATATTGAAAAAGATATTGCCAACCTGACCTCCAAAGAAGTTGTATTATTTTATATTATCTCCAGTGATGTTTGAGATGCCAGTTTCTTCACAATTTTGCTCATTCTGTGATTAACAAACTTTAAAATCTTGGCCGTTCTCGCTGATGAAAAATGATCTCTTGGACCATCCTGGCTAACACCGTGAAACCCCGTTTCTTTTTTTTTT
>NW_012112031.1:2800852-2802305 GCF_000951035.1 Colobus angolensis palliatus
AAAAAAAAAAAAAAAAGAGTTTGAGCAAGAGTAGCCTGGCCGACATGGTGAAACCCCCTCTCTACTAAAAATACAAAAAAATGAGCCAGGCATGGTGCCGTGCCCCTGTAATCTCAGCTATTCGGGAGGCTGAGGCATGAGAATTGCTTGAACCTGGGAGGTGGAGGTTGTAGTGAGCCGAGATTGCACCACTGCACTCCAGCGTGGGTGACGGAGTGAGACCCTGTCTCCAAACAAACAAACAAAGCACCTAACCTGGCCATCCTCTTATTTTCCACCCGGCAGCCGGGATGAGCGTCTCAACACGCCCATTGCATTATGTGGAGGAGAGTGGAAAGAGACAGGCAAGGACAGATGCTGTGGTTGGGCGGCCATGGGGACAATGGCAGCCCCATGTTCTGCAGCAGCCCAACCTCTTTCAGATCCAGGACACTGCGTCCTCTGCGCCCTGGGGTCCATTCTACCGTGGCTCCTTTCTTCCAGTGAGTCCTTGTTACGAACTGAATGTTTGTGTCCCCCGAAATTCATAGGTTGAAATCCTAGCCCCTCACTGTGATGTGTTTAGGAGATGGAGCCTTTGGGAGGGAGGGAGGTCTTGAAAGTGGAGCCCTCAGCCAGGCGCAGTGGCTCACGTCTGTAGTCCCAGCACTTTGGGAGGCCAAAGCAGGTGAATCACAAGGTCAGGAGTTCAAGCCCAGCTTGGCCAACGTGGTGAATACAAAAAATTAGCTGGGCGTGGTAGCGGGCACCTGTAATCCCAGGTACTTGGGAGGCTGAGGCAGGAGAATTGCTTGAACCCAGGAGGTGGAGATTGCAACGAGCTGAGATCACGCCCTTGCACTCCAGCCCAGGTGACAGAGTGAGGCCCCATCTAAAAAAAAAGAAAAGAAAAAGTGGAGCCCTCATGAATGGGATTAGTGTCCGTATAGGAAGATGCATGAGAAGGATGCTCTGTGTCCTTGCCATGTGAGGATGCAATGGGCGTCCGCACACCAGGAAGAGGGCCCTCACCAGGCACTGGCGCCTCAACCTTAGGATGCCCCAGCCTCCAGAACTGAGAGATACATTTCTGTTATTTAAGCCATGCAGTCTATGCTATTTGATTGTAGTAGCCGCAACTAACAGGGTCCTCCTTATCTTGTCCTTTAGAGCTCAGCTCAAACTGCTTCTCCCCGGGAGGACTTATGGGAAATCCCCTCCCCCAGCGACTCCCCCGTGCCCCACTGGGCAACATCAGGGCAGCTGCAGTCTTTTCTTTGTCATAGCACTTCATCCCGTTTGTAATGATACAGACAGACAGGCAGGCAGCGCCCCCAGTCTTCTCCCACGTTAAAGATTTGGAATTGGTGGCCAGGCGTGATGGCTCACGCCTGTAATCCCAGCACTTTGGGAGGCTGAGGTGGGTGGATCACGAGGTCAGGAGTTTGAGACCAGCCTGGCCAACATGGTGAAA
>NW_012112031.1:2803175-2804579 GCF_000951035.1 Colobus angolensis palliatus
CGCCTGGCCCCCCAGTCTTTTGCTATTACAGACAATCCCACAGCAAACATTGTCCACTTGCTGGAATCCCTAGATACATTCCCCAAAGAGGGGATGATTGGGTTAAAAGGGAAATGCATTTGAAATTCAGACAGATGTTGTCAGGTTATCCTCCAAAGCGGTTGTACCGAGTGACATTCCCAGTGGTAATGTATCAGAGTGCCTGTTTGTAATTATACATTTATGTATGTGATTACTGGATGGTTTCTCTCCCCACAGGACGGCAGGGACTATGTCAGTTTTGTTTATCATCATAGGCACTCAATAAATGTTGAATTAGGCTGGGCGTGATGGCGTATGCCTGTAATCCCAGAACTTTGGGAGGCCAAGGTGGGCAGATCACCTGAGGTCAGCAGTTCAAGACCAGCCTGGCCAACATGATGAAACTCCATCTCTACTAAAAATACAAAAATTATTCGGGCATGGTAGTGGGTGCCTGCAATTCCAGCTACTCAGGAGACTGAGGGAGTAGAATCATGTGAACCCAGGAGGCAGAGGTTGCCGTGAGCTGAGATCAAGCCATTGCACTCTAGCCTGGGTGACAAGAGCAAAACTCTGTCTCAAAAAAAAAAAAAAGGTTGAATTAATGTGAATTAATGAATACATTTGTGGTTCTTCCAGGAGGGGCTGGCCAGGGTAGGAGGCAGACCACCTTCCTTTAGTGTTCACTGTGCCCGGCCCAGCTTCCCTGATCCTTCCATAGGACAGCTGGGACCCTGGGAGAGACCCTGGGGGTTCTGGAAGACCTAATCCTGACTGTTGACTCCTAACCCCTGCTCCAGAGCAGCCCTTCTCCTGCTGTGAAATCAAGAATTCCATGGCTGGGCATGGTGGCTCACTCCTGTAAGCCCAGCACTTTGGGAGGCCTGGGCAGGAGGATCACTTGAGGCCAGGAGTTCAAGACCAGCCTGGGCAACATAGCAAGATCCTGTCTCTACAAAAAATGTAAAAAGAAAATTAGTTGGGCAGGGTGGCTTGTGCCTGTAGTCCTAGCTACTCAAGATGCCGAGGCGAGAGGATTGCTTGAGCCCACAAATTGGAGGCTGCAGTGAACTATAATTGTGTCACTGCACTCTAGCCTGGATGAGAAAGTGAAACCATGTCTCTTTAAAAAAAAAAAAAAAGGCTGGGCGTGGTGACTCATGCCTGTAATCCCAGCACTTTGGAAGGCCGAGACGGGCGGATCACAAGGTCAGGAGATCGAGACCATCCTGGCTAACACAGTGAAACCCCGTCTCTACTAAAAATACAAAAAACTAGCGGGGCATGGTGGTGGGCGCCTGTAGTCCCAGCTACTCAGGAGGCTGAGGCAGGAGAATGGTGTGAACCCGGGAGGCGGAGCTTGCAGTGAGCTGAGATCCGGCC
>NW_012112031.1:2810245-2810868 GCF_000951035.1 Colobus angolensis palliatus
TGGGATTACAGGCTTGAGCCACCGTGCCCGGCGGTATTGTTTTGTTTTTTAGATGGAGTTTCACTCTTGTCGCTCAGGCTGGAGTACAATGGTACGATCTTGGCTCACTACAACCTCTGCCTCCTGGAGGCGATTCTCCTGCCTCAGCCTCCCGAGTAGCTGGGATTACAGATGCTGCCACCACGCCTGACTAATTTTTGTATTTTTAGTAGAGTTAGGGTTTCACCATCTTGACCAGGCTGGTCTTGAACTCCTGATCTCAGGTGATCCACCCACCTCGGCCTCCCAAAGTGCTGGGATTATAGGCGTGAGCCACCGTGCCCAGCCATATAACTTCAGATTTCTTATATGGGAAGGCTACATGCCAGAGGACTTGAAGAAGAGTCTGCCATATAGTCACTGAGATAAGTGACTGAATTCATTTTTGTGATAGAATATTAATTTTTTTTTAAGAGATAGGGTCTCACTGTGTTGCCCATGCTGGCCTTAAACCCCTGGGCTCAAGTGATCCTCCTGACTCAGCCACAATAGTTTTTTTTTTTGAGCTGGAGTTTCGCTCTTGTTGCCCAAGCTGGAGTGCAGTGGCACGATTTCGGCTCACTACAGCCTCCACCTCTGGGGTT
>NW_012112031.1:2810918-2811699 GCF_000951035.1 Colobus angolensis palliatus
CAGTGGCACGATTTCGGCTCACTACAGCCTCCACCTCTGGGGTTCAAGCAATTCTCCTGCCTCAGTCTCCTGTATAGCTGGGATTACAGGCATGCAGCACCACGCCCAGCTAATTTTTTGTATTTTTAGTAGAGACGGGGCTTTGCCATGTTGGTCAGGCTGGTCTCGAACTCCTGACCTCAGATGATCCACCCACCTCTGCTTACCAAAGTGCTGGGATTACAGGCATGAACACAATAGTTTTTAATTATTTTATTTAATTTATTTTGAGACAGGGTCTCACTCTGTCACACAGAGCTGGACTGCAATGGGGTGATCACGGCTCACTACAGCCTCAAACTTTGGGGCTCAAGTAATCCTCCTGTTCAGCCTTCTGAGTAGCTGGGACTACAGGCATGCACCACCTTGCATGGCTAATTTATTTCATTTTATTCTTATTTTTGTAGAGATGGGGTCTTCCTGTGTTGCCCAGGCTGGTCAACTCCTAGGTTCAAGCCATTCTCCTGCCTCTGCCTCCCAAAGTGCTGGGATTACAGATGTGAGCCACTGTGTCCAGCCAATATTTATTTTTTTAGTTCCTGTTTTGTGTCATGCAAATGCTTGGCAGGAATACATTGATATAATCTTCATAGCAATGCTATGATCTAGGTACTATTGTTGTCCTCATTTTTCAGATGAGGAAACTGAGGCACAGAGCTTAAGTCACAGCTAGTAAGTGGCAGTGCTCCCAACTACTATGCACACTGCCTCTCAGAGAATAAGGTTTGTACTTGAAGTGGGG
>NW_012112031.1:2815969-2816879 GCF_000951035.1 Colobus angolensis palliatus
GGCCACATTGCTGATGGCAGGAACCTGGGTACCATTCCAGCAGGCAAGATGGCAGAATTGGGACCCAAAGTGCCCTGGAAGCTGAATTCCAGGTCGAAGTCCAGTAGATACTATTCATTCATTCATTCATTTTAGCAAGGAACCTCACAGTAGACAGTATTTATTTATTTATTTATTCTTTTTTGAGACAGTTTCACTCTTGCCGCCCAGGCTGGAGTGCAATAGTGCCATTTCGGCTCGCTGCAACCTCCACCTCCCGGGTTCAAGCAATTCTCCTGCCTCAGCCTCCCAAGTAGCTGAGACTACAGGTGCCCGCGATGATGCCCAGCTAATTTCTGTAGTTTTAGTAGAGACTGGGGTTTCACCATGCTGGCTAAGCTGGTCTCAAACTCCTGCCCTCAGGTGATCTGCCTGCCTCTACCTGCCAAAGTGCTGGGATTACAGGTATGAGCCGCTGCGCCTGGCCCGGTAGTAGACACAATTTGACAGGGGTAAAGGATAAATGTATTTTGGTTTCTAATTCTGTCTGCACCTGGGCAGCAGAGTGAAGGAATCAGAATTGTCTGAAGGGTTCTCGTGGAGTAGAAGCTTGCATAAAACCCCATGTGTTAGGTGTGTACCAAAGGAAATGCTTATGTTTTGAGGTTGCAAGAGCTCAAGGCAGCGTCTAGAGAGAGGGAAGGGAAGGTCCTGCTGTTCTGAGGCCAAGCTCTATGAGGAATGTTCCTTTGCTTGTTCATTTATTTGGTGGGCATGGACTGAACACCGTTCCTCTGCCAGACATTGTGCCAGGTGTTTCCCTTGAACAGCTGAGCAGTTGTATTTCTGGGTGATGGAATGGGCTGCTGATCGGACTATGGGCTGGTCACCCCTGCTATCCTTTCTTTTTTTTTTTCTTTTTTTTTTTTTT
>NW_012112031.1:2817834-2818841 GCF_000951035.1 Colobus angolensis palliatus
TGTAGCCAGAGCAGAGTCATGACCAACAGGGTCATGAGACGACGACCCGCAGACAGAAGCGAAGATTTCCGTGCAATTAAAGGAATGGCTTTCTAGCACTTAGAGCTGCCTGAGGATGGCGTAGGCTCCCCCGAGGCAGAGAACTTCCCATCACTGGAAGTGTGCAACCCATAGTCAAAGGCCGCTCTCCGTGGAGGTTATCGAGGATGAGACTCAAGCATCCCAAAGGTTGGCTAGAGGACCCTTCGTTCCTTCAACCCCTTCACCTTCAGGAGCATCCTTGGTTTGGCGGAAGCTGGGGGGATGTCTGTGGAGTACATGGATGAAAGTTCCAGGCCGAGCGCAGTGGCTCATGCCTGTCATCCCACCACTTTGGGAGGCCGAGGCGGGCAGATCACCTCAGGCCAGGAGTTCGAGACTAGCCTGGCCAACATGGTGAAACCCCGTCTCTATTAAAAATACAAAAAGCAGCCGGGTATGGTGGCGGGTGCCTGTAATCCCAGCTACTGGGCATGCTGAGGCACAAGAATCGCTTGAACCCGGGAGGCGGAGGTTGCAGTGAGTCGAGATGGTGCCACTGCACTCCAGCCTGGGGGACAGAGCAAGACTCTGTGTCAAAAAAATCCAGTCTCCAGATCCCAGGCAGCGGGGAGTTTCAGGGGTCTGAGCAGCCCTGGAGGCTCGCAGCATAGCACTCTGTACCCCGTCCCGGGTCCCGCGCAACGCAGAGCTAGAGGGAGCCCCAGAGTATCTTCCTCAGTAGATCAGGAGCCCCCAGGCCTCACCGCACCTCCGGTCCCCATTGCCCCCATTGCATCTTCCAGGAACCCCTGGAAGGGCAGGCTGCTCCTTCTCTCCCCGGGTCCTCTGGGCGCACCTGCCCCGCCCGGCGCCTTTGTTCCGGAGGAGCCGCCTTGGGCAGCCCCCAGGGCGCTCAGGACCCGCTGTACCCTCCGCCACCGCCTCCCGGTGCCCGCCCCTCCGCCCCCTCTCCGCGGCTGCGCCAG
>NW_012112031.1:2819176-2823918 GCF_000951035.1 Colobus angolensis palliatus
TGCCCTTCGCTCCGGGTCCGGAGGCAGCCGCGCGCCAGGCGGCGCAGAAGGTCAGTGGTCCCCGGGGCTGGGATTCCGCAGCCCGCCTGGATCGGGACGTGCGTCCTGGTGTGACTGACGGGGAATCGGAGCGTGTGTGGAGTGTGAACGCGTGTGTTTGCAGACAGACACCGGCACGTATGGACGGCGCGAGCCGGTGCTGCGATCCCACGGAGCCATCCGGCGTCACGGGCTGTGCTGGGGAGGTGGGGTGACCGTCCTCAGAAGCCCCCGCGGGTGGGGCGCTGCTTACACGTCCACCTATAGGGTGTGTGTGCGTGCGTGAGGTGTGCAGCCCCTGTCAGAGTCTGGCGAGAGAAGCTGACCGGCATGGAGGTCAGAGATGGGCTGTTTACAGGTGGCGGTAGAAGGATAACAGCCAGGAACCCCAGGAGGACCCTGGAGCTAGGCTGGGCTTGCGGAAACCCCCCATCCCATCCTCGCTCCAGCCTGTGCCTGTTGCAGGGAGAGGAGCTAGGGTGATGGGGTGCCGGCTGAGAGGCCTTGAGGGATCTTTGGGAGCGGGGCCCGATTCCAGCCTGATCCTCATTTCCAGAGGCCTTCATGGGTGTGGGGGTGCCGGCCCTGGCTGGGGAGTCTAGGGCAGGCGTATGTTCAGGAGACCTCAGGGGTCCGTGTAGACTGTCCTCTGGCTTTGCCGGCACCAGGTGCTGTGTGTCTGGACCTGGGAGCTGGCTGAGGGATCCCCTGCCTTCCTCTCACTTGTTTTCTATAGCTGCCCCTACATCCTTGTTAACAAACCTGAAGGGCACTTATATGCCAGTGGGGTTTGCTGGGATGTGCCCTGTTGAGCAGCTCTCATCAGAGAAGCCTCCATGGGGAATGACAGAGTTGTCCTGAGCCAGGTGCCAGGGCTCTTACGTTCTTTGCCTGTTTTGTGACCCTAGGGCCATCCCTTAAGCCCTATAGGCCTCAGCTTCCCATGGCACTCTGCCCTCCGCCTTCTTCCTGGTGCGGGGTGGGGAGTAAACAGCTCACACAGCTGCCTGGGGCCGGGAGGCTGGGAGGCAGGGAGTGACTCAGGGCCTGTGAGGTCTTGGGCAGTAATATTTCAGGGGAAAGTCTTGGGACATCCTTTTGACTTGGGCAGGAGTTGGGCGAGGCTCTGCCCTCACCTTCAAACTGTGGTGCCGGGTTTTCTGAGTCCTGCGGTGGGGTGGGGTGGGCGTCTGTTGGATCTGGCTGCTCAGGCTTCAGGAAGCTGCCTCTGGTCGCTCCTTCCTTCCCAGATGTCAAGGAGTTGGAGAGGGATGGGGCTGGGGGGCCCGGCAGCCGGGTGGGATGTTGGGGCTGGAGCTGAAGAACTACAGCAGCCGCTCTTGGTCCCTGTGTTTGATGTTACTGGGCAGAGACAGATTCTAAGCTCAGGTAGGGTCGGGGCAGGTCTGAGTGGGACTGCTCAGCTCAGCATGATGAGGCGATTTGGTGGGAGGTGGCCTCAGCTCCAGAGAAGAGGACCCTGCTGCTGGAGGCGCGCTTGCAGCCCTCCTCAGCCTCTTTCCCATGACCCTGTCTGATCAACTTTGGCTGAGCCACCATGGCTCAGAATGACTTGAGCCTTGAGGGAAAGGGGCCCTGGCATGGATGGGGGTGGTGGCAGGGTCACATAGTGGTTAAGCATGAAGGCCCTGGTGTCACTCAGACCTGGGTGTGAGTCCTAGCTCCACCACCTGCTGCTGTGGCTGCACCTGCATTTCCCTCAATGGGAGCCTGAGAGAAAGGCTTGCAGGCCATGGGTTATTTGGGAAGTGATCTCAGGAAACAAGGGCGAGGACAGCGGGTTTGAAGGAGAGGAAGGGGAAGCAACTATTTGATTGTTCCCACCACTCTCCTGGGCGGTGTCCTGAGGAGCCTTACAGACAGAACTGCTCTGCTGGGGAGAGAAACAGGGAAGCATTTACCCATTAGCTCCGTCCCCTGCCGGACAAAGGTGGCTCCGTGGACATTCACTCCTGTGTGGACTTCCAGATTGCCCATGTGTGGGACCCAAGTGGTTTTCTGTGGGTATTCCACACGGCAGCTCCCAAGAAGGTCCAGCGTGGCCTGACATGAAGCAGTGTCACGTTGCACCTGTAAGATGCTGCTTGGAGCCTGTGGGGACCTGGTCATGGCAGAAGTGTTTGGAGTGAGAGGTGGGGCCAAAAGGGCTGGAAGCAGCAAACTGAGGTGTCTAACACCGTGTGACCTTGGGCAAATTACCTGACTTCTCTGAGCCTTGGTTTCCTTAGCTGGGTGTTTTAAGTGTTAATGAGGCATGTATTGAATTTTTGAACATACTGATGGGCCCATACATAGCAGGGGCTACACCCGGGGTATTTCTGTATGGCCAGGAAGACCACACACCCAGGGTGGCTCAGATAGTCCATTCATTCAAGTGGAGGTGGGCCCGCGTAAGATAACCTCTAAAGACTCCTCCCGGTCATGGGACCTGGGGCTCCGGTGTAGGCTGCTGACCTGGTCAGTTCCTCTAGGGCTGTGGCCCAGTTTCCCAGACCTCCTGAATGCTTCCATTTCACAGCCTGTGAATTGGAGTCAGCGATGTCCTGCTCCTGGGCTGGCCGCTCAGATGTACCTCTTCCTGGGCTCTGCCACAGGAGGACAAAGAAACCAGCACTGGGCAGAGGAGGGCGAGGGGAGTGGGTGGCTCAGAAGCAGGTGCTTGAAGGAGGAGTGGAGGGAGGGTGGATGCTGGCATTTCTGGCATTGGGAGCTGGCATGTGGTCATGGGCATGGGTCTGGGCCATAGTCAGTGGGGGAGGACAAGGCAGGGGGCTGGGGGAGTGCAGGAAAGGAAGGTGAGCGGGTTGACAGAAGGTGGCCAAGAAGGATGGAAGAGACGGACAGAGAGTAGATTGGGCAGCCTTGGGGTATGGGGATTCACAGCATCTGGGGTGGTGATGACCAAATGGGAGGGTGATGGGGTGGCACGAAGGAAGGGAGGGCAGTAGGTGAGGTCTAGTTGGGGCTTCCTAGGGTGTAAGCTGGGGCAGGCTTCATAGTTCGTGGTACAGCATCCACAAGCCTCCTCATTCTTTTTTTTTTTTTTTGAGATGGAGTTTCGCTGTTTTTTTCCAGAATGGAGTGCAGCGGCGCAATCTCAGCTCACCGCAACCTCCGCCTCCTGGGTTCAAGTGATTCTCCTGTCTCAGCCTCCCAAGTAGCTGGAATTACAGGCATGTGCCACCACGTCCTGCTAATTTTTGTATTTTTAGTAGAGACAGGGTTTCTCCATGTTGGTCAGGCTGGTCTCGAACTCCTAACTTCAGGTGATTCACCTACCCCAGCCTCCCAAAGTGCTGGGATTACAGGCGTGAACCACTACCCCTGGCCAAAGCCTCCTCATTCTTTTTTCCATGGTGTCCACCTGCCCCTCCCAGGCTACCACCCCCTTTGACAGGGGAGGAGCTGTCTGCAAACGTTAGTTCCTGTTATGAGCGGCGATTGGAGAAGGCCCGGAGGTGCCTTTGCCAAGGCCTGTTGCCATGGTGCCATGGTGGGCCTTGTCTCCCTACCCTCTCCCATCTCTGAGCCATGTGCCACCCCCTCCGGGAGAGGTCACAGAGTGGGGAAGGTGTCCAGCTGCCTCTTTGCTCATGCATGGCCAACTCAGGCTCGCCTTACAAAGGTCACTGCGTTCATCCCTCTGCCTGCAGGCAAGGTCACACCCAGCCTACGCTGGGAGATGCAGCAGCCGCTGTCTTCATTACAGTCATTTAAAGTCTACTCTGATCTCTGCAATTTGTTTTTAATAAGTTTAATGAAAAATAAAGCAATGATACCAGCCTATTCATCTGCTCCCCTTTTAAAGAGGGCGTCTCATGGATGATCCTCTTCTTGTCCATACCTCTTTCAGTGCTTTCGTGCCTGTCCAGTAGGAAGTTCTTTCTCATGTCTGATGTCAGCCTGACATGCTGTACTGTTTTTGGGTGTGTTTTGCATTTTTTGTTTTCTATTTGTTGCAACCCTTCAGGGCTTCCAGATGGTTCTAGGGGGATTCCTGTCTACCTGCTCACGATCTGGAGCAGGTGCAGGGGCACCCAAGGCAGGTGTGATGCCAAGGCACGAATCGTGCTTTGGGGGAACTGGCCTGAGAAAAGGCTGTGCCGAGCCCCTGGCCCCGCCCATGCTCTGGTTCTGGACTCTTGTGGCTTGCTGTCAGGGCCAGCTCGTTCCCAGTCCTTTCCCTAGTTCAGATCCAGGATTACTGGCCTTCTTGGACCATGCTGGGCCTGCTGGTTTGGCTCTGCCAGGTCTGGGTCAGCAGATGGCAGCAGGCATGGGCACCTGGGGGACCCTGGCACAGTCAGGGCCCTGCCGATTAGATGGCTGGTGGTGAGCAAGAGCCGGAGGGGAGAGACAGGGAGTGACAGGCAGTCGGGAACACTGAGGTGTGCCTGTGCACGTGGACTCACCTGTGCTTGGCGTGCACGTGTGGGCCTGGAGGGCTTGTTGCTGGACTGCTGTGTATGGACGTCTCTGGGTGGCTTTATGTGGTTCTTCTGAGCACATCTCTGTGTGAGCACGTCTCTGTGTGAGCTCGTCTGTGTGTGAGCACGTCTCTGTGTGGCACGTCTGTGTGTGAGCACGTCTCTGTGTGGGCACTGTGTGAGCATGTCTCTGGGCACGTCTCTGTGTGGCATGTCTGTGTGTGAGCACGTCTCTGTGTGGGCACTGTGTGAGCA
>NW_012112031.1:2824633-2826005 GCF_000951035.1 Colobus angolensis palliatus
TCTCTGTGTGGGCACTGTGTGAGCATGTCTCTGGGCACGTCTCTGTGTGGCATGTCTGTGTGTGAGCACGTCTCTGTGTGGGCACTGTGTGAGCACATCTCTGGGCACGTCTCTGTGTGGCACATCTGTGTGTGGCATGTCTCTGTGTGGCACGTCTCTGTGTGGGCACATCTCTGTGTGGCATGTCTCTGTGTGGGCACATCTCTGTGCATGTCTCTGTGTGGCACGTCTCTGTGTGCACGTCTCTGTGTGGGCACGTGTCTGTGTGGCACGTCTCTGTGTGTGCATGTCCCTGTGTGGCACGTCTCTGTGTGAGCACGTCTCTGTGTGCCCGTCTCTGTGTGCCCGTCTCTGTGGGGCACGTCTCTGTGTGTGCATGTCTCTGTGTGGCACGTCTCTGTGTGCCCATCTCTGTGTGGCACGTCTCTGTGTGGCACGTCTCTGTGTGCCCGTCTCTGTGTGGCACGTCTCTGTGTGTGCATGTCTCTGTGTGGCACGTCTCTGTGTGGCACGTCTCTGTGTGGCACGTCTCTGTGTGCCCGTCTCTGTGTGGCACGTCTCTGTGTGGCACGTCTCTGTGGCTGTCTCTGTGTGGGCATTGTTGCGTGCTCTGGGTTGTTCATGGGTACTTTTCTCTGGATACGTGTGCCGGCCACCTACTGGGTGTCTCCAGGGTTCTCGAGAGTGTGCCTATCTGGATGGCCGGTTTCCCTGCAGGGTTTCCTGCCTCCACGGAGGCTCCCTTCAGTCTTCTGCCATGCCCCGCCCCGCCCTCTCTCCAGGCTTCCTGTTCCTCCCTCTGTCTGAGGAAGTTGCTTCTCCCCCTCTGGCTGTGTGGGCGTCCACTGCCTTCTGGGCAGGGCCCGAAGAGGGACAGCAAGTCCAACCTCCAGCCCCATCCTCCCGAGCTCTGAGCTGAGGGTGATGGGCTCAAGCTCGGGGTTGAGGAGATGAGTCAGGGAGGCCTACAGGGGGTAGGCAGAAATGGCCTGTGTGTCAGCATGCTGCAGGGGAGTGTGTGCTCCTGCCCGCCTCCACCGATCCACCCTCAGTGGCATGTGCACCAGTGCACCTGTGATGAGGCTCCCTTATCTGGCTATTCATACTCTCTTCCCCAGTAGCCTTGGTTGGCACAGTTTCTGATGGAGAGCAGATTGGTCACTGGGGCTCCGGGCATCCAATGGGGGCCTTGGCCTTAGCGTAATTCATCTCACCATAATCATTGGTGCTAACGGAGCTCTTCCTGCACCCGGCCCTGGACTACACACTGTACATGTAATCAGCTCTTCACTCCTCAGAACAACCCCATCCCAGAGATAATAGGTCCTATTAGGTGGGTTCGAAAACATCCCTGGCCAGGTGCGGTGGCTCA
>NW_012112031.1:2830225-2831546 GCF_000951035.1 Colobus angolensis palliatus
CATTTGATGAATGAATGAACGAATGAATGAAGAGAGGGCTGACTCCAGACCTAAGCTTGAAATCCCTCCTCTGTTGTGTCTCTTACACAGCAGGGACCATTGCAGAGTGGCAGGAGCACAGACTGTGGAGCCAGCTTGCTTGGTTCAAATTCTGGCCCTGCCAGTGTTCTGGTTATATAATGCTGCTTAGTAAACCACCCAAAGCTTATGGCTTAAAACACTGGTGACACTGATTTTGCCCAGGAATCTGCAACATGGGCAGGGTTCAGTGGGGATAAGGCTTCTCCACTCAGCATTGTCTGGAGTGGTTCAAGGTCTAGGGGCTGAAGCCATCTGAAAGCTCAGTTGTTCACGCGTCTGGCGTTTCTTGCAGGCTGTTGGCTTTGGTTCGGTTCTTCTGCACACAGGCCTCTCTGTGTGCTGGCTCCACATGCTAGATTGGGCTTCCTCCCAGCATGGTGGCTGAGCTAAGGGACACGCATGTCCAGAAAGAGAGCCACGTGGAAGCTATTTCACTTTTAATTTAATTTAATTTATTTATTTATTGAGATGGAGTCTTGCTGTGTTGCCCAGGGTGAAGTGTAGTGGTGCGATTTTAGCTCACTGCAACCTCCGCCTCCTGGGTTCAAGCAATTATCTTGCCTCAGCCTCCCAAGTAGCTGAGACTACAGGTCCATGCCACCACGCCCGGCTGATTTTTTGTATTTTTAGTAGAGACGAGGGTTTCACTGGGTTAGCCAGGATGATCTTGAACTGCTGAGCTTGTGATCTGTCCTCAGCCTCCCAAAGTGCTGGAATTATAGGCGTGAGCCACTGCGCCTGGCCTACTTTTATTTATTTAGAGACGGAGTCTCGCTCTGTCACCCAGGCTGGAGTACAGTGGCGCGATCTCGGCTCACTGTGACCTCCACCTCCTGGACTCAAGCGATTCTCCTGCCTCAGCCTCCCAAGTAGCTGAGATTACAGGTACCTGCCATGACACTTGGCTAATTTTTGTATTTTTAGTAGAGACAGGGTCTTGCCCTGTTAGCCAGGCTGGTCTTGAACTCCTGACCTCAAGTGATCCGCCTGACTCGGCGTCTCAAAGTGCTGGGATTACAGGCGAGAGCCACCGCGCCCGGCCAGCAGTTTATTCTTTTAGCAGCAGCTACACTTTTGCCCACTGATCCCCTGGCCACAGGTGAGGCTGAGTCTGCCCAAACGACAGGGTCTGTCCCCAAATCCCCGCCCACTCTCATGTAGTCCAGAAGGCAACTTACTGTGCAGAGCCCTGCTGAGGGTGGGGCCTGTAATGAGGAGAGAAGGGAGAACTTGAATGGAA
>NW_012112031.1:2836606-2837113 GCF_000951035.1 Colobus angolensis palliatus
CGCCTCCTGGGTTCATGCCATTCTCCTGCCTCAGCCTCCCAAGTAGCTGGGACTACAGGTGCCCACCACCACGCCCGGCTATTTTTTTTGTATTTTTAGTAGAGAAAGGGTTTCGCCATGTTAGCCAGGATCTCCTGACCTCGTGATCCGCCTCCCTCGGCCTCCCAAAGTGCTGGGATTACAGGCGTGAGCCACCGCGCCCGACCTTTCTATCATCCTTTATCATCATGTGGTTTACGAAGGAAGCAGAGGCCAGTCTAAGTTTCCCCTTGGAGGAATAGTAGGCTGAAGTCTCAAAAGAGTAGGTGACCTGCCCCCAGTGACTTAGAGGTGGAGTTGGGATGACAGCTGAGCTCCAGGGGTTAGTACTGGGGCTGGATGGGTACTACTGTCTGGATGGGGGAGGATCTGGGTCAGAACACCTAGTACCTGCTTCACTCGGTACATCTGTTTCCCGAGCTTCCTGTAACTGCCTCATCCCCATGCCTGGGAAGCAGCTTGTCTCAT
>NW_012112031.1:2837163-2837682 GCF_000951035.1 Colobus angolensis palliatus
TTTTGTTTTTTTTCTTTTTGAGACAGAGTCTTGCTTTTTGGCCACACTGGAGTGCAGTGGTGCCTACTGCAACCCCAATCTTCAGGGCTCAAGTGATCCTTCCACATCAGCCTCCCGCGTAGCTGGGACTACAGGTGCATAGCACCATGCCTGGCTAATTAAAATTTTTTTTTGTACAGATGGGGTCTTACTATGTTGCTGGGACTGTTCTCAAACTCCTGGGCTCAAGCAATCCTCCTGCCTCAGCCTCCCAAAGTGCTAGGATGACAGGTGTGTGCCATTGCACACTGTGCCTGTTTTTTTTTTAACTTGAATTTTTAGGATATCTTCATATATTTACATATATTAACGGCTACCTCATTATTTTCAGTGGCTAGATAGTATTCTAGTATATGCTCATTCTGCAATGTAGCTAATCCTCAGCTGATCATTTAGATTATTTTTTGAATTTGCTGTTATAGTGATATGATTAACATCTGTATGCATAGATCATGTCAACTGGTATGAGTTAAGCTGTGC
>NW_012112031.1:2839517-2841156 GCF_000951035.1 Colobus angolensis palliatus
GAGCACTGACACACTGTGCATTTCTGTGGATCCAGAATTAATGGGGCTGATAATCATCGAGCTGGGTTAATTGGGTTGGATTCCTTCACTTCCCTGCGCCTCAGTGTCCCTATCTGTAAAATGGGATAACAGGGCACCCTCTCAGGGGGCGTCGTGAGGCTGGAAAGCTAAGTGCTTTGGTCCACGCTGGCCCACAGGAGGCTCGCAGACGCCGGTGCTGCCTTTACTCTCTTGTGCCCACAGCTCATCCTCCTCTTGCCGCTGGCTGCCGAGTCCGCTGAGCTCTGGAAGGAAGCTGGGCTGCGCTTGACGGGGCCAGGAGGGCTGGGCCTGCCTCACAGAGTGCTTCCTTTTTTTCATTTTTTTTTTTTTTTGAGACGGAGTCTCACTATCACTCAGACTGGAGTGCAATATCACGGTCTTGGCTCCCCGAAACCTCCACCTCCCAGGTTCAAACGATTCTCTTGCCTCAGCCTCCCGAGGAGCTGGGATTACAGGAGCCCGCCACCATGACCAGCTAATTTCTGTAGTGTTAGTAGAGACGGGGTTTCACCATGTTGGCCAGGCTGGTCTTGAACTCCCGACCTCAGGTGATCCGCTCGCCTCGGCCTTCCTGAAGTGCTGGGATTACAGGCGTGAGACACTGCGCCTGGCCGCTTCCCTTGTCTCTTGACTCACAGTCTCTCCCAGGGAGCCCACGGTCCCCTCCCAGGGAGCCACGGGGTCAGAGCAGGGAGGTCAGGAAGCTGCGCAGGACTGAAGCAGGGGCAGAATCGCCCTCGACAGTAGTGGTAGCAGCTCCCGTGACGGCACTGGAGCCCCATGCTAAGTGTTTCCGTTCGCTGAGAGCCTCGTGAAGGTGGTGGCAGCCTCCCCAAATTATAGAAGAGAAAACCGAGGCCGAGAGAGGTTAGGTAACTTGCCCGAGGTCACTGAGCCCCAAGAAAGGAGAGGAAGGCCCTAGGAAGAGGCTCTCACACCCTGCAGGCCTCATGACGTGCCATGAGCCATCTGGGAGAGTCCCTTCCCCCTTTCCAGCCCTCAGTCTGGGGGCGCATGGGCCCCTGGATCCGCCTGGTTTCTCCAAGGTTCCTGAATCCCAGTGGCGTTGAGGAAGTCCAGGCTGCTGTGAGTTCTGCACCCCGGTCTGCTGAGGCAGCCAGGCCACCAGTCCTGCTCCTTGGCCGGGTGTCTGAATCGTGAGTGTTGTTTGTGGCTGTCAGGGGCACACCCCTGGGTGGGGGAAACCAGCCTCAGGGTGGCAGCAGCAGAGGCCTCGAAACGCACCCCTTCCCTCATCTCCAGGCTGCCGTTCAGATGTCTGGGCCTGGGCTGGAGTCTGTCCCGGCTCTGGGAACACTTGGTCCGGGTGTTCATACCTGGCTGTCTCCATATACTGGGAGGCCCCAGATAAGAGCATCTGTCCGCGTTGTCTTCCCCTAGAATGCATGCGGCAGGCAGCTTTCACATGTGGTTAGTGTGGGTGGTGGGGTGTGCCCAAGTGTGATGCTACTATCACCCCGCTTCTCTCTCATGCATGAAAGCACATCAGCGTACACTCCAAAGATGGCTCTGTCATAACTCCCTCTAATTGATTTTTTTAAAAAGTAAGTAATTTGCAACAGGATTTTTTTTTTTT
>NW_012112031.1:2843186-2844502 GCF_000951035.1 Colobus angolensis palliatus
GACTTTTTTTTCCCTTTCTCCACTGCTTCAGGAGTAGGGTGGGACCTGGGGCCCTATCTGTGTTCACTCACTCCAGTGTCTGTTGTAGTGTACATGCCACATCCCTTTGAGGGGCTGCCATTAGTAAGTGGCTGCTGGCCACTTACTATGTGTGTGTGTGGGAGAGGCCCCTGAGGGAGGTGGCCAGGCGTGGTCAGCACCAGTGCACGCGGAGAGGAGCACTAGCCCTATGGCGTGCAGACTGGCTTGCATGCAGGACACGCTAGCCCTGTGGCATGAGGACCAGCACCTGAGCATGCAGAGATGAGGACGAGCCCTACAGTTCAGCTGGGAAGACAAGTCAGCCCACGCTGCCAGCATGAAGCATGCCACTGCTCTGACCTCTGTCTAGACACTCGGGTTGGGGGGGTGGCTGACAGGTACAGCTCTGTGCCCGTGTGTGTGTGCATGCGAACGCCCCTTGCAGTGTGATGTGGTCAAGTATGTGGTCCCTGCGAGCACATGTGTATGCATTCGTGTCTGTGCATGTGTCCAGTGGGGCTTTGTCAGTATATGAGAAGTGTGCGCAGGTGTCTCTCTTGATGCCTGTGTGAAGTGGCGTGTGAGTGTGCATTTGTGCACATGAGTGTGCCGCGCTGTGCTCAGGTGTGTGCAGGTGTCTCTGTTGATGCCTGTGTGAAGTGGCGTGTGAGTGTGCATTTGTGCACAGAAGCATGTGTGCAGGTGTCTAATGATATGTATGTCTGCGTGCATGTATATGTGTGTACCTGGGTATCCTGAGTGTGTGTGTGTGTCCATGTGTGCCTCCCACGTGCCCCTGTGCCCACACGTGTGCATGTATACTTACATTCACGTGTGCTAGTGGAATGACATGTGTGTGGCTGGTTCCTCTGGCGTGTGCCAAGCCATGGTGGGGCAGGCAGGCGAAGATCCCTGTCTCAGGCAGCCCTCGGGAGTGGGTGTGAAGGGCCTCAGTGCTCAGGCGCCCCTGAGGCTTCCAGCTGAATCTTTCTGTCCCTCCTAGGCGTGGCTGTGGGAATCCCTGGGGCGCCTTCGGGTTCCAGGAAGCTGGGGCTGTGTGGGCCGGGCTGCTAACTGGGGCTGTGGAGCAATCTGCCAGCCGAACCCCTTCCGGAGCTGTGGGTTCCTCTGGGTGTGGGGAAGCTGCCCTCCACAACCTCCTCGGCCTATCCTGGTGCCTCCTGGAGTGCAGAACACACCTCCCAGCTCTGCAGCCTCACCCACAGGAAGCTCGGGTTGGGGGCAGGCGAAGAGGGAGGTGCCACGCTGGGCTCCCCGCCCTGCACCGGCACTGA
>NW_012112031.1:2850287-2850697 GCF_000951035.1 Colobus angolensis palliatus
TTTGAGCCTGTGTGTGCAGGCGTGTGTGTGTGGCTGTGACTGCCAGTCCGTGTGACCGTGTGTGAGGTGTGTGCCTGTGCGTGTGAGCAGCTGCCTGTCTGCACCTCTGGCCTTCTGTATCTGTGTGTCTGTGTGTGTGACGCTCCTGTCTGTGCTGTCGGTGTGGCCTTGTGGCGGGGGAATCTGTGACCTGCTGGGCCTCTGGGAGGCCTGCTCTCTTGGCCGTGGGTTGTGAGAGGAGATCTCTCACCTGCACCCCAGGCAGCCCACCCTCGCTGTGTCCTAGCCTGAGCAGCTGTGTCTGTCCCCAGCCTTCTGCCTGGCCCTCTGGCCACTCTTGCCTCTAAGCTTCTGTCTGGGATGAGGGACGTGCTCTTTCCTCCCCAGGGGGCAGAAAGTAAGCACACAAA
>NW_012112031.1:2852032-2854667 GCF_000951035.1 Colobus angolensis palliatus
GAGGAGCGCCCAGGAGCTTTGGCTTCCTGAAAGGGAAAGGCCCAGCCTCACAGTCGCTCTTCATCTCCCATCTCAGCCTCTCCAAAACCACAGCCCCGCCCTGCTGAGGGCACACCCTGGTGGGCTGGCTGCTGCGTAGGCCTGGTTCGGACCGGGGATCCTGTGACCACGGTGCCTGTAGGCGTGCGGTGGGCAGGGCTGACCCCTCAGCGGTCAGAGGTACACGCACCAGGAGCCGCGGTTCCAGCACTGACTCCGCCTTGACCATTGAAGAAGTCGAATGGGACACTTCCTCTCTCTGGGTCTCAGTTTCCCCATGTGTCAGTGGGGGATTTCCGCCTTACCCACAGCACAGGGCTGTCGTAAGGATTAAGAGATTCCTTGAGAAAATGTACAACCTAAGTCCCTCCGGTGAGGGGCCATCGGGAGACTCTGGGTTGCCCGCGTTACAGCGGAGTGTGGGGCTCTGAGTCCCGCTCAGATCTGGGGGCCTGTGCGTCGAATGGGGGAAGAGGAGGGTCTGCATCCCAGAGCGGGTGGGGATTCCAGGGTGAGACCCTCAGGGACCAGTAGTGGAAGCCCTAAGTAAAGGAAGGGACTCAGGAGGACATGTGGGGAAGAAACTGGGAGAGACGTGGGCCAGGCCCCTCGAGGTGCTGCTTGCTTTGCTGTTGGAGCTGAGGTCAGAAGGCGCTGGGAGTTTACTCAGAGTGAGAAGGACCCGCCCCTAGCTCCAGGCCTCAGGGTGACTTGTGAGCTGGCCCAGCTCCCTGTCCTCTCCTCTTCCCTGTGAGTGTGGGAAGCCTGAGGCAGAGCTGAGTGGGCCAGACAAGGATGCCGGAAAGAGCCTCCAGGGTTTCCAGCATCCTGGAGCCAGTGGCAATGTTAGTGAAGCTGATAGTGATGGCAACACTGATGATAGCGTTGGTGACAGGTGGCGACAGGGACAGTGATGGTGACACGCGTCGTGATGTGACAGGCAGCATTGGTGCTGGTGGCGGTGCTGGTGGCAGCGGAGGCCATGACCCTCCCACAAGAGGAGATACTGACAGTGGGAACACTGCCCACCTTTCTGCCTCTGGAGAGGGAGGAGGGGCCTCTCCTTGCCAGCCATAAGGGCTGGCATATGCAGGGGGTAAAAATAGAAACTCAGTGGCGCTGCCTCCCCTTCCAGCGAGGGCGGGCGCAGGCTGGGGGTGGAGGAGCTGGCTGTGAGGGCGGTCTGCAGCAAACGTGATCATCCCCGCTCTGAACCCCTGTGCCTGATGCAACCCACCAGGGTCTGCCCCAGGCGTGAGGTCTGCCTCCCTGGATGGACTGGTAGCTCCTGGGGCAGGAGGATCCCTGGTGCCGGGGATGCTTGCATCTTCCCAAAGCAGATGTCTGGGAAATATGGATGTCCACCCCACGTCCATGTTGACATCCGTGCTGACCCACAAAGCTGGGTTGCCAGGTCCTCTTGTGAGGGTAGCCGTCATAAAGGGAGAGGCTGCACACAAAGTGCTTGCGATCCCTGGGCCTGATGTGAGATACCTGAATTCAGACTGGGCCAGTGATTTTACCTTTCTGAGCCTCGGTTTCCTCATCTCTGAACTGGGGAGAATAATAATCTGTTATAGGGTGGTGTACGGCCCCAGCCCTCCCAGCACTCCTCTGCTAGCGGAGAACTGGCCCCTTTAGCCAGTGCCCGACAGAGCCCTGCTCTCTGGTGGTTTGGGCTGCCCCGGGGACTCCTCCCGAGCAGATGCTATGTAGGAGTCTTCAGCCTCAGCACTGACTGGAGCCCTTGCTTTTCTCTTGGCAGGATCGACAAGACCATGCTGGCAAGTCTGAAGGTCAAGTAAGTAGCAATTTCCTGTTCTGTAAAGGTCAGAGATGACGCGGATCGGAGCGCCGCTGGGCTCTCGTTCCCCCAGGTTGTGGGAGACACAAGAGGGGCTGTCGTGTTTGTCTGAGTCTAGTCCGAGTCCATGGTGCCTCCAGATCGGAGGAGGCTGGACAAACTCTTATTCTGGGGGTGTTCAGGGAGAGGTAGAGGTGGGAACGGAGTCACCAGGGGCCAGAATGGTGGGAGTGTGTGTAGCAGATGTAGCATTCGGGCCCATTATCTTTCTTTTTTTCTTTTCCTTTTTTTTTGTTGTTTGACGTAGTCTCAGCTCTGTCCAGGCTGGAGTGCAGTGGCACAATCTATGCTCACTGCCACCTCCGCCTCCCGGGTTCAAGTGATTCTCCTGCCTCAGTCTCCCAAGTAGCTGGGATTACAGACGTGCGCCACCACACCCGGTTATTTTTTGTATTTTCAGTAGAGATGGAGTTTCACCATGTTGGCCAGGATGGTCTCGATCTCTTGACCTCGTGGTCTGCCCACCTAGGCCTCCCAAAGTGCTGGGATTATAGGCGTGAGCCACCGTGCCCACCCAGGCCCATTATCTTCCTATCACTTTAATTTTTAGAAAGATAATTTTATTAGGCTGGGCGTGGTGGCTCACACCTGTAAACCCAGCACTTTGGGAGGCTGAGGTGGGTGGATCACCTGAGGTCAGGAGTTCCAGACCAGCCTGGCCAACATGGTGAAACCCCATCTCTACTAAAAATACAAAAATTAGCTGGGCATGGTGGCGCGTGCCTGTAGTCT
>NW_012112031.1:2855017-2857144 GCF_000951035.1 Colobus angolensis palliatus
GGGAATTGCCTGCCTCGATTTACTGTGTGTCTGTTGGTTCGTCTGCTGAGATCCTAAGCAGGCACAACCCTCTCCTAGAACCTCTGACCTCTCCTCCCTCACCACCTTCATTCCTTTTTCCTCTGTGTTTCTGGCCAGACCATTTTGTCTGCATCCTGATCCCCTTTTTCCTTTGAGACTTAACCAAAGCGTAGCCTGCTTCCAGCTGCACCCCTCCCGTGGGGCCATGAGTCCTGACTCACCATCTGCTCCAGTGGAGTGAATTGAAAAGGAGGGAAATTCTAGGAGGGAAAAAGTATTGGCCTCTAGCTGAAAATATTCTCCCGGCACATGTGAATTCGCTGTTGCATGGAAAATTCCTCCAATGAGTCGCCCTCCTTCCAAGGCAGCTCCTCTGGGTTGTCACTCCCCCGTCTTGGCAGAAGGTTTTTCCTGCCCGGTCTCCCTCTGTCATGCCATTCAGTTGCCGGCACTGGTTGTCTATCCCTTGGATGCAGGTCCCTAGGCAAAGTATGGCCAGTCTTGAGGGTTGGCATAGAAGAGGGTCAAAATAAGAGGCTTCCTACTTTGGTTGGTTTTGCTCAGAAAGATGGGGCTGGGCACTTAGCAGGGCCGGGATGGAGGACAGACTGTTCCTGACCTTCAAGGGCTTTCACTTTCTCTGTTGAGCTGATGCCAGGAAGTCAGACACGGTGGTTCACGCCTGTAATCTCAGCACTTTGGGAGGCTGAAGTGGGTGGATCGCCTGGGGTCAGGAGTTCGGGACCAGCCTGGCCAGCATGGTGAAACCCTATCTCTACTAAAAATAGAAAAAATTAGCCAGGCGAGGTGGCACATGCCTGTAATCCCAGCTACTAGGGATTACAGCTAAGGCAGGAGAATTGCATGAACCCGGGAGGCAGAGCTTGCAGTGAGCTGAGATCCGGCCACTGCACTCCAGCCTGGGTGACAGAGCAAGACTCCGTCTCAAAAAAAAAAAAAAAAGTCTAGAGCAGGTGCCAGGAGTGCCATGGAGTAGTCCTGAAAGACTGCCTGGAGGAGGTGGCCTCTAAAGTAGCTCTTAGAGATGAGGCAGGATAGTGGGATCCCCATGCCTGTGCTGGCTGGGCATGGTGTGTGCATCAGTGCAGACACCACTCAATCTGGAGCTCTCAGGGCGAGTCACCCAGGGCAAGATGCTTCCCTTCTCCGGGCTTTAGTTTCCATATCTTTTGTCCAGCGGGCACAGTAATGTCCGGTTTTCCTAGAGCTTTCTAGAGCACATTTGTATACTAAGTGAGATGCCAGGCATGAAGCAGAACTACGAAGGGGTGTAAAATGGTAAGAGTGTTCTTTTGGTGCTGTTTTGGGACATCTAGTTCAATTTCCCAATCATTTATCGAGGGAAGGCCTGATTGTAAATATAGTATTTGTAACCTGGAAGTGCACCAGTCACAGGGTAGAGTGAAAAGCTGGGGGCATGGGCCAGGGTTGAGATTGGGACCCCACTGAGTGATTATCTGGGAAGGTGACATTGGGGTGATGGCTTGGGACAGTGTGTAGCACTGTGTTCCGAGTGTTACTGGTTAAGATTCCTGTGATTGCCAGAAACGAAAACCCAGTGTCATCTGGTTAAGCAAAAGATGGAATTTATGGGAAAGAAAGCAGGGTGCCCCAGGGAACTGAAGGGGAGGAAGCAAAGCCAGAACTCTGGAGTGGTTGAACCAGGAACTGGAAGCCCATTGCCATGAAAATCCCAGCGAGCTTCTTTGAAGACACTGATAAGCTGATCCTGAGATTCACATAGAAGTTCAAAGATAATCTTGAAAAAGAAGAAGAAAGTTGGTGGACTCATTCTTCCTGATTTCAAAACATATTGCGGCCGGGCGCGGTGGCCCATACCTGTAATCCCAGCACTTTTAGAGGCCAAGGCGGGCGGATCATTTGAGGTCAGGAGTTTCCAACCAGCCTGACCAACATGGTGAAATCCCGTCTTACTGAAAATGCAAAAATTAGCCAGGCATGGTGGTGGGTGCCTGTAGTCCCAGCTACTTGGGAGGCTGAGGCAGAAGAATCACTTGAACCCAGGAGGTGGAGGTTGCCATGAGCGGAGATCACACTATTACACTGCAGCCTGGGTGACAGAGC
>NW_012112031.1:2864079-2865602 GCF_000951035.1 Colobus angolensis palliatus
GGCTGGAACACTGGAGGGGAGGTGGCAACAGTACCGTGCAGGAGAAGGAGGCTTGCCTGTGGGATATCGCCCCCGGCTAACACATGGGCAAATCGTTAGCCTCTCTGGGTCAGTTTCCCCGTCTGTAAAGTGGGAGGGGTGGATTCGCGTCCAGCCTGCTCTCTTCCAGCCTTAACATTCTAGGAGTTTGCATTCATGCCTTGGGTCCTTTCACATTTTTCTCAGGACCTTGGTGACGGTAGGGGCTGGCTGTTGAGTGAGTGAATGCATGGCTGTGTGAATGGAAGTCTGAGAGCAGGGGCTCTGCGCATTTCGTCTCTGACTCCTTAGGGCCTACACGGTGCCTGGCACAAAGCAAGTTTTCAGTCTGTATTTGCTGAATGAATCAACGATGGATCATCGTGGTTGGCCCATCACATGCAGATGGAAGGATGGAGAGAAAGAGACAGGCTGAGCGTAGGGGGATCCCTCTTCTCCAGTCTGCTCTGGGGGCCCGCAGGGCGTGAGGTCCCTGTTGGCCAGGTGCCTGGGGTTTTCTTGTGGAGCTCCTTGAAGGAGCAGCCAGAGGGGGAGGATCTGAGCCGGGAGCCTCTGAGACACTCCTCTTGTCCTTTATTTCTTTTTTGAGATGGCGTCTTGCTCTGTTGCCCAGGCTGGAGTGCAGTGGCGCAATGTCGGCTCGCTGCAACCTCCGTCTCCCGGGTTCAAGCGATTCTCCCACCTCAGCTTCCCGAGTAGCTGGGATTACAGGCGTGCACCACCATGTCCAGCTATTTTTTTTTTCTTATTTTTAGTAGAGATGGGTTTTCATCATGTTGGCCAGGCTGGTCTCGAAATCCAGACCTCAGGTGATCCACCCACCTCAGCCTCCCAAAGTGTTGGGATTACAGGCGTGAGCCACTGCACTTGGCCAAAACCTCTGCTCCTTTTTGCTGTCCCCTGCACTCCCTCCAGAGAGACCCCTGCATCTTTGCTAAAGAAAGAGATGCGTGTAAGTGTTTGTGTGTGTCTGTCTGTCTGTCTGCTGCATGGGCTCCAGCTACCTGAGGTGACTATCACGCACAGAGGCTGGCTGCGGTGGCCTGGAGTGAGCATGTGGATGGTTCAGGGTAGCCCGTCTCCACTGCTGGGGCACACTCTCATGCATACTCCTGAGGGATGGGGAAGTCTAAAATCCATTGCCTTGTAGGAAAAAAATCCAGCTTTTAAGTGGGTGGCTCCAGCCCTTGCTCCCTAGAAGTGGCACCTCTGGAAAGCGACAGAGCCCATGATGGGACCTGGGTGTGCTGTGCTCTCTGATTCCTTCCTTAGGAAAAGGATGCGGAGGGCCTGGAGGAGCTCCTGCCTGGCCGGGCCAGCATGTCAGTTCTACCGTGGTTTGACCAGAAGATACCACACAGCCACCACTATTCTAAGTTTCAGATTTAACCAGCTAAGAATGGAAAGTCCTTAGAAAGGAAGGGGCCATGAAGGGCAGGAGCGCAGTGTGTCTCCGGGCAGCTTTCCTCGGTCCCTGGAGACTC
>NW_012112031.1:2867287-2873214 GCF_000951035.1 Colobus angolensis palliatus
GATTACAGGCTTGAGCCACCGCCTCTGGCCGTTGATTCTGATTTAATGACTCTTTTCATTCACCAGTTGAGGCCGCAACTACTAATTCATTTCCCCACCTTTGGCCACCGAGTCAAGAATCCTTGAGGCACCACGACGATGTTCTAGAACCTTCTGGGGCCAACTCATCTTAGTCTGCTCTTCTCCTACGCACCTAGGGCATCTGCTGAGAGTTTACTGGGGTTGTCAAGGACAGGGGGAGCTTGAGTAGACAGCTGAGTCAGTTCAGCCTACGTTTACTGGGCACCCTCTGAAGGGAGACAGACAGTTGCCATGACACGGGACAAGGGCTGCAATGCCCGCAGAAAGGATGGAGGGGGGCCTCCTGGAGACCTGGTGATGCCTGAGCTGTCTCCAGGGGTGTGTAAGGTCAGCAGGGAGCAGAGAATGCACTCCAGGCAGCCCGACCTCACGAAGGCAGTGGGGCGTGAAGTAGCTCCAGCAGGCGGGACCTGGGAGCAGTTACTATTACCAGACAGAAGCGAGGGTGGGAGTGCAGGGGCCTGGGGAAAGGTGGGCCATGTCCAGGAGGGTGGGTGAGCTGTGCCGGAAGCTGGGCTGGATCAAAAGGCTTTGGGCCAGGGGAATGCTATGGTGAGCTCAAGTCTGAGGGCCCCTTTGGCTGACTGGAGGGGTTAGAGAGGAGGCAGGGAGGCTAGGAAGGGATATTGAGACAGCCACGTAAAGAGGTCCCCGGAGGTTCTCCGCTGACCTGCGCCCTGGGGTGGAGCCTCGGGAAGTTCGTGCCGTTTGTGGAGGGGAGGATCCTGGCCATTCCCGTTCGGAGGTGGTAACCTGGGGATCCAGTCTGTGAGATGGGGGCCTGTTAACAGGAACCTCTCGCTTTGCTGAGTTTTTTTCCTTTCGCCCAAACAATTCCATTGTTCTCACCCTTCTGTTGTGTCCAAGAGCCTGATCTTTCCTGCTGGTGTAACAAGGACCCCGTTTTGAGCCGAACTCAGGAGAAAGTCCTACAATAGTATGGGGCTGGAGGAAGCGGCCTTCCCTGCCTGGAGCTGGTTTGGAAGGTGTGGATGAAGGTGAGAGAAGGGTCAGGTGAGGACGCTCAGAAGGCTTCCTGTGAGCGCTGGGCCGATGCTGGTCCCATTCGTGAAGACAGAGAACTAGGGAGTTTGGGTAGTTTGGGCCCAAACTGGGAGGAGGGAGTAAGGCTCTGAATGTAAAATCTTCCCTCCACTTTCCACTCTCCTGTTCAGTCTGTCTGAGACCCACCTTATACCTTCTGCCCCGCAGAAGGGGGCAGAGGAGAGAGCAGCATCCCGAGGGCCGTGGGGACTGGTCTGCGGCTGGGGAAGCAGCTGCACGGCGTCCCCTCGCTGGCCCGGCTCGGCTCCTGGGTGCCTTTGGCAGGTGAGTTCTGGGTGAGCACTGGCTGGTGTGGCCGCCCTTGTGACTGACAGCTGGTCACACCACAGAACCCACTGTTAGATACGCTCCAGGTGGATCAAGGAGAACGTGCCCATTTCTGTCTTGAGTGGCAGACTCAGGTTCGTTGATTTCTTCAGGATGGGCCCTGTGCCAGAGGACAGTGTTGGCGTGTGTGGGTGTGTGCAGAAACGTGTAGGCGTGTGTGCACGCTCGCCCGTGCAGGTGGGCATGAGCGTTGAGGGCCCATGTGGGTGCCTATGTGGTGCCTTTTTTGGCTGTAGCGAGTTCCTATGGTAACCATGAACATGCCTGTTTTGGGATCTGAAGTCTCGGGGCGTGAGTGGCTGCAGAGAGAAGCAAGGAAGGCGAGCACTTAGCCGGCGGTTGGCTGTGGCTTGATTTCATTGCCAAGCACTGGGGCTGCTCCTGGAGGTACCATTTGCCAGGCGGCAAGGTCTGCAGACTCCAGGACCCATGTGCTCCTGGCCCTCCTCCTGGCCAGTCCCTGCCATGCCCAGGAAGCCCTGGTGAGTCCCTGTTCTGCTTTCTCATTGGACATACAGCTCTCCGGACTTGGCCAGGTCTTGTGGGTATCTACTGCTGGGCAGGCAGGGAGGCGCCTGGCAGCCCTGGCCAGTAGGTAGTAGGAATTGGGTGACTTCTGAGATGGGTGTGGGACAGTGGGCAGGAGGGGCTTTGCTTATTCATGGAGCCCATGAGGGTGTTTTCCATGTGGCTGGTGGAGTGGCAGGGTCCTTCTGGATCCCATGGACAGGGCTAACTGTGTTAGTGCAAGAGTAAGGGCAAGGATGCCAGAGAGGAAATGTGGATGGGTGGCCTGTGGCCTGCCGGCCGAGACCCAACCATCCTCTGAGGGCCCCCCTCACCCCATTCAGCTCCCTGGGTTCTCATGAACCCCCAGAGGCCTCTGGCCATGCACTTGGCTTCCTCACTGGTCTCCCCAGGCCCAGAGGCCTGCTGGCCTGGCCCGGATGGGAAGGCTCACGGTCCTGTGGAACAGGCCAGAGGGCTCTGCCTGGCTCGCTGGGAGCTGGATTTGGCCAAGGCCGGGGAAGAATTGCTCCCACTGGGCTCTGGAGAAAGACTCGTGCCTTCCCAGATTGTGCACCCGTGGTGCTTCTTGTCTACACACTGCAGACCCCTGGGTGTGTCAGGACACCTCTCTCCGGCCACCATGGGAGAGGCTCCTGATGGACAGGGGCCCAAGCAGCACTCAGGGACCATAGAGAGACAACGCTGGTGTTGTGGCACCTTCTATCTCCTCCCGCTGACTTCTCTGGGGCAGGTAGCAGGGAGTTGGGGATGAGAGTGTCAATAGGGGCTGTCAGTGGCCCCTCTGGCTTGTGCGGGGACCCCCCTCTCTGCCCCAAGAGTTCCTTCCTCTGCCTCTGAGAAGGCTCTGGGTAAGACTGTGATGGGACCGGGGGCCGTGTGTGCAGCAGGAGTTGCTGGAGCTGGATAGAGGGCTGAGGCCCTGGTGAAGGGCGAGGGGAGCATATACGGACCTTGAGAGCTTTGTCTGGACCACCCCAGCCTTCCCTCCCTGGGAGGCAGAGTCCAGAACCTAATCCCTGATGGCCTTCCCTGGGGGCGTTGGGAGAGGGAGAGGGGAGCTTTCAGGAGAGACCCCCAGATCTCTGGTCCTTGAATCTTAGGGCTTAAGATTAAAACAGTCAAATTAGGGCCAGGCGCGGTGACTCACGCCTATAATTCCAGCACTTTGGGAGGCCGAGGCGGACGGATCACACAAGGTCAGGAGATCAAGACCATCCTGGCTAACATGGTGAAACCCCGTCTCTACTAAAAATACAAAAAATTAGCTGGGCATGGTGGCGGGCGCCTATAGTCCCAGCTACTCAGGAGGCTGAGGCAGGAGAATGGCATGAACCTGGGAGGCGGAGCTTGCAGTGATCCGAGATTGTGCCACTGCACTCCAGCCTGGGCGACAGAGCAAGACGCCATCTTAAAAAAAAAAAGAAAAGAAAAGTCAAATTAGTCTTTATGCAAATCTCTTGTGCCCCTAAAACTAGTCACCCATGCTGAGCTTGGTTACCTCTGGGGACTGTGAGCTCATTACTTTGTATGGATACCTATTTTATTGCAGTACAACTTTGCTTGCTCAAAGCTGACCGCTGTTGTCATCTGGAATCTCTGTAACTGCATTGCTTGGTCCAGTCTTGACCCTTGGCCCGCATGTCCCCACCTACCCCCATTCAACAAGGTTCACCCCTCTTTCCCCTAAGAGCCCTGCAGACACTGGAAGGCTGCTTTTTCACCCTGAGTCTACTCTTCCCTCCCCTTGGCTGGTCACTCCGCCCTCTTTGGCTATATTTGGGATTCCTCGCCTGCCTGGGCTGATCTTTGTCAGAAGGGCTCAGGTTTTGCAGGCAGCCTGCAGGAGCCCCATGGACACGAGGATGGACAGCTAGAGGCGATGAGCCTCACCCTCCTGATTTGCAGACCAGTAAGCTGAGACCCTGGGCAGGGGTGCTGCCCGCTGGCGATAGGACAGCACAGAGGTGGTCAGGGCAGGGCTGGGACATGAGGGGCAGCTCTCGGTGCCTGTGACGTGCTGGCCCCTGGTTCTTTTCCTGCTTCTCCAGCAGCTCCATCTTTGCTGCTTTCTGACTTGGGCCCTCAGCTCTTGGGCACTGCAAGAATGCTGGCCTGTCTTAGTGGACCTTTCATTTTATAACAGCAGCTGGAAATCTTTTCTGTTTTTGTTTTTTTGAGACGGAGTCTCACTCTGTCACCCAGGCTGGAGTGCAGTGGCCGGATCTCAGCTCACTGCAACCTCCGCCTCCCGGGTTCAAGCGATTCTCCTGCCTCAGAGTCCTGAGTAGCTGGGACTACAGGCACCCGCCACCACGCCGGCTAGTTTTTTGTATTTTTTAGTAGAGACGGGGTTTCACCGGGTTAGCCAGGATGGTCTCCATCTCCTGAACTCATGATCCACCCGTCTTGGCCTCCCAAAGTGCTGGGATTACAGGCTTGAGCCACTGCGCCTGGCCAACTTTTCGTATTTTTAGTAGAGATGGATGGGGTTTCGCCATGTTGAGCAGGCTGGTCCCGAACTCCTGACTTCAGGTGATCCGCCCACCTCGGCCTCCTAAAGTGCTGGGGTTACAGGCGTGAGCCACCGCACCTGGCCTAATTTTTGTATTTTTACTAGAGACAAGGTTTCGCCATGTTGGCCAGGCTGGTCTCAAACTCCCAACCTCAGGTGATCCACCCGGCTCAGCCTCCCAAAATGCTGGGATTATAGGCATCTGGCCAAAAATCTGGAGTTTTAGACAAAATCTTGACAACTAACTGCAGACTTTAAAGAACAGAGCTGGCTGTGGCCTACCCTGCAGACCAGAGTCAGCCGGACCCTCCGCTCTGGTCACCTCCTTAGGTGTCAGCTCTTGTTTCTTTGTGGCTGACTCCCAAATCCCTCTCCTCAGGTCACCCCCAAGAACGATGCTCTTGCCCGGACCTCAGTGGCTGGCCGGTCATTTCGGCTTTGTTCCCAGACTGGACTGACTCTCAATTAACCTTCTCTCTCTTTCAGATCCAGTTCTTTCTGTCACTGGGTTGAGAAGCCTCTGAGTCATGGGGGGTGGTTCCTCCTGTCTCCCGGTTCGGGCCCATTATCTGCTGCCCAGACAGTGACAAAGGCTTTCTAATTAACCTCCTTCTCCGGTCTCTGCCAGCTGTGACTAACTCATCATCCTTCAAGCTGGCTTGAGCTCTGCCGTCCCTGTTCCTAGGCCCTGGCCCGAAGGCAGACCTTGGTAGTGCTGACTCTGAGGGGCTTCTTCTGCCAGGATGCTGGTGTAGGACTCCCAGCCCCCAGCTGGTGGGGGACTGTCTTTGGGTCACAGCAAATAGTTTGT
Organism: Colobus angolensis palliatus; assembly: GCF_000951035.1. Classification (NCBI taxonomy): domain Eukaryota; kingdom Metazoa; phylum Chordata; class Mammalia; order Primates; family Cercopithecidae; genus Colobus; species Colobus angolensis. The sequence goes on from NW_012112031.1 coordinate 2,872,615, forward strand.
TCCTTCCTTCCCTCCCCCAGGACGGTGGTTCTCAAACTTTTCTGTACTTTGGTCTCACCTGGAGGTGCTTTTAAAAATTCTGATGCTAGCTGGGCACAGTGGCTCACACCTGTAATCCCAGCATTTTGGGAGGCTGAGGCGGGAGGATCACCTGAGGTCAGGAGTTCAAGACCAGCCTGGCCAATATAATGAAACCCCGCCTCTACTAAAAATACAATAACTAACCAGGCGCGGTGGTGGCTCCCTGTAATCCCAGCTACTCAGGAGGCTGAGGCAGGAGAATCGCTTGAACCCAGGAGGTGGGGGTTGCAGTGAGCTGAGATCGCGCCATCACACTCCAGCCTGGGCAACAAGAGTGAAACTCCGTCTCAAAAAAAAAAAGTTCTGATGCCCAGGTTGTACCCAGTTCCAATTAAATCTGAATGTCTCTACTGAAAAAGTACAAAAAATTAGTTGGACCTGGTGGCACGCGCTTGTAATCCTAGTTACTTGAGATGCTGAGGCAGGAGAATCACTTAAACCCGGCAGGTGGAGGTTGCATTGAGCCAAGATCACACCATTGCACTTTAGTCGGGGGGTGGGAGCCAGCATCAGTACTTT
>NW_012112031.1:2878714-2880377 GCF_000951035.1 Colobus angolensis palliatus
CTCCAGCCCGAGGGTGGAACTTGCTGTGTGTAGCCGGGCACTTTCGCCTGTGCCTGTGCTGCTCTGCCCACAGGGAACATGCCTTTACTGCTCCTTCCCTGTCAGCATCAGGGTCCACATCCTGCCCGTCCTTCCAGGACCAGCTTCAATGCAGCTTCCTCCATGCACGGCCCCTTCCTCATCGGCACGGAAGGCTCTCTTCTTCCTTGTGCCCCTGGAGCAGCCAGAACCTCAGGTCACATGTAGCTCCTCCTGTGCCGTAGGCGTCTGGTGGTTTCTGTCCGAGTCCCTCTCCACCCTGGGTCTGAGACCGTGGGAGCCTGCGGGATGCCCAGCTGCGGCTCTCTCACTGTTTGTTACCCAGGTGAGGTGGCCGTCCCCTCCCTACCTTGGGTTGAGCTGTGAACCAGCAGGTTACCGCAGTGTGGTACCGCCCCCCGCCAACCCCAACACCCAGCTCATTCTGAGAGGGTGGAGTGGGCGGAAATCCGTGCCTGGCAGACCACAAAGCCACATAACTGACTTTTGGAGCCCTGCCCTGGGGCGTCGGGGGGAGGGTTGATGGCAGCCATTGCCGCTTTCTTCGGTGCTTTGCCGCCAGTGGATGCCCCGTGGAATTGGGGGACTTTGTTCTACGATCTCGAGCTCGGGAACAGGACTCGGGAGGGACAGCCCCTGTCCCACCCTGCCCGGCCCTGTTCAACCCTGTCAGGCAGCTGAACGTAGGCTGGACCCGTGGCTGCCCACCCGGGCTGCAGTGCAGACTCACCTAGGGGACCGTGTTAAAATGCAGCTTCCGGGGCCGCACCCTGGGGCCTGGGGATTCTGCCTCATCAGGCCTGGGTGGGGCCCAGGAAGCCTGTGTGTTGCCAGCACTGAGGTGGTGTTGATGAGGCAGCTGACTTTGCAGCTGCATGGGAACCAGTGCCATTTAAAGCACTTTCCCCGCCACAAGGCAGCTCCAGCGGTTAGGTTCATGTACTCTGGGTGACCTGGGGCAAGCCGCGCAACGTCTCTGTGCCCCAGTTTCTGTGTCTGAGGATAATCATAGTACCTGCACGTGGATGCGCTTGTTGTAAGGCTGAAATGAGATTATCCAGGTGAAACGGGAACAGAGTGCCTGGTACATAGTACTCAACACATGTTACCTGCCTTCACATCTCTGATATTATTATTATTATTATTACTTTTTTTTTTTTTTTGAGACAGTCTTGCTCTGTCACCTAGGCTGGATTGCAGTGGCATAATCTCAGTTCACTGCAACCTCCGCCTACCGGGTTCAAGAGATTCTCCTGTCTTAGCCTCTTGAGTAGCTGGGATTACAGGCGCGCGCCACCACGCCTGGCTAATTTTTGTATTTTCAGTAGAGACGTGGTTTCAACACGTTGGCCAGGCTGGTCTGGAACTCCTGACCTCAGGGGATCTCTGCCCGCCTCGGCCTGCCAAAGTGCTGGGATTACAGGCGTGAGCCACTGCGCCCGGCCCCATTTCTGATATTAACAACAGTCCTGGGCTGTGCGGTCACACACGTAACCGTGTGACATGCCCCCATGCCTGCAGGCGTACCTACGCAGGCAAACTGAGCACTGTGCACCAGGACCCAGGCCTGCCTGCTGAGGACAGTACGTGCACAGGGAGCATCCCTGTGGGTACATGCGTGAAC
>NW_012112031.1:2888156-2890446 GCF_000951035.1 Colobus angolensis palliatus
AAAAAAAAAAAAAATTATGTTAAAATATACATATTATAAAACTTACCATTTAAACCGTTTTAAGTGGATCATTCTGTGACATTAAGTACATTTACAATGCTGTGCGATGATCACCATTATCTAGAAGTTTTTCATCATCCCAAACTGAAACTTTGTATACATTAAATAATAACTCCCTATTCCCCCATCTCCCCGGCCCCCGGCAGCCACCATTCTGCTTTGTGTTTCTATGAATTTGACTGCTCTGTGAACTGTGTACAGGTGACCTCACACAGTATTTATCCTTCTGTGTCTGGCTTATTTCACTTCCCATAATGTCTTCAAAGTTCATCCATGTTGTAGTGTGTGTCAGAATTTCCTTTTTTTTTTTGGAGATGGGATCTTGCTCTGTTGCCCAGGCTGGAGTGCAGTGGTGTGATCTTGGCTCACTCCATCCTCCATTTCCCAGGCTCAAGCGATTCTCGTGCCTCAGTCTCCTATGTAGCTGGAATTACAGGTGTGCACCACCACACATGGCTAATTTCTGTATTTTTAGTAGAGATAGGGATGGGTTTTTGCCATGTTGGCCAGGCTGGTCTCAAACTCCTGGCCTTAAGTGATCCACCTGCCTTGGCCTCCCAAAGTTTGGGGATTACAGGTGTGAGCCGCTATGTCCGACCTCAGCCCACATTTTTAATGCTTTCACATTCATACGCAGGTATCTAGAAACACTTACAGTTTTTTGTGTGCGTTAAAAATGGACATACCTGACGTCCTTTTGAATTTGCGTGAGGTGGTGTTCTGGTGCTAGATTACCTGGGTTCAGATCTTGGCTCTGACACGTAGCAGCTGTGAGACCTCGGGCAGTTTCCTTCATCTCTCCATGCCTCCCTTTTCTAATGTTTAAAATTGGACTAATAGCAAAGCCTGAAACCTACTGCAAGCTGCAAGGGTTATTTTGGCGATTAAGTAAGTTTATATATGTCTAGTGCTTAGAACAGAGAGGGGATGTAGCAGGCATAGGATGTATTACCATTATCATTCCGTATGTGTGTCTGTCTACATGGTTGTGGAGTCTATTTTTTTTTTTTGAGACTGAGTCTCGCTCTGCCGGAGTGCAGTGGCAGGATCTCGGCTCACTGCAACCTCTGCCTCCTGGGTACAAGCGATTCTCTTGCATCAGCCTTCCAAGTAGCTGGGATCACAGGAGCATGCCACCACGGCTTTTTTTTTTTTTTTGAGACGGAGTCTTGCTCTGTCACCCAGGCTGGAGTGCAGTGTTGCAATCTTGGCTCATTGCAGCCTCTGCCTCCGGGGTTCCAGCTACTCTCCTGCCTCAGCATCCTGGGTAGCTGGGATTACAGGCATGTACCACCATGCCTGGCTAATTTTTGTATTTTTAGTAGAGACAGGGTTTCACCATGTTGACCAGGCTGGTCTTGAACTCATGACCTCAGATAATCCATTCCTGCCTTGGCCTCCCAAAGTGCTGGGATTACAGGCATGAGCCTCAGCGCCTGGCAATAGATCTAGATTCTTCTCTCTTTCTCTGCCCCCTGCCCCCCCACCCTTTTTTTTTTTGAGACAGGATCTCACTCTGTTGCCCAAGGTGGCATGATCCTGGCTGACTGTAGCCTCAACACCCCCAGGGCTCAAGTGATTCTCCAACCTCAGCCTCCCAAGTGGTTGGGACTACAGGCACGCACCACCATGCCTGGTTAAGTTTTTAAGAAATTTTTGTAGAGATGAGGTTTCACCATCTCGCTGGTTTCAAACTTCTGGGCTAAAGTGATTCTCCCACCTTTGCCTCCCAAAGCGTGCCGGGATTACGGGTGGGAGATACCACTTCTGACCTAGTTTCTTCTTTTTGTTGCCTTGCATATTAATTGGTACACATAGATCACATTTTTTGTATCCCCCATTGATCCCCTCTTGCTGGACACTGAGGTGGTGTCCATTTTCTGATATGGCAAGCAATGCTGCGGGCAGCGGCTTTCCCCTCGCCTGGCCTCTGTGTGTTGGTGTGAGGTCGTGAGGGGTACGTAGAGGTGGGGCTGTTGGGTTGTAGCTCTACTGGATGCTGCCAAATTGCCCTCAAGAGAGGACTTAGGCCGGGCGCGGTGGCTCACGCCTGTAATCCCAGCACTTCGGGAGGCCAAGGCGGGCAGATCACTTGAGGTCAGGAGTTCAAGACCAGCCTGGCCAACATGGCGAAACCTGTCTCTACCAAAAATACAAAAATTAGCTGAGCGTGGTGGCAGGTGCCTATCATCAGCTACTAGGGAGGCTGAGAATCGCTTGAAGACGGGAG
>NW_012112031.1:2894941-2896431 GCF_000951035.1 Colobus angolensis palliatus
CAGGATGGTCTCGATCTCCTGACCTTGTGATCCGCCCGTCTCGGCCTCCCAAAGTGCTGGGATTACAGGCTTGAGCCACCGCGCCCGGCCTGATGTATTTCTTTACATCTTTATTTATGTATTTATTTATTTTTTGAGATGGAGAGTTTCACTCTGTCACCCAGGCTGGAGTGCAGTGGCGCGCTCACAGTTCACTGCAACCTCCACCTCCTAGGCTCGAGCGATCCTCCCACCTCAGCCTCCGGAGTAGCTGGGACTACACGCATCTGCCACCATGTCTGGCTAATTTTTGTATTTTTTTTTTGTAGAGATGGGGTTTTGCCATGTTGCCCAGGCTGGTTTTGAACTCCTGGTCTCAAGTGATCCATCCGTCTTGGCCTCCCAAAGTGCTGGGATTACAGGTGTGAGCCCCGCCCCGCCAAGTGTGGCGTTTTAAATTTAAATGAATTAAGTACAATTAAAAATGCATCTCCTCGGTTGCAGTAGCTACATTTCAAGGTCTCGGAAGCCACACGTGCCTGGTGGCTACCATAGGGAACAACGCACAGCCAGAACGTTACAGAACATTTTCATCATCCCAGGAAGTTCTACTGGACAGTGCTGGTTGAGAATGAGGTCCAGACTCCCCTGGAAGACTTCCAAGGGCTGGACAAGCCGAGAGATTCTATGCTGTCTGTGATGGATTACGCGTTGCAGAAACGTCCCTGGACCCCCAGGCCAGAAGGCATCTGAACCGCGTAAAGCCAGTGCCACCAGGTGGCGCTGAGGAGGAGGCGGCGGCAAGCTGGCGTCTCGGGCGGTGAGGATCTCAGATGCAGCTCCTGCCTCCTTGGGCAGACAGAATCGAGAGAACTGTCACCTCCGGGGTTGCCCAGTCCCATGGTCAGCACCCAGTTCAAGCATAATATGTCGTGGGCCCTGATGTCTCTTGCATTCACGCACACACACACAGAGGTACATGCATTGAGACGTGACCTCGCAGGGTCACCCAGGTTTACACATACAGCCTCATTCACGCTCAGAAACAGTCCCCCCAAAGGCACAAACACGGTCTTTGCCAATCGCCATCATAACAGCAACAAAAATAGCTGTTAGGCCAGGCGCGGTAGTTCACGCCTGTAATCGTAGCACTTTGGGAGGCTGAGGCTAGAGGATCATTTGAGCCCAGGAGTTTAACACCAGCCTGGGCAACATGGTGAAACCTCGTTTCCAAAGAAAATTTAAAAAAAAATTAACCAGGTGTTGTGGTATGTGCCTGTAGTCCCAGCTACTTGAGAGTCAGGCAGGAGGATTGCTTGAGCCAGGGAGTGGGAATCTGCAGTGACCTATGATCACATCAACGTACTCCAGCCTGAAGGACAGTAAGATCCTGTCTTAAAAAGAAAAACAATGGCCAGGCATGGTGGCTCATGCCTGTAAGCCCAAGCACTTTGAGAGGCCGAGGCAGCTGGATCACTTCAGGTCAGGAGTTCTAGACCAGCCTGGCCAAC
>NW_012112031.1:2903806-2905092 GCF_000951035.1 Colobus angolensis palliatus
GTGGCTGGAGATGCCTATGGTGGTTCCAAAGGAAACACCTGGAGTCTTTGAGGGGTGCCTCTGTACAATGTCCAATTTTACCCCAAAACTTATGCTGCCTCCCCCGACCACTTCCTCTTTTAGGAGACAAGGTGTTGCTCTATCTCCCAGGCTGGAGTGCAGTGGTATTGGGGCTCACTGCAGCCTTGAACTCATGGCACAAGCAATCTTTTTTCCGTAGCTGGGATGACAGGCATGTGCCACCACACCTGGCTAATTTCTAAAACGTTTCTTATAGAGATGGGGTCTTGCTATGTTGCCCAGGCTGGTCTTGAACTCCTGGCCTCGAGTGATCCTCCCACCTTGGCCTCCTAAGTTGCTGGCATTACAGGTGTGAGCCGCCACACCCAGTCCCATCTTCTCTTTCAAACACAGGCTTAGCAGCGGCAGGGTTGTTTTTGGCTCATGATTTGGGCAAGAGGAGGGAGAAGGGAAGAGGAGAAGCTTTGCTGTGGGAACTGGGTCAGAATTGGAATAGAGGAAGCAAGAACACAAGTGTTCACGCCTTTACTGAGCTGTTGACAGCACCGAGGCCAGAGGCAGGAGAAATGAAACTGTTTGTTTATCTCACGAATCTTCATCGAGCTCCTATTTGAAGCCAGCCGCCTCTGTTTTGGGAGCCGGGGATCCCTTTGTTGAATCCTGGCTCTGCCACTCACTGCTGGGGTTACCTTGGGCAAGCATCTGAACCTCTCTGAGCTTGTTTTCCCATCCAGAAAGTGAAGATGACGAGCGTCCCTGCCTCAGAGGGATGTGTGAGGATTAAATGAGCGAACACAGGAAAAGCACTCAGCGTGGTGCTTGGCGCAGAGTTAGTGCTCCTGACTGCAGCTGTTACTGAAGACAGAGCGTTTAGGTATAAAGAGAGTCTGGTGCCCGCATCCAGGGAACTCACCGTCTCCAGAGGAGACAGACATTTAACAGTCATCTGCAAAGCATGAGGCAGTGCCAGTGGAGATATGGGAAGAAGCGTGAATTCTTCCTGGTGCAATTAGGGAGGGCTTCTCGAAGGAGGCGGTTCTGGAAGGTTGAAAAGGAATCCCTAGAAAGAGAGGGTTGCAGGGGGCGTTATTTTATTTTATTTTTTTTTGAGATGGAGTCTCGCTCTGTCGCCCAGGATGGAGTGCAGTGGTGCCATCTCGGCTGTCTGCAACCTCCCCCTCCCAGGTTCAAACCATTCTGCTGCCTCAGCCTCCCGAGTAGCTGGGACTACGGGCGCCCACCACCACACCTGGCATTTTTTTTTT
>NW_012112031.1:2910372-2911549 GCF_000951035.1 Colobus angolensis palliatus
GAAAATGTTCCCAGCGACCCTTCTCTCCTGGAGCCCTTGGACCCACCTCCCAGTGCCATGCCCTGCTCACCTCCAGCACCTCTGGCAAAGCAGCCCTGTCTTCATGTCATCTCTGACATTTGCAATCAGGAATTAAACTGAGAAAGGAGAACCGGATGGCAAAGCAGATGGCATAGAACAGCCACACAAGTGCTCAGTGCAGGACTTGTTATGAAAGAGTCATTTTTGTCAACAGAAGTAAGCTTCTGCCCTGTACTCCATGCTCTGTGAGTTATTCCGCAGGGGAGACTAAGCTGGCCAGAGCCTGGTGTTGGCCTCCCGGCTGTCAGATGTCAGCGTCAGGGCTGCAGCTTGAGAAGTTCTTGGCTTTGGTCTGTGAGTACCATGGTGGTTAAGAGCTTGGTCTCTCTCTCTCTCTTATTTATTTATTTATTTTTTAAGAGACGAAATCTTGCTATGTTGCCCAGGCTAGTCTCTAGTCTCGAATTCCTGGCCTCAAGAGATCTTTCTTCCTCAGCCTCCCGAGAGGCTGGGATTACAGTTGTGAGCCACTGTGCCTGGCAATCTCTTTATTTTACTTTACGTTTTTCCTGTAAACTTAAACTTTACAGTATTTTATTTTATTGTGGTGAGAACACATAACATGAACTCTACCCACTTAACAGATTTTTAAGTGTGCAATACATTATTGTGGAGTGTAATTAAGAGTTTACTCTCTTAGAGCCTCCTGTTGGCTGGGAAGTCTAGCACCTTACAATGGGACCCTGTAATCCCAGCACTTTGGGAGGCCGAGGCAGGCGGATCACTTGAGGTCAGGAGTTCAAGACCAGCCTGGCCAACATGGAGAAACCCTGTCTCTACTAAAAATACAAAAAAATTAGCTGGGTGTGGTGGCACACGCCTGTAATTCCAGCTACTCGGGAGGCTAAGGAAGGAGAATCGCTTGAACCCAGGAGGTAGAGGTTGTGATGAACCGAGATCATGCCATTGCACTCTAGCCTGGGCGACAGAGCAAAACTCCATCTCAAAAAATTAAAAAAGATGGTCGGGCGTGGTGGCTCACGCCTATAATCCCAGCACTTTGGGAGGTCGAGGTGGGCGGATCACGAGGTCAAGAGATCGAGACCATCCTGGACAACATGGTGATACCCCGTCTCTACTAAAAATACAAAAATTA
>NW_012112031.1:2917874-2918453 GCF_000951035.1 Colobus angolensis palliatus
TCCTATGGCCAGCAGTGACATTCCCTTTCTCTCCTCCCCAGAGTAGCCACTGTTCAGAGTTTGGTACATATTTTTCTAGATATTTAAACAGGGCTGGGTGCAGTGGCTGGCCAGGTGCATTGACTCACTCCTGTAATCCCAGCCCTTTGGGAGCCGGAGGCGGGCGGATGGCTTGAGGTCAGGAATTCGAGTCCAACCTGGCCAACATGGTGAAATCCTGTCTCTACTAAAAACACAAAAAGTAGCCGGGCGTGGTGGCACGTACCTGTAATCCCAGCTACTCTGGAGGCTGAGGCAGGAGAATTGCTGGAATCCGGGAGGGGGAGGTTGCAACGAGCCGAGATCGCACCACTGCACTCCAGCCTGGGTCACAGAGCAAGACTGTGTCTCAAAAACAAAAACAAAAACAAACCAGTATTTTTACATGCACCTTAAGTAACCATCCATGTCGGTACATACAGAGTTAGCGCATTCCTTCTAATCACAGTTTAGGGTCCTGCTTACAAATATACCACACCCTGCTTATCTGTTTCTCCTGTAAATGGTTGTTCTTGATAATTTTTTTTTTTTTTTTTTTTT
>NW_012112031.1:2923534-2924208 GCF_000951035.1 Colobus angolensis palliatus
TCTGTCACCCAGGCTGGAGTGCAGTGGCGCGATCTCGGCTCACTGCAAGCTCTGCCTCCCGGGTTTACGCCATTCTCCTGCCTCAGCCTCCCAAGTGGCTGGGACCATAGGTGCCCGCCACCATGCCCAGCTAATTTTTTTTGTATTTTCAGTAAAGGTTTCACCGTGTTAGCCAGGATAGTCTCGATCTCCTGACTTTGTGATCTGCCTGCCTCAGCCTCCCAAAGTGCTTGGAATTACAGGTGTGAGCCACCGCACTTGGCCATTAATTAATTTTTTTGAGATGGAGTCTCGCTCTGTCACCCAGGCTGGAGTGCATTGACGCAGTCTCGGCTCACTGCAAACTCTACCTCACAGGTTCGAGTGATTCTCCTGCTTCAGCCTCCTGAGTAGCTGGGACTACAGGCGCACGCCACTACATCCTGCTAATTATTTATATTTTTAGTAGAGATGGGGTTTCACCATGTTGGCCAAGATGGTCTTGAACTCCTGACTCAGGTGATCCACCCGATTTGGCCTCCAAATGTGCTGGGATTACAGGCGTGGGCTACTGTGCCCGGCCCCCGCTGGCGTTTAAACTGATAGTTATGTTTGAGCTCCCACCGTACGGCTGAGGAGACAGACTAGGGAAGGGACGTACCAATGGTGAAAAGACAGATCTGGGCTGGAAGCTG
>NW_012112031.1:2924258-2925872 GCF_000951035.1 Colobus angolensis palliatus
CCAGGCTGGTCTGGAACTCCTGACCTCAGGGGATCTGCCCGCCTCGGCCTCCCATAGTGTTGCGATTACAGGGGTGAGCCACCGCGCCTGGTCTGTTCTTGATGTTTTTACGCTTACGAAAAGTGCCACAGTGGACATCGTCGTACTTGCCTGTCTACACATGAAAGTATTTCTCTAGACTTGAGTAAATCCTAGAGGTGAGATTGCTGGGTGACAGGGTAGGTGACTTTTTATTTCATCATACTGCAAATTGTCTGCCAGTTTCTACGCCCGCCACTAGTAGGAGTGTACATGTTGCTTGTCTGTTGGGGGAAGCATCCTGTCTCCTTGCTGTGGTTGCATTCCCTGATTTCCAGCCCTCTGAGCTGCTCCGGCTGTGTCCTGCATGCTGCGCCCTCTGTCCAGAGAAGCACTGTCCTCCGTAAGTCAGGTGGACTCTCGGCCTCTGAAGTTCCTGCACCCGCCTGGGGTCTTAGCAGGATGGTCTTTTGCTGAGAATAACCTCGATCTTCTCCTTTTCAAAAGCCCAGAGATCCAGAGGGCTTTACTGACCAGAGAGGTGGCTAGAGAGTTGGCTGTGGGATTGGCCGCACTGACCCCCCAAGGCGCATCTTAAGAGCCTGGCTTTAGATTTTCATCCTATCCCATTTCTTAAGATGCAGGTTCTGGCCGGGTGCGGTGGCTCATGCCTGTAATCCCAGCACTTTGGGGGGCCGAGGTGGGCAGATCACGAGGTCAGGAGATCGAGACCATCCTGGCTAACACGGTGAAGCCCCGTCTCTACTAAAAAATACAAAAAATTAGCCGGGCAAGGTGGCGGGTGCCTGTAATCCCAGCTGCTTGGGAGGCTAAGGCAGGAGAATGGCGTGAACCCGGGAGGCGGAGCTTGCAGTGAGCCGAGATCACGCCACTGCACTCCAGCCTGGGAGACAGAGCGAGACTGTCTCAAAAAAAAAAGAAAAAAAAAGATGCAGGTTCTTCCCTGAGGGCCTCTGGGGGAAGCCACAGCTTAAAGCCCAAATGCATTTCCCTTGCTGATGGAGCTGAGCCAGCCAATTCTCCTTGGGCTAGTTCAAGGGTTTTGTCTGCCAATCTCAAACCCAGGATCAAGTTCTAAGAACTGGGTCTCTTGAGAGGCCTAGAATCTGGCAGTTGGGTGGGAAGAGGATTGACCTTGGAGACAGTTTCTGTCACCTACACCCACCTCCTGAGAAGTAACTTTAAGAGAGAAAGGACCGTCTTGGTCAAGGTGGTGGCTCACACCTATAATCCCAGCACTTTGGGAAGCTGGGGTGGGCAGATGGCTTGAGCCCAGGAGTTTAAGACCAGCTTGGGCAACCTGGCAAAACCCCATCTCTACAAAAAATACAAAAATTAGCTGGGCATGGTGGCAGGTGCTTGTAGTCTCAGCTACTCAGGAGGCTGAAGTGGGAGGGTTGCTTGAGCCCAGGAGGTTGAGGCTGTAGGGAGCTGTGTGATCTCGTCACTGTACTCCAGCCTGGGTGACAGAGCGAGACCCTGTCTCAAAAAAGAGAAAGGACCGTCTCATCTGGGCCTCTTCCTCAGTTCCTACCCCATTCGCTATACCACCGAATCCTTCACCATCTGCCTGAC
>NW_012112031.1:2930408-2930735 GCF_000951035.1 Colobus angolensis palliatus
AAAAAAAAAAAAAAAAAAAAAGAAAGAAAGAAAAAGAGGAAATGATCAACCTGCACAAAAATAGAAGACATTGAACACCTGTATTCATCGAGAGTCACCGCTTTTCACATTTGCCCCAAGTATTCTCTCTCTCTTCCTCTCTCTCTCTCTCTCTCTCCCTCTATAACAACAGTAAGGTGGAGAAAGTAAATTGTAGACGCCGTGACGCTTCACACCTAAATCCTTCAGCAGTGTTGACCCCAAATAATGTCATTCTCTGACATAACTGCAATACTATTTCATATAAGAACATTTAAATTAATTTAATAATATAATCTATTATACAGT
>NW_012112031.1:2931103-2931549 GCF_000951035.1 Colobus angolensis palliatus
CTGACCTCGTGATCCGCCCGTCTCGGCCTCCCAAAGTGCTGGGATTACAGGCTTGAGCCACCGCACCCGGCCGTACATTCCTGTTTTATCCGGGGTAGCGGGGGTGGATTTGTGCCAGCCCTGCCTTCTCCTTGGGTGTGGTCGAGAGGGCTGCACAGACCGCCCTCAGCCGGCCACTGGCGGGGTGTGTTGGTGCATCTGGGCGTGTTTGGTGTTAGGAGATAGGTCCAGGGGCTTCTCCTGGGAAGGTGTCCCCATGTCCCCTTTGGGGGGTGCTCCCTGTGGGAGAATGAGTAGTGCCTCCCTTGCCTGAAGCTGTTATTTTGTTCCCTCCTGTGTTTCCTTGCCCATTGGGTAGAGGTCTACCATGTTCACTAACTAGGTTACTAGTGACAGAAACCTCACTCAAACTGGCTTAAGAAAAAAGAAAGAAAAAAAAAAAAGAA
>NW_012112031.1:2940919-2948474 GCF_000951035.1 Colobus angolensis palliatus
CTCCGCCTCCTGGGTTCAAGCAATTCTCCTGCCTCAGCCTCCTGAGTAACTGGGATTACAGGTGCCCACCACCACGTCCAGCTACTTTTTTGTATTTTTAGTAGAGGTGGGGTTTCACCATGTTGACCAGGCTGGTCTTGAACTCCTGACCTTGTGATCCGCCTGCCTTGGCCTCCCAAAGTGCTGGGATTATAGGCATGAGCCACGGTGCCAGCCTCGTGTTCCTTCTTGATGGGGCTGAGAGGATCCAGTGGAGGAGTAAGTGTGGAAGTGCATGCAGCTGGTGACATGCTGAACCCAGGGGGTGGTGCGTGCTGCCCTGCAAGGTGATTCTTCTGCTCCGGGGTGAGCAGGGCCTGTCCTTGGACTTGCGCTTTGGACAGTTGGGATGGTGACCTGTACTGGGTTGTTGACCCTTCCGGATGTGTGGGGTGATTCTTCCACAGATGAGCATAGCATGGGGCAGAACACCGTCCCACAGAGGGACTGCGGGAGCCCTTTGTGCATTCTCCGAGCTCCAGATGAGGAAGGGAGGAAGGTAGAAGTGGATAAACTTCCACAGTGATGCCCAAAGTGTAACTGGGGGAGATGACATTAGGTGGTAAGAGGATGGGACATGGTATTCCCTCACAGTGATCCTCAGAGAGAACGCTGTGTATTCCCTTTGCAGTTCTCTTTCCGTGCAGCTCACCCCCTCATGGAGAATGTCTCAGTTAGGGGCTAATATGTCTTTAACACCTTTCTAACATTTGCTAACCTTTCTTATTCACAGAGAGAGTGGGTCTCAAGCCTCAGGCCTTGGACAGGCAACAGTGTTTGGCCAGACTGTAATAACATTATTCAGTTTTCATCATATTTACTTTTTTTCTGGTCGACTTTATTTTTTAAGGTTTAAAAATTATAGAAAAGGTCAGGTGTGGTGGCTCAGGCCTGTCATCCCAGCACTTTGGGAGCCCAAGGCAGGTGGATCACTTGAGGTCAGAAGTTTGAGACCAGCCTGGCCAACATGGTAAAATCCCATCTCTACTAAAAATACAAACATTAGCAGGGCGTGGTGGCACATGCCTGTCATCCCAGCTGCTCGGGAGGCTGAGGCAAGAGAATCACTTGAACCCAGGAGGCAGAGGTTGAGTGAACTAGTGAGCCAAGATCATGCCACTGCACTCCAGCCTGGGCAACAGAGTGAGACTCTGTCTTAATAATAATAATAATAATAATAAAAGAATAAAAAATAAATAAAATTACAGAAAAATTAAGAGTGCAGAGAGTCCCCATATGTTCTATAATCCAGTTCCCTATAATGTACATTAGTATGATCCATTTGCTATAATTAACATTAGTATGGTCCATTTGCTAAAATTAATGAACCTAGACTGATGTATTATCATTAATAACTGAAATGCATGGTTTATTCAGATTTTAGAGTTTTTCCCTAATGTCCTTTTCTGTTTCAGGAACCACATTACATTTAGTTTTCACAGCTCCTTAGAATCCTCTCGGCTGTGACTGTTTCTCAGACTTCACTTGTTTTTGGCAGCCTTGACAGCTTTGAGGCGTGCTTGTCACTCAATTTAGATTTGTCTGATATTTTTCTCATTAGACTGCGTATGGGTTTTTGAGAGGACGACTACCCAGGTATAGAACCATTTTCCTTTCTTTCTTTTTTTTTTTTGAGATGGAGTTTTGCTCTTGTTGCCCAGGCTGGAATGCAATAGCGTGATCTTGGCTCAATGCAACCTCCGCCTCCCGGGTTCAAGCGATTCTCCTGCCTCAGCCTCTGGAATAGCTGGGATTACAGGCATGCGCCACCACACCCAGCTATTTTTGTATTTTTAGTAGAAGCAGGGTTTTACCATGTTGGTCAAGCTGGTCTCAAACTCTCGACCTCAGGTGATGCGCCCACCTCGGCCTCCCGAAGTGCTAGGATGACAGGCGTGAGCCACAGCGCCAGGCAGAACCATTTTTATCACATCCTAACAACATGACTGACCACTGTTAATGTTGGTCTTGGTCACCTGGCTGAGATAGTGTTTTTTGTCAGATTTCTCCATTGTAAAGTTATTCTTTATTTTTAAATTTTGATTGATTGATTGATTGAGATGGAGTCTCACTCTGTCGCCCAGGCTGGAGTGCAGTGGTGCGATCTCGGTTCACTGCAGCCTCCACCTTCTGGGTTCAAGTGATTCTCCTGCCTCAGCCTCCCAAGTAGCTGGGATTATAGGTGCCCACCATAACACCCAGCTAATTTTTGTATTTTTAGTAGAGATGGGGTTTCACCACATTGGTCAGGCTGGTGTCGAACTCCTGACCTCAAGTGATTCGCCCGCCTCGGCCTCCCAAAGCATTTGGGATTACAGGTGTGAGCCACAGTGCCCGGCTGTAATTCTTTATTTTCTTCCATCCATACTATTCTGTTCACATCTAAGGAGTAGGGTATTATATTTTCTTTCTTTCTTTTTTCTTTTTTTTGTTAAGAGACAGAGTCTTTCTATGTTTCCCAGGCAGGACTCAAACTCCTGGGATCGAGTGATCCTCCTGCCTTAGCCTCCTGAGTAGCTGGGACTACAGGCATGAGCCATTATGTCTGGCTTATATTAACTTTACCTTCTATTTATGAGAAATGATTATATCCATTTATGATGTGAACATAAAGTCTTGACACCGCGTGGCTCACGCCTGTAATCCCAGCACTTTGGGAGGCTGAAGTGAGTGCATTGCTTGAGGCCAGGAGTTAGAAACCAGCCTGGCCAATATGGTGAAACCCTGGCTCTACAAAAAGTACAAAAATTAGTTGGCTGTGGTGGCCAGGGCCTGTAGTCCCAGCTACTCAGGAGGCTGAGGTAGGAGGATTGCTTGAGCCTGGGAGGTGGAGGCTGCAGCGAGCCATGATCATGCTGCTGCACTCCAGCCTGGGTGACAGGGCAAGACCCTGTTGAAAAAATGAAAAAGACTGGGTGTGGTGGCTCACGCTTGTAATCCCAGCTGCTTGGGAAACTGAGACAGGAGACTCACTTGAACCTGGGAGTTGGATGTTGCAGTGGGCTAAGATCGCACCGTTGCACTCTAACTTGGGCAAGAACAGCTAAACTCTGTCTCAAAAAAGCAAACAAACAAACAAACAAAAACAATAAAAAACATGAAGTCTTTATAATATTTAATTTAAAAAACATGAAGTCTTTGCAATATTTAATTTAAAAATTAAGTCCATTTAAAGAAAAATATTAAGTAGAGAGAAAAGTTACAGGAGATATGGGGACTTTTTTTTTTTTTGAGATGGAGTCTGGCTCTGTCGCCCAAGGCTGGAGTGCAGTGTTGCGACCTCGGCTCACTGCAAGCTCCGCCTCCCAGGTTCTTGCCATTCTCCTGTCTCAGCCTCCCGAGTAGCTGGGACTACAGGTGCCCGCCACCTCGCCCGGCTAATTTTTTTTTTTGTATTTTTAGTAGAGACGGGGTTTCACGGTGTTAGCTAGGGTGGTCTTGATTGTCTGACCTCTTGATCCGCCTGCCTCGGCCTGGCAAAGTGTTGGGATTACAGGCATGAGCCACCGCACTCGGCCGATATGGGGATATTTTAAAAAGCAGGAAAGTCACCCTGGAATGGCAGATGTCAGAGAAATGCTAAAGGCAGGAAGATGTTGAGAGTATGGGCTGGGAAAATGGCTGGGGCTCAGTGTCACCTCCTGGCCTGTTCCCCAAATCCCCTTAAGACAAGGAACAGGAAGTGACTGATGTGGCCTCTGAGAAGTCTCAGATACAGCCAGGAAGGGCCATGGCTACCCCAGGGATGGATGTGATGACTCCCTGGGGCCACGGCTTTTCCTCCTTCCCTTCTCTCCGGCTCCTCCTGACCCCACAGCATTCCCGGCAGTTTCTGGCAGGCAGGTGAGGAGGCCTGGGTCAAGGAGGCTGTGGCAGCTGCCTGTGCAGCCAGCCCTGTGTAGTGCAAGCCTCAACCCTCTCTGGAGCTCAGGGTCTGACAGGCGGTGCTGGGTGTCGGGTCCTTCTGCCCACGTTATCTAGTTTCCTCCACAACCTGGGGGAGTACTGGGATCCTTCTCATTCTCGTCATTCAGGGGAAGAGACCTGTCCAGGTCACCAGCTGCTCAGGGCCCAGGCTTGGGTCATAGGTGAAGATTTGACTTCCCACCCTTGGATGTGAAACAAGTTACATTCCTTTCTTTTTTTTTTTTGAGACAGAGTCTTGCTCTGTCGCCCAGGCTGGAGTGCAGTGGCGTCATCTCGGCTCACTGCAAGCTCCGCCTCCCGGGTTCACGCCATTCTCCCGCCTCAGCCTCCCGAGTAGCTGGGACTACAGGCGCCCGCCACCACGCCCGGCTAGTTTTTTGTTTTTTTTTTTTGTAGAGACGGGGTTTCACCGTGTTTGCCAGGATGGTCTCGATCTCCTGACCTCATGATCCGCCCGTCTCGGCCTCCCAAAGTTCTGGGATTACACGCTTGAGCCACCGCACCCGGCCTTTTCCTTTATTTTTCTAAAAAGTCTTTTAAAAATATGGGCTAGCCGGGTGTGCGGTGGCTCACGCCTATAATCCCAGCACTTTGAGAGGTCGAGGCAGGCAGATCACCTGAGGTCAGGAGTTTGAGACCAGCCTGGCCAACATGGTGAAACCCCATCTCTACTAAAAATACAAAAATTAGCTGGGCGTGGTGGCAGGTGCCTATGATCCCAGGTACTTGGGAGGCTGAGGCAGGAGAATCACTTGAACCTGGCAGGCGGAGGTTGCAATGAGCCAAGATTGCACCATTGCGCTCCAGCCTGGGCAACAAGAGTGAAACTCCATCTCAAAAATAAATAAATAAATAAATAAAATGCAGTGGCTCACACCTGTAATTCTAGTGCTTCGGGAGGCTGAGAAGGATTGCTTGAGGCCAGGAGTTCAAGACCAACCTGGGTAATAAAGTGAGATCCTGTCTCTCCAAAGGAAAAAAAAAAAACATTAGCTGGGCGTGATGGTACATGCCTCTGGTCCCAGCTATTCCAGAGGCTTAAAGCAGCAGGATTGCTTGAGCCCAGGAGGTCGAGGCTGCAGTGAGCTGTGATCACGCCACTGCACTCCAGCCTGGGTGACAGAGTGAGACCATGTCTCAATACAAATAAATAAAAATACGACTTTGTCCACTCTCTAGGGCTGGCATGAAATACAGTATTTTTAGAGGCCCCCACCCCCAGAGTTGTCTAAAGCCAGGGGTGCTCTAAGAGAGACTTTCAAGTTGAGCCGCTGCTTTGACATCTTTCCTTGGCAGGCTGGTGGCGTGAGGCTCTGGATGTGAGCACCCTTTAGACGCCCATCTGAGTTTATCCCTCCAATGTCAGGGCCGAGGGTGGGTCTCCATCACTGGGACCTCGCTGCCCTCCCCTCCCCTCCAGCCAATCCAATTCTGTCAAGTCAAAAGCCTGGGAAAGTTTTTCTGGGGCAGAAGAAGCTGAGACTCCAGAACATAGAATCTTCCTTCTTTTCTCTCTCTTCCTCCCTTCCTTCGTTCCCCTTCTTTTCTTCCCATGGTATTTATTGCGGGCTAGTGTAGAGCAGACGCCATCCTGAGTGTGGGGTGGGGCGATGACCAAGGTGTGCACAGTGTCTGCGTCCGTGGAGCATACATTCCACCGGGGGCCAGGGGGGCAGGCAGACGAAAAAACAAGCACACAGACAAACCAGCCACAACAGAAAACCCAAAACCTCAACCTGGAATAATAATCCTGAAGGAAACAAGCCAGCGGCTAGGTGCAGAATCACCGAGGGCATGCCCCGCCGGTGAGAGGTCAAGGAAGTCCTCTCTGGAAGGCAACATTCTTTTGGGACAGGTCTACGGTGGAGAAACAACTCAGTTAATTCCTCCCCCCCTTTTTTTTTTTGAATCAGAGTCTTGCTCTGTCACCAGGCTGGAGTGCAGTGGCGCGATCTCAGCTAACTGCAACCTCCACCTCCCAGGTTCAAGTGATTCTCCTGCCTCAGCCTCTTGAGTAGCTGGGATTACAGGTGTGCACCACCATGACTGACTACTTTTTTGTATTTTTAGTAGAGACGGGTTCACCATGTTATCCAGGCTGGTCTCGAACTGCTGACCTTGAGCAATCCGCCCACCTTGGCCTCCCAGAGTGCTGGGATTACAGGCGTGAGCCACCGTGCCCGGCCCAATTTTCCCATTTGATGGTTCAGTTACGTTGCATCATTAATAAAGTCTCCTGCCTTGTGCTACCTTGCAGGGCGGGGCGGGGTGGGGCTGAGATGGTTTCCGTCCAGGTTCTCCAAGAAAGGCAAGAGCTTCACCTTCCCAGAGTCATGCTGAGTGTACTTCTTATTGCTGACATGGGGCCACATGAAGGTCACTACTGGCCTTGCCTGGGGACGGTCTTGGAGCATCTTTCCCCCGTGTCCCTTGCAATATAAGGTGAGATGGACGGTGTTCATAGCACAGATGCTCTCAGCCCAACTCACTAGAACCTTGAAACTGATCCAGTGTATTCAAAAGGAGGACATGATTGGCACACTTCAATCCTTTCGTTATCAGCTGTCATCCATCGCTTGTGATTCATCATTTGTGACGCGCATAGCCCCTGATACTGCCTTGTGGGTACAGTGAGCAAGGGATTGGGGTTGGGAGTGGAGGAAATGGACAGAAGCAAAGAGTTTGGAGCCTTGGGTAAAAGGAAGATGGCCAGCGCAGTTTCTGAAGCTGCTTTGGGACTTGCAGGGTTCCGATAGTGGGAACTGAATTTTTTTCCCCTAAGAGTAGACAGGAAATTGCTTAATGAAAGAGCTTTGATTACAACAGGAGTGATGGAGGCTAGACAGCTGGAAGGATTTTCCTTAGGGACATGGGGTGGAAAAGCCCCAGTAAGCAGGCCTGGCGGAAAGCTTGCATGTTGCAGACCTGCAGTTCCTCAGCAGGAGGTTTGGAGCTCAGCTCCCGGCTGGGTGAAGCTGGGGTAGTCTGTGAGTTTGTGTCAACACCGAAGGGAGATGAGCTTTGTGTTTGCCTTTTAGGCTAAAAGGACTTAATGTCGGGGTGGGAAGGATCATTAACACATCAGTGAGTCAGAGCCCAGAGGGAACTGTTGTCCTTCCTTCTGTCAGGAGGGAAACCGTTGTCCACTGAGCCAAGCCGGAAAGGCTTTGATTACACCCACCAAGAGGGGCATTTTCCCCTGGAAAGGAACGGCCAACCCAGAGTTCTCTTCACGGACTGACAGAGGAGAAAGAGATGAATTCAGACAACAGGGAAATAAATTAGAATTTATGAGGAACAGGGTAAAAGGGTTTCCAACCTGTGAATTTTCTAGTTAG
Source organism: Colobus angolensis palliatus (assembly GCF_000951035.1). NCBI lineage: Eukaryota > Metazoa > Chordata > Mammalia > Primates > Cercopithecidae > Colobus > Colobus angolensis. Next base: position 2,948,224 of record NW_012112031.1, read on the forward strand.
CTAGGCGCGTGAGCTGGTAACCAACCCCTAGCACTTTCCGCAGTCCACAGGGTGGTCCACAGGAAGTTGAAAGACAGCAGAAGTCAGTGTCCCTGCCTCGTCTGGTCCTGGCCTGCACACTGTACCTGGTACCTCCATCCCTGCACATGTACGGCACTGGCTATGTAAGTCCTAGCCCAGAGGCACCCAGCAATGCCTCAGTCTTTTTTTTTTTTTTTTTTTTTGAGACGGAGTCTCACTTTGTCACCCAG
>NW_012112031.1:2948917-2950576 GCF_000951035.1 Colobus angolensis palliatus
ACCCGGCCAATTTTTGTATTGTTAGTAGAGATGGGGTTTCACCATGTTGGCCAGTCTGGTCTTGAACTTCTGACCTCAGTGATCTGCCCACCTTGACCTCCCAAAGTGCTGGGATTCCAGGCATGAGCCACTACACCTGGCCTAGTCTTTCTAAAAAGTCTTGCAAACAGCAAATAGACACAAGTCAGGAGGAAACATGGAGAGCCAGAGAGAGGTTCTGTAGATGGGATCGAAAAGCCTCAGGTGCTCGTTCTCATTTTTGTCAAGCTGGGTTATCTGGTTTCCCAGTGAGCTGCAGGACACTGACTCCCACAGCACAGTGAACAAGGCTGCTTACAGATGACTTTCAGGATGCTTTCACATTTATTTGTCTTTTCATTTTATTTACAAAATTTATACATAGTCTTTTTTTTTTTTTTTTGAGATGGAGTCTCGCCCAGGCTGGAGTGCAGTGGCACAATCTTAGCTGACTGCAACCTCCGCCTCCAGGTTCAAGCGATTCTCCTGCCTCAGCCTCCCAAGTAGCTGGGATTACAGACATGTACCATCAAGCCCGGCTAACTTTTGTATTTTTAGTAGAGATGGGGTTTCACCATGTTGGCCAGGCTGGTCTCAAACTCCTGACCTCAAGTTATCTGCCTGCCTTGGCCTCCCAAAGTGTTGGAATTACAGGTGTGAGCCACTGTGCCTGGCCAATACATAGTCCTTATGTAAAATTTATAAATAGAAGAAAAATATAAAGATAATACAATCACAATTCCAGAGGTAGTCACTATTAACCTTTTCCCCCACTGTGAACATTTTCTTTAATTTTTTTTTATTATGGAAATTGTCCTGCAAACAAAGTGAATAGAATAGTGTAATGAACTTCTCTTCCCTCAGCTTCAACAGTTATCAACACCTGCCATTCTTATTTAATCTAATTCCACTCTCCACTTTATTATTATTAGTTTCAGCTCTTTTTTTTGGTAAAATTTACATTCATCAAAATGCTCACTGCAAGCTCCGCCTCCCACGTTCAAGCGATTCTCCTGCCTCAACCTCCCAAGTAGCTGGGATTACAGGCTCCCACCCCCAACCCCAGCTAATTTTTGTATTTTTACTAGAGACAGGGTTTGACCATATTGGGCAGACTGGTCTCGAACTTCTGACCTCAAGTGATCCACCTGCCTTGGCCTCCCAAAGTGCTGGGATTACAGGCATGAGCCCCCGCTTCCGGCTGAAATGCACAAATCTTCATTATACATTTTGGACAAATGGATCCTTCTTCCATCCTGATACAGAACATTTCGGAAAAATCTCCCACATCCAGAGGCAGCCATTGTTCTAATGCTTTTGTGTCTTAGATTGTTTTAAAACTTCTTATCAGCAGGGTGCCATGGCTCACTCCTGTAATCACAGCACTTTGGGAGGCTGAGGTGGGCAGATCATGAGGTCAGGAGTTCAAGACCAGCCTGACCAACATGGTGAAACCTTGTCTGTACTCAAAATACAAAAATAAGCTGGGTGTGGTGTTGGGTGCCTATAATCCCAGCTACTCTGGAGGCTGAGGTGGGAGAATCGCTTGAACCCTGGAGGCGGAGGTTTTGGTGAGCTGAGATCCCACCACTGCACTCTAGCCTGGGTGACAGAGTGAGGCTCCATCTCAAAATAATAATA
>NW_012112031.1:2952031-2958104 GCF_000951035.1 Colobus angolensis palliatus
ACTGCGCCCGGCCCCCATGTGTGTTTTTATTCCCTCACTGTAGTGTCTTTGCACCACAGCTATTTGGGGCCATTAAGCGTAGGGACAAATGGATGTCTTCCCTCAATGGCCTGTCAGTTCCTAACTGCATTTGAGCTCACGATAGTAGTTGGTATTGATAATAACGGATTTGAGTCACCACAAAGAGATTCCATCAAACCTGTCTTTATTTTTATCTATTTATTTCTGAGATGGAGTCTCGCTCTGTTGCTTACGCTGGAGTGCAGTGGTGCGATCTTGGCTCACAGCAACTTCTGCCATCCCGGTTCAAGCGATTCTCCTGCCTCAGCCTCCCGAGTAGCTGGGATTACAGGCGCCCGCCACTTTGCCCGGCTAATTTTTGTATTTTGAGTAGAGACGGGGTTTCACCATGTTGGCCAGAATTGGTCTTGAACTCCTGACCTCGTGATCCACCCGTCTCAGCCTCCCAAAGTGCTGGGATTACAGGCATGGGCCACCATGCCCGGTGTCAAACCTGTCTTTAAAAGACAACAGCATGTTGAGGCGTCTGAGGGAAATCTCTAGCTAGGGTCATTACAGTCATAGCAAGCTAGCCGGCAAGGAAGCAAACAAAAAGTTTTGCTACCCAAAGCCCTAGTCGCCTGGAAATCTCACATAGTTGTAATTCGTCATCTCCCGGAGAAGCCAGGCGCAGAAGGCGTTACTGGATATATAAAATAGTATATAAATAATACATGTATAAGAAACCACTCTGTTCTCTGTAGAGCCAAACGGAACAGGGTGTTGGAGAGTCTGCTGGTTCTCTCTTTGAAAGACGTTGCTAAGCAATGTTGCTAATATTATGGAAAGACAGCTTCGCTCCCGGCTTTTCCACTCAGCCCCAGAAACCTTAAGAGTTGGAAGCGGCTTCAGGAGTAGCAGCAGCTGAGGAGGTTTAGTAATCAGTGAGGCTGGGGGACCTTGGGTTGGAGAGGGACTGTGCTGTAGGCCTCCCAGCCCTTGGCCTCATCAGCTCCTGATTCTCTGGACTGACTCCTGGGCAGCCTCTATGCAAAATAACACCTCTTCCTGTTCATCAGAAATTTCACACACAGAAGGATCCTTTTGAATGTTTTCACTGTGGGAAAAATTATTATAGTCACGCAGCTTAGCAAAAATTCAAAAATCCATAAATGAACTTCAAAAAAGGAAGTATTTTAAATAACTTCAGTAACCCAAGCGGTATATGAAGAACTTCTTTCTTCCTCCCTCTACCCACTCTCCGTAAGCCCTGAACAGGAAGTCGGCGGGGTTCTGATTGACATCAGGCACTGCAGGCTCCACCTTCGTGGCTCTGGGTACCCAAGCGCAGGGTGCCTGCCACTGAGTGGGATCTGTGGGTTTCCTCAGCGTGGTTTCCTTTCCTTGGAGCTTGGAAATGCCACACAAGTCACAGACATCCGTTTCCAAAACCCGAGCCAGTTTAGATCCTCTGCTTCTTATGACGTCTGTGGCCCCAGGAATGCTGGGCTGAGCTGAGGTTTCCAGGCTTGTCTTTGAGGCCTAGGACCCTATTGTGGTGGGATGGACCTCTTGGGGGCTGGTCGTGGGCTCTGGGACGGGATTTTAGAAGCTGGGAGGAGAGTCAGTATGTTGGCAAAGAGTTTTCCTGCATCTCTTTTCCTTCCTCTTCTTCTTCTTTTTAATTGGTTATTTATCTATTTACAAGACAGAGTCTTGCTGTGTCGCCCAGGCTGGAGTGCAGTGGCTGGATCTCAGCTCACTGCAACCTCCGCCTCCTAGGCTCAAGCAATTCTCCTGCCTCGGCCTCCCAGTAGCTGGGACTACAGGTGCCTGCCCCCCCGCCTAGCTAATTTTTTTTTTTTTTTTGTATTTTAGAGACAGGGTTTTTTTTGAATTTAGAGACAGGGTTTCACTATGTTGGCCAGGCTGGTCTCGAACTTCTGACCTCAAGTGATTTGCCTGCCACGGCCTCCCAAAGTGCTGGGATTACAGGCGTGAGCCACCGCACCCGGCCCATCTCTCTCTTTTCAAAAATGGAAACTGCTTCCCGACCTCAGATGACTGCAATCTTTCCCTTCCCCCCACGCCTTCCTGCCTCCCTCTTCCCCCTCCTCTGTCTTCCTCCAAAGGGGGCATCCCAGAGACGCAATTGTGCTGTGGCCCAGCAGGGGGCGCCGATGTACCTGCCAAGAATGGTGGGTTCTTAGCAGGACAGGTGTGAGCGTTCAGGTGTGTGCCAGGGGGCCTCCGAGTGATAGCCCAGAGCAGGTGTGTGATGTGTATACCCTGAAAGGCAGAAGAGAGCAGGGGTGCTGGCCCATCCTGTCCAAGGCTCTGTTTATAACCCTTGCGTTGTTCCAAAGGTTGTGTGGCCCATGGAATGGCTGGGACCCTGCCCGTGGAGGGGAGGGGCAAGGCGTTTGAAGACACCGGGTTTTCATCAAAAGCCCCACCCTCCTTGCTCCATTGCTCCCATTGCCCCCACCCACCCCCAATCCCAGCCCAGAACGGTGGCAGTCATTCTGCCCAGCAGTGGGGCGCTGGGAGTTGGAGGCTGGGTAGGGCGAGGAGGTGGCATCTGCTGCAGGCTGACTCTCTGACCAGGGGCACGGGGATCAGGGCTGATTCCCGCTTTCTCATGGATATGTCTCCTGGAGCCCGTTCCCGGGCACAGAAGGCCCTTTTCTTCAGGGCCAGGCATGCATGTCTGTCTGCCTCAACCCACTGGCCCCTTAGGAACGGGCTGTGCAGCTGTCTGCGCTCTGTTCATGATTAACTTCGCTGTCTTCCGCCCCAGGCCTGATTCCCACCCAGGCCTCCTCAGCCTTTGGAGTTCCCCTGGACTGGAAGAGAGACCTGGGCTGGCAGCTGCCTGGCACTTTGTTCTCTGGGACTGTGAGCTTTGGAGGCTGGAACAGGCCGTGGAGGTCCTGTGAGCTGGGATGCCGTGGGGTATAATTTGGGTGAGGTAGGACCTAGAGGAAGACCCCTTCTCTGCTGTCAGGGACTTCTGCTGTCCTCATTTCCTGTGGTCTGCATGTATCCAGCTTTCTCAGCCCATCCCAAAGTGCCTCATGAATGTGGCCTTAGAGCACAGTAGTGTGGAAATTCTTCCCTGTCCGTTCTCTTTCGAACTCTGATTTCTTCAAGGACGGTGCCTTGGTTTGGCGCAGGTATGTCACTAACACCTAACACCACCTGCTTTTTTTTTTTTTTTGAGACTGAGTCTGGCTCTGTAGCCCAGGCTGGAGTGCAGTGGCGCCATCTAGGCTCACTGCAAGCTCCGTCTCCCGGGTTCACATCTTTCTCCTGCCTCAGCCTCCCAAGTAGCTGGGACTACAGGCTCCTGCCACCACGCCTGGCTAAGTTTTTGTGTTTTTTAGTAGAGACGGGGTTTCACCGTGTTAGCTAGGATGGTCTCGATCTCCTGACCTCGTGATCCGCCCGCCTCGGCCTCCCAAAGTGCTGGGATTACAAATGTGAGCCACCGCACCCGGCCTGCCTGCTTTTTTAAGGAAGGTACTTCAAGCTTAGAGCCTTTGTCAGGCAACAGTATTGAGGTAGAACTTGATAAATTTATATTTGTTTTCATGGTAGGAAGGGCAAGTGATAATGGATTTTCATTTAGGGTTGCAAGAACGTTTTCTTTTAAAATTAAGTAAAGGCCGGGCACGGTGGCTCACACCTGTAATCCCAACACTTGTGAGGCCAAGGCGGGTGGATCACCTGAGGTCAGGAGTTCGAGATCAGGCTGGCCAACATGGTGAAACCCCGTCTCTCCTAAAAATACAAAATGAGCCCAGCATGGTGGCTCATGCCTGTAATCCCAGCTACTCCAGAGGCTGAGGCAGGAGAATCACTTGAACCCAGAAGGTGGAGGTTGCAGTGAGCCGAGACTGTGCTATTGCACTCCAGCCTGGGTGACAAGAGCAATACAACGTCTCAAAAAAAAAAAATTAAGTAAAAAAGTAAGTTGATGTAATTAAAGCAAAATAATAAACAGCAGAGCAGCATGACATTAAGAGAAAGAATTGTGAAGGAGGTGGCGTGTGGCCCAATTGTGGGAAGCTTTGGCTGGGCTAACTGCACACACTGGCTGGAAATGGTCTTGTTTTGTGGTTTGGTGTGTGTTAACCCTGTTTGTTTCGAGCAGGGATGGTCTTCCATTTTTCTTTCTTGCCCTAGTCTCTTGCATAAAGCTGGACATACTGTACATGTTTAATAAACGCTGGTGGAATGGGTAAGCCTAGCATTGATAGTTGTTCCAGTCTCTACTATTGATGGGTTTTCTTGTGCTTTGGGGTTCCCTCTGTGGGGTGTGGGTGTGATGGGCTGTGGGGGCTGGAGTCGGAGTTAAGGGGGGGAACTGCTGTCTGTGCACCAAAGGTGGCGAGCTTGTAGGGCAGGGACAGAAGGATGGAACCTCTTACTGCCTGGAAATTCTACCTCTTAGAGACTCAAGAGTCAGGGTTGGAGAGGCTATGGTCTTTTTGGGGACAGCCTTGTGTTTGCAGCCACACTGGGGTTGTGGAAGGGCTGGGAACCCCAGAATAAGAGAAGGAATAATGGAACCTGCTTGGTGGATTTTGTGCCTTCATCGTTCCAATTCCCTGTTGTAGTTGTTTGGAGAGATGGGGTCTCACTATGTAGCCCAGGCTGGTCTAGAACTCCTGGTCTCAACTCAAGGGATCCACCTGCCTCGGCCTTCCAAAGTGCTGGGATTACAGGTGTGAGCCACCCTGTTACCCACAGTGCACTTGACCTGAACTAGCTCCCACACTCTCACCTGCTGGGAAGGAAGGTCAGGCCTTCTGTTGAGGTGCAGCCTTCTGTGTATGGATAAAATACACCCCACGCTAAGACAGACCTAAGCCAGCGCCCTCATCACCTTCCCTGCCATCTAGCTGAAGCAGTCCATCAGCTAACCTGTGGGTGATCCGGTGCTCTGTGCTATAGCGCGGCGGGAGAGCGGGGAAGAGAAGCTCTGGGCTGCATGCCGCTGGGAGCTCTTCCTTCTTCTCTACCAAGGACATTCATTTTATTCTTTTTCCAGACCAGTTCTTAAGTCACTACTGGCATAGTACTTGCAGCCCGCCTAACCGCCAATCCCAGGAGTGGGGCCCGGGTCATTCAAATCTCTAGCTATAAAAAGAAGTCCATGGTTATCTATATCTCTGATCCCCCACAACCCTGGCAGTGAGGGGGTGGGGAGGCAAGGCCAGTGGTAACGGCCGCTTCATAAATAGACCATTTTACAACCACCCTGCGGCTCCCTCCCCTCCACCCCAACTCCAGTGCCAGCAGGAAGCTGTGGGCATTCGAGAGGCCGGGCTGAAGCCTCAGGTCCTCAAATTCGTGTGCAGTCCCTCTCCCCTCTCCACCCACCATGGTCCCCTCCCTGCCTGGATTTTCTGTGTTTGCTTGAACACCAGAGCATAAAACAAACAAACAAACAAACAAACACAAACAAGGCAAATTGCCTCAGGGGGGACCTCTTTGGCTCAAATGATGGACTAATTGGCTTGCTTTAATTCCCTCCAGACCCCTGCCCGCTTCCTTTTCCCTAGGGGGGCAAAGCGGTGAGTGATGCTGCGGGGCCGGAGGGGGCTGGGACGCTGGACAGCACGTGGAAGTGGATGTGGGGGCTTGTGAGCGAGACCGTGCGCTGATAGTAGGGACCAGGCTGCAGCCCTTTCCCCAGGAGCCGGCGCGACCTTCCGCCCTTCCTTTCCGAAGGAGATGAGGCTCGCGCGCGGCTGGCAGGGGCGGGAGGGACCACGTGCGGAGTGCGCAGCGCCCAGGCCCGGGTGGGCGCGGGGAGCGCGGACTGGGATGCGCCCGGCCCGCCAGGAGGAAGCGGGGTCGCCGTCAAGTCGGTCATTGACCCCGTGTGGAGTCAAACTCCCAGGGCCGGGAGAGCCAGTGTTCGCGGGGAGCCGACCCAGCCCACCCTGCGCCCCCACTCGGCGATCCTTGCGCCGACGCTGGGGGGAGGCGGGGGCAGAATTCCGCCTCATTCCGCCCTATCCATACGCCCCCACCCGGGGACCCGGGCCCGGGAGCTGCGAGC
>NW_012112031.1:2958839-2976554 GCF_000951035.1 Colobus angolensis palliatus
GAGGTCGGGCACCGCGGGAGGCCTCGCCATGTCCCAGCCCGCGGGGAGGAGGCATTGCCGGAAGGCGGGGATCCGCGCCGCCGTGGTGCTCATCGGACTCCTGCACAAATCCCGGAGGCAGAATAAAGAGAAAAGGTAAACCCCGGCGGCGCCGCCGGCCCCTTCCCTCCGCTCTCCTGCTACCGTCCGGTTTTCTTTGGGGTGGACTTTTCCGATGGGTGTTTGGCTCCGTGTTGGTTTGAAAAAAGCCTCCTCTCCAGGTACCGTCGCGGGGAGCGAGTTCGAAGCTTCGCCCCAGACCTTGGCTGGTGCGAGGAGCCTGGGCAGGACCTTGCCGGAATCGGAGGACAGCTGGGAGGGCGCATCGGGGTGGATCCCTGACGGAGGGACCCCAAGTCCGTCGCCCCCAGACCCTGCCTTTGCAGACCGCGGCCCCCTTCCCCAAGCCTGCAGCCGCTCATGCCATTGATCCAGCCCGGGCGGCTCCATGCGCCGGTGTTGCCATTTGCTTCTCTGCAACTTGGCTGAGCCCGCGAGGTGCCTGCCTGGCCGAGATCCGCTTGCTCTGCGCTCGGTGCCGGCAGGCGAGGAGCAAGTTTGGAGGTGGCTCACTCCTCACCCACCCCCTCGCCCCACCGCCATGGGGTGACTTTGCCTCTTCGCCTTTCTTGTGTTTATTCTTTTCGTTTACTCCTGGGTGTGGAAAATAGTTTTCTTTAGCTATTTCAGAGACATTTTGGACGACCTGTGTGGTGAAAGGTGTGGGGCTTGGGGTGGGCAAAGGAGGTTCTGGGGAAGCTTTCTGGGCTGCAACCCCAGCTGCAGGTCTGACATCCACCAGACCCCACGGAGCTACCAGGCAGGTCGTTGGCACAAAGCCTCCCTGTTCTGCTAGGGTGCATGGCAGAGCCTCCAGCAATGGGGGGAGGGGAGTGTGGAAGCTGACTGCCCACAGAAATGTTGCCGGGATTTCGTGTAGCTTCCAGTGACCCTGCTGGATCCTAGTTACCAAATGAGTTTTGGAGTGGTTAATACCGCATCCTATAAGACAAGGGCAGGGGAGCCAGGGACACCTGGGGGTGACCAGCAGCCCCTGGACATGCCCACAGGCTGAACGTACTTGGGGTGGTGGTAGGCAGGGAATAGGGGGGACTTTGAGAAGCTGGCATGGATTGCCCTTGTGGTGGGTTGTGTCCCATTCCTCTCGTCCCCCCTTCCTATAATGTAGTGTAACAAGATGTTGCCCACTGCACGGAATGAATTTCCCGTGAAATGACATAAGGTGGTTCAGCATGAAATAACATTGAGTCAGCTAGTGAGAAAGTTCTTCCCTTTTCAGTTCTCTGCGAATCCTTGTGATTTTTCCGAGGGGAAGTTTCAGGTGGGTGCTAGTCTGCCTTTAACAGCTTTTAAACACTTGCTAATCTTCCTCTGGTAGCTGAGAGAGAGCAGAGCCCCGGCTCAGGCCCTCTGAGTGGGGAACAGCTGCCTGGCTAGAACTTAGCTTTGGTTTTCTTCTTGTTTCATTTATTTTTAGGACTCTCTCCTGGTTAATGGCCAGTGGTGCTAATTTTTTCCCATTTGTGGTAGTGATATAAAGCATCACTTTAAATTAAACATATGAAGTCACAGGAATGAATCTATTTAATTAATTAATTTATTTTTGAGGCGGCATCTCACTCTGTTGGCCCAAGCTGGAGTGCAGTGGCACCACCTCGGCTCACTGTAACCTCCGCCTCTGGGGCTCAAGCAATTCTCGGGCCTCAGCCTCCCGAGTAGCTGGGACTACAGGCGCCCGCCACCATGCCCAGCTAACTTTTTGTATTTTAGTAGAGATGGGGGTTTCACCATGTTGCCCAGGGTGGTCTCAAACTCCTGAGCTCAGGTGATCCACCTGCCTCAGCCTCCCAAAGTGCTGGGATTACAGGTGTGAGCCACCGTGCCCAGCTGAAATGAATCTATTTAATAGAAATAATGGTAATAATAGTACAAGGGTTATCAAATATAGTGGAAATCCTGCAAGTGGTCTAGGAGTGGCTGATGCCAGGGACGTCTGTGTCTAGCAGAAGAAGCTGCCATGGGAACTCTGGAGTGCAATGTTCCAGGGCCTGAGTCCCTCTTCCCCTGGACATGAATTCCCTTTTGTGCTCTGCCTTTCAGCATTAGAGTGGTGGTGAGCAGGTCAGCTCTTTAAAGCCAGAAGGACGTATGGGATGGCTGGTCTGAGACAGCCTGGGCCTGCTTTGAGCGCTGGAATGGAAAATGGGCTCAATAGAAAGGCAGATGCATGGGACCAGTTCCTGATTCTGAGTAGAGAATGGGTGGTGGTCCGGAGGGTGGAGAGGAAAAGCCCCCTGCACAGACAGCAAGAAGTTCTCTTCCTGGCTCATCTGTTGACTATGGTATGATGGTAGACTTCGTCTCTGTGAACCTCAGTTTCTGCCTCCCCACAAAGGACTGTGAGACTCAAGTCAGATCATGTGAGTGGAGATAGGACAGAAAGGTACGAAGTGCTACGTGAGGGTATGTGGGGTTCGATCAGAACTGTTCCCCCTCTTCTCTCCTTGAGCCTGTGCTCCTGCTGACCAAGGTCAGATGTCTGGTGGTGACAGCCACACCAGTAGCAGTCAAGACCAGCCATGCGTGGGCCAAGGGGGCAGTCAGGTGGGTATGAGCCTGGGCAGAATGAGTCTGTGAGTGGTGCGGGGTGCAGTGAGGCCCAAGGAAGGACCTTGATAAGGACAGGGAGGGATTGGCTGGGGCCCGTGGAGTCCTTTCTTTTTTCCTGAGTGCACTGTGCTCTTGCCTGCAATGCAGGCAGACATTGGTGGCCTTCCCAGCCCCTGGCTTCATCCCGTTCTTCTGTCGCTCCAACCATCCTGATGGCTTTGGCCGTGGACTTAACCTACCCAAGGAGAAAGAGTGATTGGTTTCATCATGACACTAAGTGACCTCTGTCTCCCTTGCTGTATCTGGAGTTTCTTTGTCTTTAAGCATCTGAAATCAGTGCAGCGAACGCTATTGACCCTTGCTCTGCGGGCGCTGGTGGCCATGGGAGGCCTGGAGCAGTCTGCAGCTGCCGGCCTCCCTTAAGCACTCCCCAAACTCCATGCTGGGCATGAAATTTGATGAGTTCTTCCTTCCACCCCCTCTCATCACAGGGTGGGGTCAGGCTCAGGCCCCTTCTTCTCCCAGAAGCCTTGATCCATCCATCGATCTTCCCAGCACCTTTAATTGACAGGCTTGTGCAGATAACACTCTTGGCTCTTAGCCTTAAGGGTCGAAATGGTTGTGTGTGGCTTGCAGGGACCGCGCAGTGGTCTTTGTTATCCTCCTGCTCTCTCCAGGCCATTTGGAAATATTGCGTATTAATTAGGGTGCAGGACAGGGAGGTGTACCAGGCAGGGTGGTAATGAGACAGGTGTCCCATATAGTCCCAGAGCTAGGAGACTCCCAGGCAGTCTTGGTAGTTCCCAAGAACTGTGCTCCAAGTTCCAACTTCAGTTTCCCTTTTCGAGAAATGGGCGTGGTGCTCATCATCTTGGACCTGACTGTGCTTTACGGGAGCTCTAGGGCAGCCTGGAGGTTATGCCTCTTTCTGCCCATCTTTCAGGGTTTCTGGCACATGGGATCCTGTTAAAACAGCAGCGTGTCTGAGAGGGGATTGCATTGGAGCATGGCTCCTAGGAGACACCTGGATGAAGCCTTCCTCAGAGACTGCGGTTTGGAAACTGCTTTGATTTTCAGAACCTGCTTCTTATGGATGTGGGTAGTGGGGAGCTTGGCTCCCTGAGGGGGACAACAGGCACCTTTGCTGGGAAGGACAGAGGCAGAGAAACACAATCAAAATATGTACGTTCTTGGCTGGGTGTGCTGGCTCACGCCTGTAATCCCAGCACTTTGGGAGGCCGAGGTGGGTGGATCACCTGAGGTCAGGAGTTTGAAACCACCCTGGCCAACATGACAAAAACCCGTCTCTACTAAAAATGCAAAAAGTAGCTGGGCATGGTGGCAGGTGCCTGTAATCTCAGCTGTTCAGGAGGCTGAGGCAGGAGAACTGCTTGAACTCGGGAGGCTGAGGTTGCAGTGAGCTGAGATTGTGCTACTGCACTCCAGCCTGGGCAACAGAGTGAGACTCTGTCTCAAAAAAAAAAGTACGTTCTGACAGATGTGGATAGAGTCAGTGTGGCTTTGGGTGTGACTTTCTGAACCAGAGAGAGGTCATTCAGCATAAATGAAAACAAATCCATTTCTTACAGTGGGTAGTTATTTTAGGACAGCTCCCATCATGGAGTTTATGAAGAGGAAGATATGGATTCTCTCATCATTCAGCAAATTCCGGCAGGTTCTCAGGAGACAGCCTCGAATCTAATGAATGTGATCCCTTTGCTGTGGAGAATCATATCTGGTGGGTTATTCTTGGGTAGAAAAAGCCTATGACAATTCTTTTTTAAAAAAATTTTGTGAAAATTCTCAAGCATACACAAAAGTAGAGAGAATAGAGTAACATAATGCCTAGTTCCAGCCATTATCAACTGATGGCCCCAATCTTGTTTCATTTATTTACCAATGCACTCCTCCACAAGATTATTTTGAAGTAAATCTCAGACATTAGATCATTTCATTCTTAAATATTTCAATTTATATCTTAAAGATAAGAATTCTTGGCCAGGCACGGTGACTCACACCTGTAATCTCAGCACTTCGGGAGGCCAAGGTGGTAGGATCACCACTGGAGCCCAGGAATTTGAGACCAGCCTGGGCAATATAGTGAGACTCATCTCTATTAAAAAAAAAAAAAAAAAAAGCCAAGCCAATAGGTGGCATGTGCCTTTGGTCCCAGCTACTCAGGAGGCTGAGGCGTGAGAGTTGCTTGAATCTGGGAGGCAGAGGTTGCAGTGAGCCAAGACAGAGCCACTGGACTCCAGCCTGGGCAACAGAGAAATAAAAAAAAGTTAAGAATTCTTTGAAACAACCCATAACACTACCATTATTATACCCCTCTAAATTAACAGTGATGTCTTAATACCATATTTAGTCAGTATTTGAATTTCCCCAGTTGTCTTGTAAAAGTTTTCTTGAATAAGAATTCAAACAGTACTATGTGATAAGTGATGTGTCTCTTAATCTGTATTTTCGTCCAACTCTTTTTTTTTTTTTTTGAGACAGTGTCTTGCTCTGTCGCCGAAGCTGGAGTGCAGTGGCACAATCTCAGCTCACTGCAACCTCTGCCTCCCGGTTTTAAGTCATTCTTGGGCCTCAGCCTCTCAGGTAGCTGGGATTACAGGTGCCTGTCACTACACCTGGCTAATTTTTGTATTTTTAGTAGAGATGGGGTTTCACCATGTTGGCCAGGCTGGTCTCGAACTCCTGGCCTCAAGTGTTCCACCCACCTTGGCCTCCCAAAGTGCTGGAATTACGGGAGACACGAGCCACCCCACTCGGCCCCTCCAACCCTTTTAAAAAATGTTTAATTTAATTTAATTTTTTTGGAGATGTGGTCTTACTCTGCTACCCAGGCTGGAGTGCAGTGGTATGATCTCGACTCACTGTAACTTCCTCCTCCTGGGTTCGAGTGATTCTCCCACGTCGGCCTCCCAAGTAGCTAGGACTACAGGTGCCCGTCACCATGCCCAGCTAATTTTTGTACGTTTTGTAGAGATGGTGTTTTGTCATATTGCCCAGGCTGGTCTTGAACTCCTGGACTCAAGCGATCTGCCCACCTTAGCCTTCCAATGTGCTAGGATTATAGGTGTGAGCCGCTGTGCCTGGCCCACCCAACGCATTTTTTTTTTTTTTTGGGATGGAGTCTTGCTGTGTCGCCCAGGCTGGAGCACAGTGGCCCAATCTCGGCTCACTGCAAGCTCTGCCTCCCGGGTTTGTGCCATTCTCCTGCCTCAACCTTCTGAGTAGCTGGGACTACAGGTTCCCGCCACCATACCTGGCTAATTTTTTGTATTTTTAGTAGAGATGGGGTTTCACTGTGTTAGCCAGGATGATCTCGATCTCCTGACCTCATGATCCACCCGCCTCGGCCTCCCAAAGTGCTGGGATTACAGGCGTGAGCTACTGCGCCCGGCCCCAACTCTTTTTTCTTCTTACAATTTATTTATTGAAGAAACTGGACTGTTTGTCTTGTGGAGTTTCCCACAGTCAGGATTTTGTGGATGGCATCTCCTGGTGTTATTTAACATGTTCTGCTGTCCCCTGTGTTACCTGTATGTGGGTGTTTAGTTCTAGAGGCACTATCAGATTTGTGTTTTGTTGTTTTTTGGCAAGATCGTGCCATTGGTAGTTGTGTAGTTGTCTGTTTTTGGGACGTTAGCCATTGTTGATTGATTTGTTTCTAGGGTGTGAACCTGGTGTTGAGAGGATACTTGTGTCCTGCCGTTGCAGGCAGCGCCATGAGCTGACCGGACAGGAGGACTCTGCCTGTGTGTTGTCTAGAGTGAGTCCCAGAGCTGGAAGGGGCACGAGACAGGAGCCGATCCACTCCCTGGTCCCAGAACAGATGGCTGCTTGTTCTCTCCTTAAGAGGCAGCTGGTTCCTGCCCTTTCTGGAAGGGCCTGTCTCCTCTTCTGTCTGATGTTTGAATGACACCCGGTGGGCTGTTGTTGCTTTAAAGAACGAACATCTCCCGTTAGCCAGCTTCCCGCTATTCACTTCACCAAAGGTCTGAGGCCTTAGACCGTTGGAGTTGAAGGGACAGAATGTGAGGCACAAATGAGTTTAATTCCTCCTGAGCCGCTGTTTTAATCTCCTGCTTGGTCTCCTCGCTTCTAGTCTCCCTTATCCACTCTCCTTATGGTGGCTTGAGTGGAGTTTAAAACATTCAAATAGAACCAGGTCTCTCTCCTGTGAGAAGCTCTCTGTAGACTTTCCATTATATTTATTTATTTATTTGAGACAGCATCTCGCTTTGTCACTCAGTCTGGAGTGCAGTGGCGTGATCTTGGCTCATTGCAGCCTCCGCCTCCTGGGTTCAAGCGATTCTCCTGCCTCAGTCTCTTGAGTAGCTGGAATTACAGGCGCCCGCCACCACGCCTGGCTAATTTTTGTATTCTTAGTAGAGACGGGGTTTCACCGTGTTAGCCAGGATGGTCTCGATCTCCTGACCTCGTGATCCGCCTGTCTCGGCCTCCGAAAGTGCTGGGATTACAGGCTTGAGCCACCGCGCCCGGCCCGGGAAGAGATTTTTGTAGAGAATTGCAAATGATCCCTTGCCCATGTGTAGCTCTGTTGTCATGCCTCGCCTCTGCATAGCTTTGGGGTCCGTAGATATGAGGGACCAGGCTCAGCCATGACCATCCTGAAGCTGGGACCAGGAGCCAGGGCTGTTCTTGACTCTGCGTTCTTAGGTCTTGGGTCCTGGAACTGCCGCCTGATTGGCAGAGGCAGCCTCCCTTCGTTTATGCCAAAGAGGGGCCAGTGGGCGTCTGAATTAGTGGACAGTCGCCATTAGCCAATATATGTATTTTTCTAAATGCATTTTTATCTCTTTGGAGCCTGTGTGGTGCACAGATGGCTGCTTACCAAGATGTTGCCAAATACAGGGCTTGTCAGGCCTGTTCGGTGAAATCAACGAGAAGCACTTCTGTTCAGACGGGGGCTGCTGAAGGACCCAGGAAGTCTCTCAGTCATTTTAAGCAGATGAAGCACCCCCATACCTCCGACTCCCTGCCCCCCAACAAACTCAGTTTCTTTGCCTACTGAATCCATAAAAAGTAAGTGAGGTAGGCAAGATGATTTCAGGTGGACAAGTGCTTTTTATTTTAATAGCTACTTTAAGAAATGAATCCTGGCAAGTGATACTGGTTTTCCATGTATGATAGTTATGTAACATTAGAAAACCGGAATTTGGGCTGTGCACAGTGGCTCATGCCTGTAATTCCAGCACTTTGGGAGGCCAAGGCAGGCAGATCACTCAAGGCCAGGAGTTCGAGACCAGCCTGGCCAACACGGTGAAACCCCATCTCTACTAAAAATACAAAAATTAGCCAGGTGTGGTGGCATGCACCTGTCATCCCAGCTACTCGGGAGGCTGAGGCAGGAGAATCTCTTGAACCTGGGAGGTGGAGGTTGCAGTGAGCCGAGATCGCACCACTGCACTCCAGCCTGGGTGATAAAGCCAGACTCTGTTTCAAAAACAAACAACAGAAAGACCTCAAATTTGTTTAAGTAAAGAAGTGTGAGTCTGTTTAAAGAAAAGTGTTAAGAGAAGACATAGTCAGGTGGAACGGGGGTTTGGGACAAATTGGGAAGCTGATGTGAAAATGGCTGAGGGTGGCCGGGTGCGGTGGCTCAAGCCTGTAATCCCAGCACTTTGGGAGGCCGAGGCAGGCAGATCACGAGGTCAGGAGATCCAGACCATCCTGGCTAACACGGTGAAACCCTCTCTCTACTAAAAAATACAAAAATCTAGCCGGGCGAGGTGGCGGGCGCCTGTAGTCCCAGCTACTCGGGAGGCTGAGGCAGGAGAATGGCGTGAACCCGGGAGGTGGAGCTTGCAGTGAGCTGAGATCCGGCCACTGCACTCCAGTCCGGGCGACAGAGCGAGACTCCGTCTCAAAAAAAACAACAACAAAAAAATGGCTGAGGGTTAGGAAGGGCCACTGGAAGGAGGGGTCGTTTCACACATGTGAAAATGGGCCGAGCAGCACCCACGACCTGGGGTTGGCGAAGCTTCAGTGGTTCTCACAGCCGACACATTTCGCGGCTTGCAGTTTGCCGGGCCCCGTGCTAAGGGCGTACGTGCTTATTTGTCTTAATTCTACCAGTTATTGTTTCTGTTTTCCAGACACGTAACAGACAGACGCTCAGAGGTTAAAGAGTATGCAAGGGGCAGAATGAAAGGTGGGGGAGGAGAGATTTTAACCGGGGTCTGTTAAGGTCTAGAGACTGCCCTTTTTTTTCTTTTTTTGAGACAGTCTTGTTCTGTCGCCCAGGCTGGAGTGCAGTGGCGCGATCTCGGCCCACTGCAACCTCTGCCTCCCGGGTTCAAGTGATTCTTTTGCCTCTGCCTCCTGAGTAGCTGGGATTACAGGTGTGCACCACTACGCCTGGCTAATTTTTGTATTTTTAGTAGAGATGGGGTTTCATCATGTTGGTCAGGCTGGTCTCGAACTCCTGACCTCGTGATCCACCCGCCTCAGCCTCCCAAAGTGCTGGGATTACAGGTGTGAGCCACTGTGCCCAGCCGAGAGACTAACCTTAACTGACATACTATTCATGACCCCAAGATAAGCACTTGTGAAGTGCCTGGCTTGTAATAAGTGCTTAGTACATGCTGCTGCTGCTGCTGCTGCTGTTACTAATGCATTGAAGTGTAACATATGTCCTGTGAGTGTACAGGTCTTATAAGCCTTGTGTGTTTTCACATGGGTATCTACCTGTATAGCCACTACTCGGATTAAGATATAGAACTTTCCAGAACCCCAGCAGGCTCTCTTAAGCCTCTCCATAGTCCAGTGGCTCACGCCTGTCATCCCAGCACTTTGGGAGGCTGATGCGGATGGATCACTTGAGGTCAGGAGTTCAAGACCAGCCTGGCCAATGTGGCGAAACCCTGTCTCTGCTAAAAATACAAAAATTAGCCGGGCCTGGTGGCAGGTGCTTGTAATCCCAGCTACTCAGGAGGCTGAGGCAGGAGAATCGCTTGAACTGGGGAGGCGGAGGTTGCAGTGAGTCTGGATTGCGCCGCTGCACTCCAGCCGGGGCGACACAGGGAGACTCTGTCTCAAAAAAAAAACAAAAAAAACAAAAAGAAAGTAAAGTCAGGCCTATCACTTTAGGGATTCCACTAAGAATGTCTGGTGGGTACCCTTTATACTCATGGCAGAAGGAAGAGCGTGGCTGGTATTTCATAAGCTGAGATTTCTGAGTGTGGGGGTCCTGGTTGAACTCTGAAGAGGGTCTCAGAGAATCCAAGCTCATTTCTAGGGGTGAGTACACTTGGTTTAACCTTCTCTTCTCCTTCCAGGCAGACTAGTGGGAACCTGGAGCCGACGTGGTGTTTATTCAGTGCCCTTGGAGTAAGGGTGGATTGAAAAATTGTCACTTGCTTTTAAGCTTATCAGTTATGAACACTGTGTTTCATGAAGGCTGGAGCTCCAGCCAAGTCCTTCCCGGAGTCCTCCGGGGCGGGCAGCCTGGCTTGGAGCTGGGGACGCCTCTGGAGACATGTCGGCCCCATGTATGTCCTGAGACAGCTGACCTTGCCTCATGGTTAGTCCATTTCTCCAAAGGCGGGAGTTGCAGGCGGGGTAGGCGGGAGGGCCTGTGGGTGAGAGCCGCTCCCTCCCTTCTCTTCCCCTCCTCTGCCTTTTTCTCTTTCTTGACTGTAAAGATCTTTATGAGCCACACTGAATGCTGTGTGGCAGGATGGAGGGCTTACTCTGGGGGATAAAGCAACTTGTAACAACCCCACAAGGGAGGCATCTCTCTTTGGTTGATGGATGGGTCTTAGTTAAGAGTCTAGTAAGAGTGGAGGCAGGGCCGGGCGCGGTGGCTCATGCCTGTAATCCCAGCAACTTGGGAGGCTGAGGCAGGCGGATCACCTGAGGTCGGGAGTTCGAGATCAGCCTGGCCAACACGGTGAAACCCTGTCTGTACTAAAAATACAAAAATTAGCCAGGCGTGGGTGCCTGTAATCCCAGTTACTCAGGAGGCTGAGGCAGGAGAATCACTTGAACCCGGGAGGCGGAGGTTGCAGTGAGCCAAGTTTGTGCCATTGCACTCCAGCCTGGGCAACAAGAGTGAAACTCCATCTCAAAAAAAAAAAAAAAAGAGTGGAGGCGGGGGCCCCCTGGTTCTTCATCATCATGTCCTATACGCGGCACTACGCCGTCCTGACTGCGGAGAGCGCAGACCGCAGCAGCCCTCCCACCTGGGAGCTTGCAGTCTGAGGCAGAGGTGGGGAGCGGGCCCCTGCAGACTCCTCATATGGTTAGGAAGCCTGTCCGCTAGACCAGACACAGTCCTGGGTGCTGAGGACACAGCTGTGGGCAGCACAGAAGCAAAGCCCTGTCTGGCTGGAGCGTCCATGCTTGATGGGTGTTGTTCTGCCCACATACTTTGTTTTTTCCTTTGGAGCTGATATTTTAAAATTGGAAGATTCCACATTGTGAATCTGTTTTTCAGTCTTGAGAAATCAGAAGCTCTGGGAACACTGGCTGGACTGGCCTTCCCTCATTACACTTCAACTTCTAGCTACCTGTTCGGTACAGGGCTGGTAGCCTCCTGCTCACTGCAGCCCACCTACACCTGGCCACACCTATGCTACCTGCCCCTCCCCTGAAGGATGGGTCATACGGTGTGGGGAGCAGGAGGCCGGGGGTCGGGAGCTCTGGCTGTAACCCTGTGAACACAGAGGCTGGGGGTTGCATCCCAGCCCTGCGCGTCCTTTGGGTCTTCTTGGTCTTGGGCAGATGCATTGCGATGAGAAAGGAGGGGTCCCGGCAGCCTAGTGGGGTGCCCTGTGGGAGCTGGGCTGCAGAATAGCCACCGTGGATTTGCCTTCGGGTATTCTTCCTTCCTTCCCCTCCTGAATTACCTCCAAACAAAATGACAGAAGTTATGGGAGGCTGCGCATCGCAGTACAGAAACTCAGGAGTAACGTGAGAAGGGACAGAGACAGGACCACTCGTGGTTCCCCGCGCTGGGCCTGCACCTGGCTGGTACTTACGCTTCACTTACCTCATTTCATTCTCTGCATGACACTGGTGATCATTATCTTCATTCTTCATAGAGGAGAAAGCTGAGGTTCAAAAGGGATGGTGTCTCCAATGTCATCCAACTCGTATAACAGAGCTGGGATTCCAATCTGTGCAGTGCCAAATTCTATGCGTTTTCTACCACCACCAATTACGTGGTGACCCCGGCCGAGGTGCTTACCGCCCCCGTGCTACAATCCAATGAAGTGGATTGAAATGTAGCTCAGAGAGACCAGGTGTCCTAGTCAAGACTCCAAAACGTTAAGAACTCTACTCTGGCACCCTAAAACATTCTGGGTTTTTTTTTTTTTTTTTTTTGAGACGGAGTCTCGCTCTGTCGCCCAGGCTGGAGTGCAGTGGCCGGATCTCAGCTCACTGCAAGTTCCGCCTCCCGGGTTCTCGCCATTCTCCTGCCTCAGCCTCCCGAGTAGCTGGGACTACAGGCGCCCGCCACCTCGCCCGGCTAGTTTTTTTGTATTTTTTTTTTTAGTAGAGACGGGGTTTCACCATGTTAGCCAGGATGGTCTCGATCTCCTGACCTTGTGATCCGCCCGTCTCGGCCTCCCAAAGTGCTGGGATTACAGGCTTGAGCCACCGCGCCCGGCCCATTCTGGTTGTTTTTAAAGGAAGGGACCAGATGGGTCTCTGGAACAGCTGGGCTTCTTTTGAATGCTTAGCCTGAGCTGAGGGGAGGTTGGAGCCGCGAGCAGGGAAAGGTCTGTCTTGTCAGGCGTCAGATAAGTTGAAAGGTCTCCTGGCTACTGGCCTCACTAATGAGAACAAAAATTCTCACTTCTCGACGTGAACAGGAAGGTCCCGGCTGCAGCCTGGGTTACCTGTGCCATCTGTATTTTAATAGAACGTTTATTTTAATAAGATCTTTAATCTGAGATGCACGGGCAGAAACAATGTGTAAATCAAGAGGTCACTGAAACAGACCATCTGAAAATGAGATCTGCAAATGTGCCAGGAAGGGTTTTTGAGAGTGACAGGCATAAAGGCCCCTTACGGATGGCCGGAAGGTCCCCCAAGGACATGGCCACATGAAGGCAGGATGCAGCCGTGGTGCAAGTGATGGGACCACATCGCAGCTCCTCTGACCCCCAGCCCACTTCTAGAAAGGGCTGCCAGCCCTCTTGGCGGCACCTACCCCCTCTTTCCCCTCCACGAATGCAAGTGCAGGCCGCAGTCCCTCCTTAAGTGGGTCGTGTCCCAAATTCATTCACTCGTTCAATTCACCTCCATCAATATGTGGTGCCCTCCCTGCCTCCAGCAGCCCGTGCTCCCGAAGGAGAGATCAACCATGGAATGTGAATCCAAGACAGAAGGGGGAGGTGTGGAGAAGGGGTGCAGGGAGCCCTGGAGGTCAGAAGAAAGGGGGGGCCGCCCAAGGAAGGCTGCCTGGAGCTGCTGGCATTTGAGGTGGGCCTTGGAGACTGGACAGGATGTCTGAAGGGAGAGATGGAGTGTGAAGCACATCCCAGGTAAAGGAGACCGTGGAAGCAAAGGGGCCGAGATAGAAAAACAGGGGCCTGCTCAGATCCCACCTTGGCTGTGGTGTGGATTTCCTGCTGGGCTGTCAGGGTGGCCTGGGGCCATTTCGTGTTCGGTGTTGAATGCTGGGGAAAGAAGGGCAGGTCAGGCCGTGGGAGGCTTCCCTGCTCCCTGCCTCCCCTAGACTCAGGGCAGTTGGTACCCCAGTTAGTATACAAAAGCAGCGTCGGTCAGTATTACCTGTGAAACAATTCTGTAACATTTGTGTTATTGTGATTTTTATTAAGTAGAAGTTTGGGGCCGGAGGGTCTCTGTGTTGGTGGGCGGGTAGGTAATACCCCCAAATATTGATTTATTTTTTGAGGTGAAATTTCCCTCTGTTGCCCAGGCTGGAGTGCAGTGGTGGGTTCTCGGCTCACCGCAATCTCTGTCTCCTGGGCTCAAGTGATTCTCCTGCCTCAGCCTCCCGAGTAGCTGGAATTACAGGTGTCCGCCACCATGCCTGGCTAATTTTTATAATTTTAGTAGAGACAGGGTTTCACCATGTTGGCCAGGCTGGTGTCGAACTCCTGACCTCAAGCGATGTGCCCGCCTCGGCCTCCCAAAGTGCTGGGATTACAGGCGTGAGCCACTGTGCCTGGCCTGTTTTATTTTCAAGACGGAGTCTCCCTCTGTGGCCCAGGCTGGAGTGCAGTGGTGTAATCTCAACTCACTGCAACCTCCATCTCTCAGGTCCAAGTGATTCTCTTGCCTCAGCCTCCCAATTAGCTGGGATTACAGGTGTCCACTGTCATGCCCAGCTAATTTTTGTATTTGTAGTAGAGACAGGATTTCACCATGTTGGCCAGGCTGGTTTCGAACTCCTGACCTCAAGCGATCTGCCTGCCTCGGCCTCCCAGAGTGTTGGGATTACAGGTGTGAGCCACCACGCCTGGCCTCTGATCGGTCATTTAGCTGATTTAGTCAAGAAACTTTTGGTTGGAAGTGACAGGCTCCAGTTCAAATTAATGTAAAGAAAAAAAGAAGTTTTGGGGTTTAGGTAACTGGAAGGTTCAAGGGTAACTGAAGGTAACTGAAGGTTCAATTCAGACCTGGCTGGATCCAGGGCTCCAGTGGGGTCCTTGGACACTGGTTCTTTTGCCCCGTCTCTAGACTGTGCTTTCCTTTGGGTTGCCTTCGTCCTCAGGTAGCTCATCCACAAAGATGGATGATGGCTGCCGCGGGCTGACCTTCTACCCACTTAGCAATACCAACAGGAAGAGCAAATCTGTTTCCCAATCACTTCAGCAGATGTCGCAGGGATGGCTCACCCTGGACAGAGAGTGAGTCACATATGCATCCCTGAACTTTGGCCAGAGGGGTGGGATACACTGATTCGTGAAGTCTAGGTCTTACGCCCACCCCTGGTTCCGGGGATACAGGGACTTGGCTGGGAGTATAGGAGGGATGGGTCACCTAAGGAAACTTGGCGTGTTGCTCTCAGAGGCTCAGGGGATGGAAGCTGGGCAGTAAAAATGCCAACAGCTGTCCACTCTGCTGGCCCTAGCGACTTAGTTGATGCTGATCTTGGCACAGTCTTGTCAACTTGGCTGGTGGCTGCAGCTGCTGGTACCCTCCCAGACGCAGGGAGGCTTCTTTGTGCCTTGGCTGGATGAGGTGTGCTTTCTTCTGCTTGTTCACAGATGCAGCTCGTGGGATCGCCAAGCCTTTGGTAATAAACACACTCCCAGACTGTCTTTTCTCTGAGTCCATTCTGAACATCAAAGCAGTCAGCCTGTGACCGTGCTGGACCTGGTCTGAGACGACAGCCTGGCTTTGCTCGGGCTTGACCCTCAGCTCTGGGATTGGATAATGCGTCCCCATCCTGTTTTGCTGATGCTTTGTGGCGCCCAACTGCCCTCCACCCCAGCAGGTCGGGATTCCTTGAATACAGATTGCCCCTCCTTCCAGACATCTGGCCAGTGGATGCTTTTGGTTACAAGGCCCTGGCTGAGAGAAGGGCTGGCTCTCTGCTATCCATCCCCCTGGTGGAGGGCCAGGCCCAGAGGAACTCTCAGAGGTCTTAGAGATAAGGACCTCTAGATAGCAAAGATATGGCTGCAGAAGGTCAGAGGAGCCGCCTCAGGAAACACCCAGGGGAATATATGATCGTGAATGTACATGGTGTCGAAACCACGGCCCTCGGTTTTCCCGTGCGTGAAATGCCACTAAGACTAATGAAAGTCTTGTTTGTGTGTAGGCAAAAATTTTATTTAGTAATTCCTCTACTAGGTGCATTTTTTTTTTTTTTTTTTTTTTTTGAGATGGCGTCTTGCTCTGTCACCCAGGCTGGAGTGCAGTGGCAAGATCTTAGCTCACTGCAACCTCCACCTCCCAGGTTCAAGCTATTCTCCTGCCTCAGCCTCCCGAGTAGCTGGGATTACAGGCGTATGCCATCACACCCGACTAATTTTTGTATTTTTAGTAGAGATGGGGTTTCACCATGTTGGCCAAGCTGGTCTCGAACTCCTGACCTCAGGTGATCCGCCCACCTTGGCCTCCCAAAATTCTGGGATTCCAGGTGTGAGCCGCTGTGCCCGGCCCGAACAGATACTGTTTGATTCTACTTTGTCTCTGTCCGTTTGAGCTGCTGTCACAAAATACCACAGACTGGGTGGCTTAAACCAACATTTACTTCTCACAGTTCTGAAGGCTGGAAAGTCCAAGTTCAAGATACTGGCAGATGGGATGTCTGTTGAGGGTTCAAATCCTACATCACAGACAACCATCTTCTCGCCGTGTTCTCACATAGCGAAGGGGCAGGGGAGCTCTCGGGGGCCTCTTTTCCAAGGCACTGATTCCATTCATGCGGGCTCTGCCCCTCCTGACCCAATCGCCTCCCTAAGGCCTCTCTTCCTAATACCATGACAGTGTGAGTGAGGATTTCAACACAGAAATTTTAAGGGGTACACAAATAGAGTCTATAGTCTATCTACTCACATAGCGTACAGTATGCTTATTTGAGGCACCTAGAACAGGCAGATTCTTAGGGGCAGAAAGTAGAACAGAGGTTGCCGGGCGTTGGAGGGAAAGGGAATTTTTGTGGAATGGGTACAAAGTTCCTGTTCGGGATGAGGATACAGTTCTGGAAATGGACAGTGGTGTTTGTTGTAGCACGATGTAAATGCCACTGAATTGCAAACTTAAAAATGGTTAAAATGATGAAAAAAAAAAAAAACCTAACCAAACTTTATTCAAAACCTCAATAGGTACAATAGAAAAAGCGTTTCTCTGGTTGAAGATGGTGTGGGCTGGCGGGTGGCTGTCGCCTGGTCTCCGTGAATTCTCAGCTGAGTTGGGAATCAGAGTGCCCTGGGGACTCCGGGGAAGCAGCAGCCGTCCCTTCCCCAACAGCCCACATTCTGAAGTTGAAGGTCCCTCAGGGCTCTGTCCTGCCCAAGCTCACACCCCCACTGAGGGTCACGTGTTGTTGGGGAAGGTCAGGCCCCGGGAGCAGGTGCGGGCAGTGCTGGGCAGCGCCGGGCCACCTCCTGCAAGCTCCCCTCTCATCCTGACATTTCCCTTTCCTGCAGTCTCGGGCTCATGGCCAGCACCCTATGGCGCTCTTCTAGGAGGCTGATCTGGTGAGCGGGGACATAAAGGGGTGCAGCAAGTGACCCAGGGGGAACATGGCTCTGGGCCATGTGAGTGGAGGGCTTGAGTTTAGTGACCACAATGTGGATGCCATCTGTGACCTGCTGGCCTGCTTTGAGATGGGCAGCAGCTACCCCAGGGTGTGCTGACCTGCAGAGTAGCCTCAGGAGTGTGAGTCTGTGCGGCCCCTGACCCCGGCACAGCCTCAGAACCTTCCTCTGAGTGCACTTTGTGCTGCTTCTTGACAATCTGTTTTTTTTTTTTTTTTTTGGAGACAAAGTCTCGCACTATCACCTGGGCTGGAGTGCAGTGGCGCAGTCTTGGCTCACTGCAACCTCCCTTCCAAGTTGAAGTGATTCTCCTTGCCTCAGCCTCCCAGGTAGCTGGGATTGCAGGCGCCCACCACCACACCTGGCTAATTTTTTTGTATTTTTAGTAGAGGCGGGGTTTCACTATGTTGACCAGGCTGGTCTCGAACTCCTGGCCTCAAGTGATCTGCCTGCCTCATCCTCCTAAAGTGCTGGGATTACAGGCATGAGCCACCATGTCCGGCTAATTTTTGTATTTTTAGTAGAGACGGGGTTTCACCATGTTGGCCAGGCTGGTCTCAAACTCCTGACCTCATGATCTGCCTGCCTCATCCTCCCAAAGTGCTGGGATTACAGGCATGAGCCACTCCGCCTGGCCTGACAATCTGGTTTTTAAAAGAAATGTTTATTATATTATAAAGATCCTTGTTCCCTGCAGAAAATTTGGAAAACACAGAAAAGCACAAGGATTGAAATAAAAATCACCTGCAACCCCCAGAAGGGAGACTGTACAGATATTAACGTTTAATAGGTTTCCTTGTGGTCTTTTTTTTTCCTGTGCAAAAGC
>NW_012112031.1:2977496-2979478 GCF_000951035.1 Colobus angolensis palliatus
CATGATTGGTCCAGAGAGAGTCAGGGGCGCACTCTGATCAGAGTAGTGTTGTGTTACCAGAGTCCTTTCCAGTGGGAGAGGGGCAGTTCCCTCAAGTAGAGGTGGGGAGTTTGATTACAGAGGAGGGAGAGGCAGCAGCGGGTAGGGCCGGCAAACACCACAGACAAAACCTGCTTTGGGGTTGGTGCCAGCCACAGGGGTGCGAGCACAGTGTGTTGGGTGAGCACGTGGACCCTCCCCTTCATGCTGATTTAATTGGGGTTCAATTGGTACCATCCCATGGGCAGCACAGTTTGGCAATCGCTGTCTCCATTATACGTGCCTATCCTCTTTGACCCAGTGAGCCACCTCTGGGGATCTATCAAATGTGCATCTTGGCCGGGTGCGGTGGCTCAAGCCTGTAATCCCAGCACTTCGGGAGGCCGAGGCGGGCGGATCACGAGGTCAGGAGTTCGAGACCATCCTGGCTAACATGGTGAAACCCCGTCTCTACTAAAAAATACAAAAAACTAGCCGGGCGTGGTGGCGGGCGCCTGTAGTCCCAGCTACCCAGGAGGCTGAGGCAGGAGAATGGCGTGAACCCGGGAGGCGGAGCTTGCAGTGAGCCGAGATTGCACCACTGCACTCCAGCCTGGTGGACAGAGTGAGACTCCGTCTCGGGGGGAAAATAAAATGCATCTTTCCACATAGGTGGGATGATGTAGAATGAGGTCATTCACTGCAATATTATTTGAAATAATAAACACTGAAAACAACCAAATCCCTATTCATTGTGGGCTGGCTGCCTAAATTGTTTCACATTCATGCCATGGACTAACTACTTAAAATAGGATGGCGAGGCCGGGCGTGGTGACTCACGCCTGTAATCCCAGCACTTTCAGAGGCTGAGGTGAGTTAATCACCTGAGGCCAGCAGTTCGGGGCCAGCCTAGCCAACATGGCAAAACCCTGTCTCTACTAAAAAAATACAAAAATGAGCCGGGTGTGGTAATGCACGCCTGTAGTCCCAGCTACTCGGGAGGCTGAGGCAGGAGAATCGCTTGAACCCAGAAGGTGGAGGTTGCAGTAAGCTGAGATTGCACCATTGCACTCCAGCTTCAGTGACAGAATGAGACTCTGTCTCAACAACAACAAAAAAAGAATGGTGAAGCTGTCTGTGTAACTGCATCAACCTAAAATGAGTGACAGAAAGACCAGTTCTCCAAAACAAAGAATTTCTTTGGGAAAAGCAAGGGATTGCAATCTGAGGGGTCCGTGCTGTGGTGGACCATAGGCATGTCCAGGGGACTTGGGCAAGAGGAAGCTTTTAGAGGAAAAAGAAAGTCATATAAGCTGTTTCGAAACAAAGACCATTGGTTACAGAGGCTTATCTCAGGAGGGGGCTTTTGTTCTTGGTGGTATTGGCTGCTGCTAGGAGAGGGTCTTCACACAAGTGGTTTAACTGGAAAGTTCCAGCAGGGACAGCCCTTCCCGGCAGTTTCTGTTACCCGCAGGCATATGTGAAGGCCTTTTCTTCATTCATGGCTTCCTTTTGTTAGGGTTTGACATAAGCCACTCCATTTTTGATACAACTTTCACAATTGATGGAAAGTTCTCCCTAGATTTTTTTTTTTTTTTTTTTTTAAGACAGTGTCTTGTTCTGTTACCCAGGCTGGAGTGCAGTGGTGTAAACCCTGCAGCTTTGACCTCCTGGGCTCAAGGGATCCTCCTGCCTCAGCCTCCTATATAGCTGGGACCACAGGGGCACGCTACAATGCCTGGCAAAGTTTTTGTAGAGACTGGATCCCACTTTGTTGCCCAGGCTGGTCTTGAACTCGTGGGCTCAAGCGATCCTCCCACCTCAGCCTCCCAAAAGTGGGACTCTAGTAAAAATACAAAAATTAGCTGGGTGTGGTGGTGGGTGTCTGTAATCTCAACTGTTCGGGAGGCTGAGGCTTGAGAATCGCTTGAACCCGAGGGGCGGAGGTTGCAGTGAGCCAAGAT
>NW_012112031.1:2981337-2982085 GCF_000951035.1 Colobus angolensis palliatus
AGTCTGTCCTCAGTAAAGCAGCCAGAGTGATCCTGTGAAACTATGGGATACATCACATCTCTGCTTTGCTCACAAATCTCCCTGCCTGGCCGGGTGCGGTGGCTCACACCTGTAATCCCAGCACTTTGGGAGGCCAAGGCAGGTGCATCACCTGAGGTCAGGAGTTGAAGACCAGCCTGGCTAACATGGTGAAACCCCATCTCTCCAAAAAAAAATAAAAATACAAAACATTAGCTGGGTGTGGTGGTGGGTACCTGTAATCCCAGCTACTCAGGAGGCTGAGGCAGGAGGATCATTTGAACCCGGGAGGTGGAGGTTGCAGTGAACTGAGATTGCGCCACTGTACTTCAGCCTGGGCGACAGAATTAAATGAGTGCTTGAAATTTGGTTTTAGTGAATGAATGCTTGAAATTTGGTTCTCATGGTGAGGGTGACAGGAAGCCATTTCAAGGCCTTAGGGGGCTCGTATGATCAGGCTGACATTCTGGAGGGTCCCTCTAGCTCCTGGGGGAGACAGTTTGGGAGTGGGACCAGAGTGGGATCATGGCGATTGGCTGGGAAGATGTCAGTGGCTTGGAGATGATGGTGGAGAGGGATTGGGGGGTTGATGGAACTGAGAGCCATGTAGGAGGCAGAGTGCGTGCTCAATACACTTTCACGGGCGCACGCGGCACCTGGCATCCTGTGGAAGTGCAGATGTGTAGAGGTGGGTCTGGGTTGGGTCCTGGAGTCTGCTTTCGGGTGACAT
>NW_012112031.1:2982135-2983575 GCF_000951035.1 Colobus angolensis palliatus
GTGTGAGCACTGGAGTAATTACTGCCTGGGTGCAAATCCTGGCTTCCTCATTTTCTTTTCTTTTCTTTTTTTTTTTTTTTTGAGACAGGGTCTCACTCTGTTGCCCAGGCTGGAGTACAATGGCGCATTCTTGGCTCACTGCAACCTCCGCCTTCCGGGTTCAAGCGATCCTCCTGCCTCAGCCTCCCTAATAGCTGGGACTACAGGCGTGAGCCACCACACCTGGCTAATTTTGTATATTTAGTAGAGATGGGATTTCACCATGTTGGCCAGACTGGTCTCGAACTCCTGACCTCAGGTGATCCGCCTGCCTCGGCCTCCCAAAGTGCTGGGATTACAGGCGTGAGCCATCGCACCCGGCCCAGCTTTCTCATTTTCTTGCCCTGTGACTGTGGACAAGTTACCTGATTTCGCAAAGAATCAGTTTACTCGTTTGTAAAGTGTGGATCATAAAAGAGTCTGTATTCTGCAGATTAAATAAGAGACAGAAGATTGAGCTCCGTGCCTGGGGAACAATGGATACACCCTCCCTCCCCTTTCTTCCTTCTGCCAACTGGACATTTGCATTTAAATGGAGACTCTTGAAGACTAAAAACACTCTAGACTCCAAGAGAGGAATGGTTGGAATTTCAGAAAAATTCATAGCTCTTTTCTGGGGTAAGGTGCGTCTTTTCCTGCGGAAAATTAAGCTTTTAGGTCCTCCTCACCTGAGGCTCCGTGCTGACCGATGCGTTGGAAGCTTGTAAAAGTCAAGGCTGAGATGTCCTATCTACAAAGAGTCTTTCTGGCACCCTTATTTTGAGCAGGTATTCAGTGTCTGTGCATGAGAATGACGTGGAGGGGAAAGGGGAAAGAGGTGGAAAAGGGGGAGGGAGAAAGGACCTAATCAAGGTCAACAGCCTGAACCAGCTAGAGGCCTCAGCCTGGGGCTGGGTCCTGGAGGAAATGAGATGGTAGGTGCTACCTCACCCATGAAAACAAAGGAGCAGCCACCCAGCCAGGAAAAGTAACCCCCAAACCCTTGCAACCCCCACGTTTAGCTTGCACGCTCTCTGCTCTCCTGTACAGCAGAAGTTCTTGAAGTTCTGACTGTGTTTCTCACCAATGCCCAGCAGCCACTCTGGTTCTCGACCCAGGGGTCACTCTGTGCCCTCAGTTCAGCATCCTTCACACAGCCTCATATTCACTTCTCGAAAGGCTGTCTCCTTTTTCTCAGGACTGTCAACCTAGAGAAAGAAATGGAGGGAAAATTAATATAGAGAGTTTGATTGGGCCAAGGTTGAGGACAGCTGCCAGGGACACTTGAAAGTTACCTTGGGGACGGTGCCCTTCGACCTTCGTTACAAACAGGGTTTTTTTTGTTTTGTTTTTTGAGATGGAGTCTCGCTCTTGTCGCCCAGGCTGGAGTGCAATGGCACGATCTCGGTTCACTGCAACCTC
>NW_012112032.1:0-472 GCF_000951035.1 Colobus angolensis palliatus
AAAAATTAGCTGGGCATGGTGGCACGTGCCTCTAGTCCCAGCTACTAGGGAGGCTGAGGCAGAAGAATCGCTTGAACCCAGTAGGCGGAGGTTGCAGTGAGCTGAGATCCTGCCACTGCACTCCAGCCTAGGCGACAGCAAGGCTCCATCTCAAAAACAAAACAAAACAAAACAAAACAAAAAAACAGGCCGGGTACGGTGGCTCACACCTGTAATCCCAGCACTTTGGGAGGCCGAGGCAGGCGGATCACCTGAGGTCAGGAGTTCAAGACCACCTTGGCCAACATGGTGAAACCCCGTCTCTTCTAAAAATACAAAGAAAAAATCAGCTGGGGGTGGTGGCAGGCGCCTGTAATCCCAGCTACTCAAGAGGCTGAGGGATAGAATTGCTTGAACCTGGGAGGCAGAGGTTGCAGTGAGCCGAGACTGTGCCACTGGACTCCAGTCTGGGCGACAGAGTGAGATTCCAGCT
>NW_012112032.1:3790-7180 GCF_000951035.1 Colobus angolensis palliatus
TTAGCCAGGATGGTCTCGATCTCCTGACCTCGTGATCCGCCCGTCTCGGCCTCCCAAAGTGCTGGGATTCCAGGCTTGAGCCACCACGCCCGGCCTGCTTTCACTATTTTGTATGACGTTAGCTGTAAGTCTTTTAGTTTTTTGTTTTTTTTTTTAAACTCATGTTCTTTCTCAGGTGAAGAAAGTTCTTTTTATTACTAGTTTGCTGAGAGTTTTTATTATAAATAGGTGTTAAATGTTGCTAAAATTTTTTTGCATCTATTGAGACGGTCTTATGGTTTGTCTTCTTACGCTGTTTAAATGGTGAATTACCTTCTTTTTTTTTTTTTTTTTGGTATGGGGGGACAGAGTCTTGCTCTTGTCACCCAGGCTGGAGTACAATGGCACAATCTTGACTCACTGCAACCTCTGCCTCCCGCGTTCAAGCAATTCTCCTGCCTCAGCCTCCTGAGTAGCTGGGATTACAGGCACCCACCACCACACCTGGCTAACTTTTGTATTTTCAGTAGAGACAGGGTTTCGCCATGTTGGCCAGGTGGTCTTGAACTCCTGACCTCATGATCCACCCGTCTCAGCCTCTCCCAAAGTGCTAGAATTACAGGTGTGAGCCACTGTGCCAGGCCTGTTTTGTTTTTTTTTTTTTAAAGATAGGGTCTTGCTCTGTCACCCAGGGCAGAGTGCAGTGCCGTGACCATAGCTTGCTGCGGCAGCCTCAACCTCCCAGGCTCAAGTGATCCTCTGGCCTCAGCCTCCTGAATAGCTGTACAAAGAATGTGCCACCATGCCTGGGTAATTTTTAAATATTTTGGCCAGGTGCAATAGCTCGTACCTATAATCTGGAACTTTGGGAGGCCAGGGCAGGCAAATCGCTTGAGCCCAGGAGTTTGAGACTAGCCTGGGCATCATAGCAAAACCCTTAGTATCTACAAAAACAAAAACAGAAAAACAAAATGAAACAAAACCAAATATTAGCCGGGTGTGGTGATGTGGGCCTGTAGTCCCAGCTACTGAGGAGGCTGAGGTGGGAGAATGACCTGAACCCAGGAAAAACAGTTCAGGCTGCAATGAGCTGTGATCATGCCACTGCACTCCAGCCTGGGTAACAGAGTGAGATCCTGTTTCAATAATAATAGTAATAATAATAATTTTTATATTTGTAGAGACAGGGTCTCGCTTTGTCACCCAGGTTGGTCTCAAACTCCTGGACTCAACCAGTCCTCCTGCCTTGGCCTCCCAAAGTGCTGGGATTACAGGCATGAGCCATCATGCCTAGTCCACTAATTGATTTTTGAATGTTGAGTTAACCTTGCATTTCCAAAATAACTCCCATCAGATTCAATTTGATAATATTTTGTGGAAGATTGTTGCATCTATGATCATCGGTGACATTGATCTGTAGTTTTAATTTCTTTTTTTTTTTTTTGAGATGGAGTCTCGCTCTGTCGCCCGGGCTGGAGTGCAGTGGCCGGATCTCAGCTCACTGCAAGCTCCGCCTCCCAGGTTTACGCTATTCTCCTGCCTCAGCCTCCCGAGTAGCTGGGGACTACAGGCGCCCACCACCTCGCCCGGCGAGTTTTTTTTTTTTGTATTTTTTTTAGTAGAGACGGGGTTTCACCGTGTTAGCCAGGATGGTCTCGATTTCCTGACCTCGTGATCCGCCCGTCTCAGCCTCCCAAAGTGCTGGGATTACAGGCTTGAGCCACCGCGCCCGGCCTGTAGTTTTAATTTCTTATATTTTTCTGTTGTTTTGGCAGAGTAACAGACTAAAAGTATAAGGAGTTGGAAAGTGTTCTCTTCTGTTTTTTGGTATTATTTCTTCCTTAAATGTTTGATAGACTGGAGTTGTCTAAGTTGGAGAATTTTTTAACTGCAGATACAAGATAGCTTGTATCCTTCAAGAAACTGATCCAGCCAGGCTCTGTGGCTCACACCTGTAATCCCAGCAATATGGGAGGCCGAGGTGGGTGGATCACCTGAGGTCAGGAGTTAGGGACCAGCTTGACCAACATGGAGAAACCCTGTCTCTACTAAAAATACAAAAATTAGCTGGGTATGAGGGCCCATGCCTATAATCCCAGCTACTCGGGAGGCTGAGGTAGGAGAATCGCTTGAACCCGGGAGGTGGAGGTTGCGGTGAGCGGAGATCGTGCCACTGCACTCCAGCCTGGGTGACAGAGTAAGACTCCATCTCAAAAAAAAAAAAAAAAAAAAGGATAGGCTACAGTGGGCTTATTCTACCTTGGCTAGTAACAGAAATCTTGAAAAGTCTTTTACTGATCACATATGATACTTCTCTACTACAAAAATATATCTTTAAATGGAAATTTAATTTAAAAACATTTTTCCTGGCCGGGCGCGGTGGCTCAAACCTGTAATCCCAGCACTTTGGGAGGCCGAGGCTGGCAGATCACGAGGCCAGGAGATCGAGACCATCCTGGCTAACACGGTGAAACCCCGTCTCTACTAAAAAATACAAAAAACTAGCCGGGCGAGGTGGCGGGCGCCTGTAGTCCCAGCTACTCGGGAGGCTGAAGCAGGAGAATGGCGTAAAAACCCTGGAGGCGGAGCTTGCAGTGAGCCGGGATCCGACCACTGCTCTCCAGCCTGGGTGACAGAGCGAGACTCCGTCTCAAAAAAACAAACAAACAAACAAACAAACAAAAAACAAAGAAAAACCTCATTTTTCCTGAGTGTTAAAAATATTTCTTCTGGATTGAGCTATCATTACCATTATTATTATTATACGACTTGCCAAAATAACATTAATATAATTCTCATAATTACTAAGAAAATAAAATTTTATTAGAAGTACATTTCTTTCTCTTTTTTTGAGATGGAGTCTGGCTCTGTCGCCCAGGCTGGAGTGCAGTGGCCGGATCTCGGCTCACTGCAAGCTCCGCCTCCCGGGTTCACGCCATTCTCCTGCCTCAGCCTCCCGAGTAGCTGGGACTACAGGCGCCCGCCACCTCGCCCGATTTTTTTGTATTTTTGGTAGAGACGGGGTTTCACCATGTTAACCAGGATGGTCTTGATATCCTGACCTCGTGATCCGCCCGTCTCAGCCTCCCAAAGTGCTGGGATTACAGGCTTGAGCTACCGCGCCCGGCCGGAAGTACATTTCTTAATGAGATGAATTGGACTTTATTTTTTCAAGGCCAGGCATGGTGGCTCATGCCTGTAATCCCAGCAATCTGCAAAGCCGAGGTGGGTAGACCACCTGAGGTCAGGAGTTTGAGACCAGCCTGGCCAACATGGTGAAACCCTGTCTGTACTGAAAGTACAAAAATTAGCTGGGCATGGTGGCCGACACCTATAATCCCAGCTGCTCAGGAGGCTGACACAGGAGAATCACTTGAACCCAGGAGAAGGAGGTTGCAGTGAGCCGAGATC
>NW_012112032.1:7230-7497 GCF_000951035.1 Colobus angolensis palliatus
TTTTTTTGAGATGGAGTCTGGCTCTGTCGCCCAGGCTGGAGTGCAGTGGTCGGATCCCGGCTCACTGCAAGCTCCGCCTCCAGGGTTTTTACGCCATTCTCCTGCTTCAGCCTCCCGAGTAGCTGGGACTACAGGCGCCCGCCACCTCGCCCGGCTAGCTTTTTGTATTTTTCTTCTGCCTGGAGGCTTTGTCGGAGAATCCATTTCCTTGCCTTTTTTAGGTTCTAGAGGCCACTGCATTTTCTGTCTCTTGGCTTCTTCAGTGTG
>NW_012112032.1:8698-9785 GCF_000951035.1 Colobus angolensis palliatus
GAGTGCAGTGGCAAGATCTCAGCTCACTGCAACCTCCACCTCCTGGGTTCAAGCGATTCTCCTGCCTCAGCCTCCCGAGTAGCTGGGACTATAGGTGCATGCTACCACAGCTGGCTAATTTTTGTACTTTTAGTAGGAACGGGGTTTCACCTTGTTGGCCAGGCTAGTCTCCTGACCTCAGGTGATCCACCCGGCTTCCCAAGGTGCTAGGATTTACAGGCATGAGCCACCTCATTCGGCCAGATTAAATCGGCTTTGGTGTAACATAAATTAATCTGTTTTGTATTGTAAGTGATAAAACATAATCTTAAATATAAGACTCTTTTTTTTTTTGAAACAGAGTCTCGCTCTGTCACCCAGGCTGGAGTGCAGTGGCCGGATCTCAGCTCACTGCAAGCTCCGCCTCCCGGGTTTACGCCATTCTCCTGCCTCAGCCTCTCGAGTAGCTGGGTCTACAGGCACCCGCCACCTCGCCCGGCTAGTTTTTTGTATTTTTTAGTAGAGACGGGGTTTCACCGTATTAGTCAGGATGGTCTCGATCTCCTGACCTCGTAATCCACCCGTCTCGGCCTCCCAAAGTGCTGGGATTACAGGCTTGAGCCACCGCGCCTGGCAAATATAAGACTCTTATTATGCTGAGACGTGCATACTGCTTGAAGACAGGAGTTTGAGACCAGTCTGGGCAACACGGTGAAATCCTGTCTGTACTAAAAATATAAAAATCAGCTGGACATGGTGGTGCACGACTGTAGTCCCGGCTACTCGGGAGGTTGTGGCATGAGAATCACTTTAACCCAGGAGGCAGACGTTGCAGTGAGCCAAGATTGAGCCACTACACTCCAGCCTTGGCAACAGAGCAAGACTTTGTCTAAAAAAAAAAGAGATATGGCATATATATAAGCAAATGTGCATATATACATATTGATCCCTGGTATTTGATTTTTAGGAACAGTTGAATGAAAAACATAAAATAATTCTATTAATTTAAAATGAATCCTAATATTATGCCATTAATTTTTTATATAGCATCACACATTTTTCCTATTTATTTAATAAAAAAGAGAAAGTTATATAATACTAATATATA
>NW_012112032.1:15385-16006 GCF_000951035.1 Colobus angolensis palliatus
CACTACCACACCCAGCTAATTTTTATATTTTTAGTAGAGATGAGGTTTCACCATGTTGTCCAGGCTGGTCTTAAACTCCTGACCTCAGGTGATCCACCCACCTCCGCCTCCCAAAGTGTTGGGATTACAGGTGTAAGCCACTGCGCCCGGCATGAAAATTAATCAGTTACTCCTGCTGCTGGAATAAGATTTTACTTTTTGGCCATAGAAACCATAAAATATCAAACATTTCAAAAAAGGAGAGATGATGGGGTGATAGAATTCTAAGATGGCCCCTGTCTCAAGATTTTTGCCCCTTTCGTGTGTATGCTCCATATGATCCCCTGCCCTTGAGCGTGGGCAGAGCCTGTGGATGCGATGGGATAGCCGATCCTTTGATTAGGTTATATTACAGAAGACTGTCTCAGCAGATGAGAGAGTCTCCAGGTGGTTATAAAGTAAACTGCTATGTTGTGAGGGTGGCTGTGAGAGGGCCATGAGGCGAAGAGCTGCAGGGGCTTCTAGGGGTTGAGAGCAAATGGCTGACAGCCAGTAAGAAAGCTGGGACCGTGGCTCATGCCTGTAATCCCAGCACTTTGGAAGGCCGAGACGGGCGGATCACGAGGTCAGGAGATCGAGACC
>NW_012112032.1:20636-21391 GCF_000951035.1 Colobus angolensis palliatus
CTCCTGCCTCAGCCTCCTGTGTAGCTGGGATTACAGCCATGTGCCACCACGCTCAGCTAAGTTTTTTGGTATTTTTAGTAGAGACAGGGTTTCTCCATGTTAGTCAGGCTGATCTTGAACTCCTGACCTCGGGTGATCCGCCATCCTCAGCCTCCCAAAGTGCTGGGATTATAGGCGTAAGCCACCGTGCCCGGCCTTAACTTCCTTTACTATGGTTTTTAGCTACCTTCTTGATTACCAAATTGCTCCTTTACTTCTCAAGGCTAGTTAGGTACCTGGGAGTTTCCCTTGAAGGAACTCAAGGTTTTCCTTTATTTTTGTGCTTCACGCCTAAGAAGAGTCCCTACTCTGTCTAAGGATCACCATGGCTTCCATAGTCCACATTACTTTCAGAACATCCCAACAAGACCAATAATCTCATTTATAAATCAGTGATTCACCCTAAACAGAAATATGCTTAAGTTTGGGAAAGGCAGGACGCTCTAAGGAGGATTCATGGTACTTTTTTTTTTGAGACGGAGTCTCGTCTCGCTCTGTTGCCTAGGCTGGAGTGCAGTGATGCAATCTCGGCTCACTGCAAGCTCTGTCTCCGGGGTTCATGCCATTCTCCTGCCTCAGCCTCCCAAGTAGGTGGGACTACAGGCGCCCGCCACCACGCCCGGCTAATTTTTTTGTATTTTTAGTAGAGACGGGGTTTTACCATGTTAGCCAGGATGGTCTCGGTCTCCTGACCTTGTGATCCACCCGCCTCGGCC
>NW_012112033.1:0-1340 GCF_000951035.1 Colobus angolensis palliatus
GTCTCAAAAAAAAAAAAAATATATATATATATACACACACACGTACACATGTATATATATATGTATATATATGCATATATATGTGTGTGTGTATATATACATAGCCTTTATGAATACAAGCACTTGTCCTGTCTTTGTGCTTTACACAGTTTGATTCCTTGATGCCATTATTCATTGACTCCAGGAAGAAAATGAACATGTTCCTTCCCTTTATAAGCATCTTTATTCCCAGCACAAATTCACCCAAAAGGGACAGAATCCCATGGAGGGCGGCAGGGGGCCTTAAATCAGAAAAGTTGAAAGCTTAGCTCATTTATAAACCAGTATCAAGAGCAAAGAAATTATTTGAAAATACATACTGAAAACTACTTGTTAGAAAGTAGTGTTTTCATTAAAATACATGTGGAGGCTTCAATTATTGAAGCGCCCCTGCAAAAAGTTCTTTACTTAGAAAGAAGTCCCCTGTTAATCCTCCACTGAGTGTCATGGCTCAGTGGAAATATAATTCTTTAGGTTCAAAGTAGCTGATATGGGTTGGATCTGTGTCCCCACAAAATCTCATGTACAACTGTAATCTCCATTGCTGAAGGTGGGGCCTGGTGGGAGGCGACTGGATGATGGGGGCAGAGTTCTCATGCACGGTTCAGCCTAAATAACTGTTTACTTAATGATAGTAAATAGCATCTGTATTAACAGGAATTGAATAAAGTAAAACTGATTTGGTTTTCCCCTTTTTATTGTTGATACCCATTCTTAGGTAAGGAATGACCTCAGTGGGAATGGACAGGTCCTGCACAAAGTTTAGAAAATACCGACATTAGATCCACTGACATGTAATTACTTTGCAAGAAAATGCTTCTGTCATTACACCCAGGAAGTAAACTAGCTTCTGCAACAAAAGACTCCAGGATAATATTCAAGGAATCATCTTTGAAGCTTGTAGAATCATTTAATAAGCCATATCCCCCAGCACCAAAACTACTCCCTGATAATAAGTTAAGCACTTTTAGAAGCTGCCCTTCTTCAGACCTTTTAGCTAATTAATACTCTAGAGCTTTAGTAAATTATGACTTCAGTGTAGTAAATGATAGATTTTATTGGTCTGATTGGACATAATTCTATGCCTTTTTATTTATTTATTTATTTATTTATTTATTTATTTTTTTGAGACGGAGTCTCGCTCTGCCGCCCAGGCTGGAGTGCAGTGGCGCGATCTCGGCTCACTGCAAGCTCCGCCTCCCGGGTTTACTCCATTCTCCTGCCTCAGCCTCCCGAGTAGCTGGGACTACAGGCGCCCGCCATCTCGCCCGGCTAGTTTTTTGTATTTTATAGTAGAGACG
>NW_012112034.1:0-1968 GCF_000951035.1 Colobus angolensis palliatus
GAGTCCCCTGAACCTCCTGACTCTACCATTAATATTAAGCACTGTGCCTCCGTTTTCTCATTTGGAAGATGGGGCCACAACCCATCACTTCAGGGATAGGGACGATCCAGCCTAAAACCACATACAGCATGTGGCAAATGTGAAGGTAAATGTTTAGTGGTCACCACCTCCCAAGAGAGGAATGTTCCACCGTAACGTGTGTGTGGTGTTTTTTTTTTGGTTTTTTTTTTTGAAACAGTCTCACTCTATCACCAGGCTGGAGTGCAGTGGCGCCATCTTGGCTCACCGCAATCTCCACCTCCCACGTTCAAGCGATTCTTCTGCTTCAGCCTGCCGGGTAGCTGGGATTACAGGCACACACCACCACACCCAGCTAAATTTTTAAATTTTTTTTAGTAGAGATGGGGTTTCACCATGTTGGCCAGGATGGTCTCGATCTCCCGACCTCGTGATCCACCCGCCTTGGCCTCCCAAAATGTTGGGATTACAGGCGTGGGCCACCACAGTTGGCCTGTGTGCACTTTTAATCTACTTTCTGTCAAACTCACAATATAAAAAAGCAACAGTTATTAGTCAAGAGAAAGACGAATGCTAGCCAAGGCTAGAGGTAGCTAACTGCCCCGTTGTGGGTTTGGCGCTGCCCGGCAGAGTCAAACCACTGCAGCCCTCACTTCAATATTAGACACTTAGGAATCTGCTGGGTGGTGGCATTGGGCCTCTAGGTTCCAGGCACTCACACTCGAGCCAGTTCTGAGTAAACAGTGTCAGCATCTCCGGCCAATCAAAGCATTCTTGAACGCAACACAAGTAAGCCAGGCGTCGCTTACCAAGTGGCATCTCCTTTAAACAAACACTTGACCAAATCAGTTCCAACAGGCATAAACAAGGACCTCTTTCCCAGAAGCTCTGGGGCTTCTCATGGACTCCTTTGTTTTTTTTTCACGAGTCTCCCAGGCCCTGAACTCAAAAGTCCATTTCCAAGGGTGCAACTCTGCCCACAGAACCTCCCCGGCATGAAAGTACCCTTCCCTTCCTCTCCCCTCTGGCTCCCAAAGCCACTTCCTTTGAATTCTTTATTAAGTTATTTAATAAAGATAGTCTCTTCAGTTTTCTGATTCCAAAGGAAAAAAGAAAAGAAAACCTTTATTATGTAAAGTACAGGAAGAAAAAGAACAAGAAATAAAGGCGACACAGCTGAATCTTATCCAGGAACTGTGAATACGGTATCAGGGAGCCAGGAAAAGGGTCTGCGCTGGACAGAAGGGCCAGGCGCCACCAGCCCAGAAGGGCACAAAGACGGGGTGAGGCCTTACATTGCGAAGCCGTGGGACAGCTGCAGGCCCAACATCTCTCCCACGCCAGTTTTGTCCTCTCCCTCACCTCCTCCTCTGTCTCCTCAGTCTTTGTCTGTGGTCTGGTACCTTTTGCTTCTTTCTCGTCAGTCTTTTCATTCACTGAATCAAACAAAGTCCGAGCCCCACTCTGCATAAAGGATCCTGTGCAGAATACAAGTCTCTTTCACCCCCTGGGAAAGTTCCCCACTTGGCAGAAGAGGCAGCCGTGGAGATGGGAGACAAGGGTGTATGGGAGTGAGGGCCGCAGCAGCAGGGTCTGTGAGAGGTGCAAGGGAGTGTTCAGCTCTGTCTGGCACAAGGTGCCGGGGCGAGTATCTGAGGGTAGGAAGCTGAGGCCAGGAGGAGACAGGCTGGGGGAGGCCAGGGGCTTCGATCAGATTGCAGAGCTGGTAGGGTGGGCAGGACCACAACAGCAAATGCCTCGCAGGCCAAGCTAACAAGTTGGGAATGGATGCCACAGTGGGTCAGAAGAGAGATGGCGGCAATACAGAGACAGGCACAAGAGACCCTCTGATTAGGTCCTGCCCACCCTACTGGCTCCACCCTCTGATCCAAGCTGCTGGCCTCTCCCCACCTTTCTCCTCCCAACCTCAGCATCCTACCTTGAGATACC
>NW_012112035.1:0-1533 GCF_000951035.1 Colobus angolensis palliatus
GTTATGGTTTTTAAATTTTCCTTCTTGTTTCCTTTCTTTCATTTGGTAAGAAGTTTCTAAAATAATTTCATAGTATATCCTTTTTCTGTCTTATTTGAGAAACTCTTTTCTACTCTGCTATAAAGAAAATCCCTATATATTTTTTCTAACCATTTTGGAGTTTTGCCTCCACAATTACGTCTTCAATGCACCCATAATTTATTTTTGTGTATGCTGTGAAGTAAGGATCAAACAATTTTCTTCCATTTGGGTAACTAATTAGGCCAGCACCAGTATCTTCTTTTCACTATCTGTAATGTCTTCTCTGCGACATATTGTTTTCATATAGCATGGGTCATTTGCTGGTTATATTTTGTTCCACTGGGTTCTTTGGTTCTCCCTGCACAAATACTACATTTTTTTTTTTCTTTTTTGACACGGGGTCTGGCTCTGTTGTTCAGGCTGGAGTACAATGGCGCCGTCATGACTCACTGCAGCCTCTGCAGACCTCCCAGCTTAAGCAGTTCCTTCCACCTCAGCCTCAGCCTCAGCCTCCCAAGTAGCTGGGATTACAGGTGGACACCACCACACCTGGCTAATTTTTGTATTTTTAATAGAGACAGGGTTTCATCATGTTGGCCAGGCTGGTCTCAAACTTCTGGCCTCAAGTGATTTGCCCACTTTGGCCTCCCAAAGTGCTAGGATTACAGGCGTGAGCCACTGCACCCAGCTGGATTTATTCTTAAGCATTTTATAACTATTGTTGTAAATGGGATTTTTTGTTTTTGCTTTTTTTGAGACAGAGTCTTGCTCTGTCTCCCAGGCTGGAGTTCAGTGGTGCGATCTCAGCTCATTGCAACCTCTGCCTCCTGGGTTCAAGCGATTCTCCTGCCTCAGCCTCCTGAGAAGCTGGGATTACAGGCACCCGCCACCATGCCTGGCTAATTTTTGTATTTTTAGTAGAGACAGGGTTTCACCATGTTGGCCAGGCTGGTCTCGAACTCCTGATCTCAAGTGATCCACCCACCTTGGCCTCTCAAAGTGCCAGGATTACAGGCATAAGCCACCATGCCCAGCCTGGCCCTCCAATGTTAAATAGAAATGGTGACAATGGGCTTTCATTCTTTGTTTCTGCTCTTAAAGATAAGGCTTCCACATTTCCATTATTATTTCTTCTGTGTGTTTTGATAGAAAATGTTCATCATGTTAAGGAAGTTGGCAGCTAGTTTCCTATGGATTTGTTATCACTGTTATTTATTTATTTATTTTTAAGATGGAGTCTCGCTCTGTTGCCCAGGCTGGAGTGCAGTGGCGCGATCTCACCTCACTGCAACCTCTGCCTCCTAGGTTCAAGCAACTCTTGCCTCAGGCTCTTGAGTAGCTGGGATTACAGGTGCCTGCCACCATGCCCAACTAATTTTTGTATTTTTAGTAGAGATAGGGTTTCACCATATTGGCCAGGATGGTCTCAAACTCCTGACCTCGTGATCCGCCCTCCTCGGCCTCCCGAAGTGCTAGGATTACAGGTGTGAGCCACCATGCCCGGCCACACTT
>NW_012112036.1:0-1599 GCF_000951035.1 Colobus angolensis palliatus
CAGACCCAGGAGTCCAGGCCTCCAGCCCTCCTCCCTCAGACCCCGGAGCCCAGACCCCCAGCCCCTCCTCCCTCAGACCCAGGAGTCCAGGCCTCAGTCCCTCCTCCCTCAGACCCAGGAGTCCAGGTCCCCAGCCCTCCTCCCTCAGACCCTGGAGCCCAGACCCCAGCCACACTTTACATGGGGCCTCATCCATTTCACGTCTTTGGCCTTCTCCGAGTCAGGCCCCAGCTGGTCATAGCCAAGGGCATCAGGGCCAGCAGGGAAGTAAGGGTCACGGAACAGGATCCCCGAATCCAGACAGGCTGCCCGGATTGCCTCATAGCTCTGGCCCCGAAAGAGCTGCAGGCCCCCAGCTCCGACCCCAGCCTCCTCGTCCACGAGCTGGATGGTGACCCTCCCACTGCTGCACGCCATCTGGACACTGGTCTCAGAAGCTGGCACCAGGCCCTTTAACCTCCTGAGTCACGGGGGCGGGGCCTCTCCTCCTCAGAGCCCCAGTGGGGGTCTTTAGGCAGCGAGGAGCCTTCGCTCGTTAATATTAATTGATGGTTTGGGGTGCTGGGGAGCAGGGACGCCTCTTCAGTGGTTTTCTCCCCAGGGCATGGGGCCTTCAGTTGTGGCCAAGGTAGCAACTTAATGGGCTTGGCCAGCAGCAGGAGAGAAGGCGGGCAGAGCTGAGGGAGGACCGGCTGCCACTGTGAGAGCACCAAGAAGGAGGTCAGTGTGGGGGTGAGCTTCTGCCTACTTATGCCTGTGGGGCCGGGGAAGGAGGCAGGTTTACCTCAGTGTCTCTCTCTCAGACTGCCTCTCTTCCCCTCCGACAGCTTCTCTCTCCCCGACTTCATGTTTCTTCTCCATCACTGTCTGGAGTGCATGATCTCAGCTCACTGCAACCTCCGCCTTCTAGGTTCAAGTGATTCTCCTGCCTCAGCCTCCCGAGCAGCTGGGATTACAGGCTCTTACCATCATGCCCGGCTACTTTTTGTATTTTTTGGTAGAGAAGGGATTTCACCATGTTGGCCAGGCTGGTCTTGAACTTCTGGCCTCAAGCAATCCGCCCACCTCGGCCTCCCAAAGTGCTGGGATGACAGGTGTGAGCCACCGTGCCCGGTCAGGTTTTGTTAATTAAAAAAAATTTTTTAAGTAGAGATGGAGGGTGGCAGGGACAGTCCCATATGTTCCCCAGGCTGGTCTTGAACTCCTGGCCTCAAGTGATCCTCCTGCTTCAGCCTCCCAGAGAGCTGGGATTAAGGTGTGAGCTACTGCATCCAGCCTTTTCTTGTTTTTTGTTTCTGGCAATATCTGTGTCTCTGTATTTCCCTGTCTCCACCCCTCTCCCCTTCTCTGTATTTTTTTTTTTTTTGGTAGAGATGGGGTGGGGATCTCACTTTGTTGCCCAGACTGGTCTCGAACTCCTGGACTCAAGTGATCCTCCCCGTTTGGTCTCCCAAAGTGTTGGGATTACTGTTGTGAGCCACCACACCCAGCCCCTCTATCTTTGTGTCTCTTTCAGCATGTGTCTGTTCCTCTCTGTACCTGTCAGACCCAGGAGTCCAGATCCCCAGCCCCTCCTCCCTC
Source organism: Colobus angolensis palliatus (assembly GCF_000951035.1). Classification (NCBI taxonomy): domain Eukaryota; kingdom Metazoa; phylum Chordata; class Mammalia; order Primates; family Cercopithecidae; genus Colobus; species Colobus angolensis. The sequence goes on from NW_012112036.1 coordinate 1,582, forward strand.
AGACCCAGGAGTCCAGGC
>NW_012112037.1:0-1161 GCF_000951035.1 Colobus angolensis palliatus
CAGGCTAACCTAAACTCACTGTTTGGGGCTCTTCAACTAGATAACAAAACAATAATCAAAAGTAATAAGGGTATTTCCACAAAAGCTAGAGCAGGAGTTAGTCTTGTTAGGGGAGGATGGTGCTTGCCTTGGGAAGGTGGCCTGAACCTTCTGTGGTTGCTGCCAAGTTCTCTCTAATTTATGGGTGGAGTTAAAGGGACATTTATTTTGTAATAACTCATTAAGTAGTATACTTGGTCTAAATTGTTTTCTGTTTTCCTATTATTTTGACAATAAAAAATACACAATTCAAATGGAAAATAAAGACATTTGTAGACATATGATAGCAGAGAGCTTACCATATAAAGACACTCACTAAACAGTAAAGATAGATGTTTATAGAAAGAGAAAACATAGAGGGAAATAGAGTGAATTAAGAAACCATATATTGATAAAATTAATTAACTATGCCTATATAAGTTATATTGGTAATCTTAAGTAAATAGCAGGTATAAAAGGTAACTTTCCATCTGGGCATGGTGCCTCACACCTGTAATCCTAGCACTTTGGGAGGCTGAGGTGGGTGGATGGTCTGAGCTCAGGAGTTTCAGACCAGTCTGGGCAACACGGTGAAACCCCACCCCTAGTAAATACAAAAAATTAGCCGGATGTGGTGGTGGGCACCTGTAATCCCAGCTACTCGGGAGGCGGAGGCAGGAGAATCACTTGAACCCAGGAGGCAGAGATTGTAGTAAACTGAGATCGCGCCATTGCACTCCGGCCTGGGCAACGAGAGTGAAACTCTGTCTCAAAAAAAAAAAAAAAAGAAAGAAAGATAAGTATATATCGTGTGCTCTTGACAATAAACACAATGAACACAACAGCACCGATGGAGTAATCTTCCTCCGCAAAGTGAAATCTGAATCAGATTAAGTTTATAGATTCAACTACTAATCTGCAGGAAATCTAGAGGATAAGTGAAACGTTAAACTCTACCATGGGAATGCAATCAGCAAAATCTTGACTCTACAGGATTGGTTTCTAAAATGAAAAAAAACTTTCAGCTTAGGAAGATACAGAGAAATTATTAAAAATCAGGCTAACTGGCCGGGCGCGGTGGCTCAAGCCTGTAATCCCAGCACTTTGGGAGGCCGAGACGGGCGGATCACGAGGTCAGGAGAT
>NW_012112038.1:0-1438 GCF_000951035.1 Colobus angolensis palliatus
AAAAGGAGGAACTGAAGGGGGGAAAACAGGAAGACAAACAGAAAACAAACGCCAGATGTGGTGGCTCATACCTGTAATCCCAGCACTTTGGGAGCCCAAGGCAAGAGGATCACTTGAGCCCAGGAGTTCAAGACCAGCCTGGGCAACATTGTGAGACCCCATCTCTAAAAAAAATTTTTTTTTTAAACTTAGCCAGGTATGGTGGTGCAGGCCTTAGCCCCAGCTACTTGGGAGGCTGAAGTTGAGGGACCCCTTGCTTGGAAGATAAGACTGCAGTAAACTGTGATTGTGCCACTGCACTCCAGCCTGGGCAACAGAGCGAGACCCTGTCTCTAAATAAATACATAAATATAAATAAAATGATAGACCCAGCCAAATCATATCAATAATTACAGTAAAGTATAATGGAATAAACACTGATTAAAGATTAGATACTATCATCTGGGCACGGTGGCTCACGCCTGTAATCCCAGCATTTTGGGAGGCTGAGGCAGGTGGATCACCTGATGTCAGGAGTTCAAGACCAGCTTGGCCAACGTGGTGAAACCCTGTCTCTACTAAAAATACAAAACTTAGCCGGGCATTGTGGTGGGTGCCTGTGATCCCGGCTACTCAGGAGGCTGAGGCAGGAGAATCGCTTGAACCTGGGAGGCGAGGTTGCAGTGAGCCGAGATCATGCCACTGCCCTCCAGCCTGGACAGAGCCAGACTCCGTCTCAAAAAAAAAAAGAATAATAGTCTGGGTGTGGTGGCTCACACTTGCAATCCCAGCACTTTGGGAAGCCAAGACTGGAAGATTGCTTGAGCTCAGGAGTTTGAGACCAGCCTGGGCAACACGGCAAGACCATGTCTCTGCTAAAAAATTTAAAAAACAAACACAAAAAATTAAGCTGGTTGTGGTGGTGCACACCTGTAGTCCCAGCTACTCAGGAGCCTGTGGTGGGAGGATTGTTGAGTTCAAGACGTCAAGACTGCAATGAGCTGTGATTGCACCACTGCACTCCAGCCTAGGTAACAGAGCAAGACCCTATCTCAATTTAAAAATAAAAGAGCCGGGTTCTGTGGCTCATGCCTGTAATCCCAGCACTTTGGGAGGCCGAGGTGGGTAGATCACTTGAGGTCAGGAGTTCAAGACCAGCCTGGCCCAACATGACGAAACCCTGTCTCTACTAAAAATACAAAAATGATTTGTGCATGGTGGCATATGTCTTTAATCCCAGCTACTTGAGAGACTGAGGCAGGAGAATAGCTTGAACCTGGAAGGCAGAGGTTGCAGTGAGCCGAGATTGCGCAACTGCACTCCAGCCTGGGCAACAGAGCGAGACTGCATCTTGAAAACAAAAACAGGCCGGGTGCGGTGGCTCATGCCTGTAATCCCAGCACTTTGGGAGGCCGAGACGGGCGGATCACGAGGTCAGGAGATCAAGACCATCCTGGCT
>NW_012112039.1:0-1202 GCF_000951035.1 Colobus angolensis palliatus
CATTTTTCCAGGACAGCAAACAGCTGAGTCAGTGTGGAGCCATGCATAATCTGTCTTTTGAAGTATATCTTTCCAGACCCTGCACTTCCCCTGTCTTTTATTCTTTGTGCTCCCCTACCCTGTCCACATGGTGAGCTCCTTCTGTGTTGAAGAACCAGACCTTCCAACTTTGCACCCCCTACACACGCCTATCTAATCTTGCGTTCTGATCCACTCTGTTCCCTGCAGCAAAACCCAGACAGCCACATCCTCCTCTTCTGGGACTTTCTCCAGGCTCTGCCATCCTTGACCTGGAATCTTCTTTTCTCTTCTCCAGCTGCTGCCCCGGGGTCTTAACTCAAACCCCACTTCTGCCTGGAGACCCTGCCTCCTTCTGTAGGGAGGCCTGCCCCAAGTCCCTACGCCCACACCCAGGCCCTGCTTCTCTGGGATGGGGGTGGGGAGGGCGGGAGATCAGCATCCCCTGGAGGATTTCTCTGGTTGGTGGAGGAGGGAGACCTGCCTGGGGATTTGACTTGTACAAATAAATCCCTTGTCACTTGTGCTTTCCAAGTGACTTCCAGTTCCACATATTTCACCTGACAAAGGACTGAGGAGAATGCTATTTTATTTAGGAAAAGTCATTCCTGGGCCCCTTGGAGTTGAACACAAGGGAAGTCCAGAGCCTAGTCTGACTAGGAGGGGAGCTCTATGTTTCTCTGCATAATGAAGTCACAGGAATAAGCCACTTTCTCTCAGCAGCCACGAGCCAGGAGGGAGTCTGGGTATTGAGAAAAGCAGAGAAGAGAGAAGGTTCTGACCACATGGAAACAGGTTGGGCTTTAGGGAGAAAAGTAGCCCAGGGAGAAACTCTGGGCGGTTGTGGGGTAGAGCAGGAACAGGGACTGGATTTTGCTTTTTGTGGGGTTTTCTTGTGGCTTTACTGGGGTATGCTTGACAAATAAAAATCATACAGGAAGGCCAGGTGTGATGGCTCACACCTGTAATCCCAGCACTTTGGGACACTGAGGCAGGTGGATCACCTGAGGTCAGGAGTTTGAGACCAGCCTGGCCAACATGGTGAAACCCCATATCTACTAATAATACAAAATTACCCAAGCGTGGGAGCGCACACCTGTAATCCCAGCTACTCAGGAGGCTGAGGCAGGAGAATCACTTGAACCCGGGAGGCAGAGGTTGCAGTGAGCCAAGATCGTGCCATT
>NW_012112040.1:0-1273 GCF_000951035.1 Colobus angolensis palliatus
CTCTGCCTCCTGGGTTCAAGCGGTTCTCCCACCTCAGCCTCCCAAGTAGCTGGGACTACAGGCATGTGCCACCACACCCAGCTAATTTTTTTTTTTAGACGAAGCCTTGCTCTTGTCGCCCAGGCTGAAGTGCAATGGCAAGATCTCAGCTCGCTGCAACCTCTGCCTCCCAGGTTCAAGCGATTCTCCTTCCTCAGCCTCCCGAGTAGCTGAGATTACAGGCGCCTGCCACCATACCCGGCTAATTTTTGTATTTTTAGTAGAGATGGGCTTTCACCATGTTGGTCAGGCTGGTCTCAAACTCCTGACCTCAGGCAATCCACCTGCCTCGCTTCCCAAAGTGCTGGGATTACAGGCGTGAGCCACTGTGCCTGGCCTAATTTTTGTATTTTTAGTAGACATGGGGTTTCACTATGTTGGCCAGGCTGGTCTTGAACTCCTGGCCTCGTGATCCACCTGCCTTGGTCTCCCAAAGTGCTGGGATTACAAGCATGAGCCACCGTGCCCAGCCTAAAAAAATTTTTTTTTAATTAGCCAGGTGTGGTGCCATGTGCATATAGCCCTAGCTACTTGGGAAGCTGAGGTGGATCACTTGAGTCCAGGAGATCAAGGTTACAGTGAGCTACGATGGCACCACTACACTCTAGCCTGAGTGACAGAATGAAACCTTGTCTATAACAGAAAAAAAAAAAAATTTAACAGAGACTTTTGGTCAGGCATGGTGGCTGACGCCTGTAATCCCAGCACTTTGGGAGGCCGAGGTTGGTGGATCACCTGAGGTCAGGAGACGTTCCAGACCAGCCTGACCAACATGGTGAAACCCCATCTCTACTAAAAATATAACATTTAGATGGGTGTGGTAGCAAATGCCTGTAATCCCAGCTACTCCGGAGGCTGAGGCAGGCGAATCACTTGAACCCAACCGAGAGGCTGAGGTTGTAGTGAGGCAAGATCATGCCACTGCACTCCAGTCAGGGCAACAGAACAACTCTCTGTCTCAAAAAAAAAAAAAAAAATTTAGCCGTGTGTGGTGGTGAAAGCCTGTAATCCCAGCTATTCCGGAGGCTGAGGCAGGAGAATCACTAGAACATGGGAGTCAGAGGTTGCAGTGAGCAGAGATCACACCACTACACTCCAGCCTGGGCAACAAGAGCGACTCCGTATCAAAAAAAACAATTTAAGGGCCGGGCGCGGTGGCTCAAGCCTGTAATCCCAGCACTTTGGGAGGCCGAGACAGGCGGATCACGAGGTCAGGAGATCGAGACCATCCTGG
>NW_012112041.1:0-1524 GCF_000951035.1 Colobus angolensis palliatus
TGAGCCACCGTGCCCGGCCAAAAACAATATGTTAAAAGTATAATTATTTACAAAGTATTTACATTGCATTAAGTGTTATAAGTAATCTAGAAATAAGGCTGGGGTGGTGGCTCATGCCTGTAATCCCAGCACTTTGGGAGACTGAGCTGGCAGACTGCCTTGAGTCTAGGAGTTCAAGACCAGCCTGGGCAACATGGTGAAACCCCACCTTTACAAAAAATAAATAAGTAATCTAGAGATGATTTAAAGTATATGGGAGGTTATATGCAAATACTACATCATTTTATACAAGGGACTTGAGCATCCGAGGATTTTGGTATCCCTGGGTGGGGGGGGGGGGTCCTGGAACCAATCCCTCAAGGATATCAAGGGATGACTGTGCATAAGTGTTCCCCACCTCTCAAAAACCTGCTCTTTCCTTTTTGTATTGCTGTAACAGGTTTTAACAATGATGCTTCACGTCTGATGTTGCCAGATATTGCCAGCAGGCTTTGGCTATTGTTGCCATGGGTCACATGTCTTTCTGACCTAAGGAAAGGAAGTGCCCCCTTCCCCAAACAACAGATCCTTTAACCCTATTTTGGGTTTATTAGATGTTAGGTGTTTGACAGGGCTTGAATTCAGAATCAACGGAGAGCTAACTCAGAAAAATGGAGATTAAAATGTCATCTTTGTTACTGACAAAAGCTGGATTGGACATGTTAACTCATTTCCTGTTTAGAAAAAGAAAGTGCAGCTGGGTGCTACTGCTTATTTCTCAGGTCAAACAGGAAATGGGTTAGGAAAAATTACCAGGCTGTGTACTGTGGCTCACACCTGTAATCCCAGCATTTTGGGAGGACAAGGTAGGAGGATTGCTTGAGCGCAGGAGTTTGAGACCAGTCTGGGCAACACAATGATACCCTGTCTTTACAAAAATAAAAAATAAAAAATTAGCCATGTATGGTGGTGCCAGCCTGTAGTCCCAGCTTCTTGGGAGGCTGAGATGGGAGGATCGCTTGATCTTGGGAGGTCATGGCTACAGTGAGCTGTGATCATGCCACTGCACTTCAGCCTGGGCAACAGAGTGAGACCCTGCCTCAAAAAAAGAAAGAAAAAAATAATATCAAGCCTTAAAAATAAAGTAGGGGCCGGGTGCGGTGGCTCACACCTGTAATCCCAGCACTCTGGGAGGCCGAGGTGGGTGGATCACTAAGTCAGGAGATCGAGACCATGCTGGCTAACACGGTGAAACCCCACCTCTACTAAAATTACAAAAAATTAGCAGGACGTGGTGGCGGGCACCTGTAGTCCCAGCTACTCAGGAGGCTGAGGCAGGAGAATGGCGTGAACCCAGGAGGCGGAGCTTGCAGAAACCCCATCTCTACTAAAAAAAATACAAAAAAAAAAAAAAAATTAGCAGGACGTGGTGGCGGGCACCTATAGTCCTAGCTACTTGGGAGGCTGAGGCAGGAGAATCGCTTGAACCTGGGAGGCGGAGCTTGCGGTAAGCCGAGATCAAGCCACCACACTCCAGCCTGGGCG
>NW_012112042.1:0-1145 GCF_000951035.1 Colobus angolensis palliatus
CTCATCTCTACTAAAAATACAAAAATTAGCCAGGCATGGTGGCACATGCCCATAATCCCAGATATTGGGGAGGTTGAAGCAGAATTGCTTGAACCCAGGAAGTGGAGGTTGCAGTGAGCTGAGATCCGGCCACTGCACTCCAGCCTGGGGAACAGAGCGAGACTCCGTCTCAAAAAAAAAAAAAAAAAAGAAGAGTAAGGGAGGGCTTCTGTAGTGGTTACCCTATAACTATTGCATGAATTTCCTGTTGAACTATACTACTTCATTTGAGTATTACTTTAGCCTGATTTATCAGTGGAGTTTTGTTTGTATATGCATGTAAAATACTCTGGTTTTTATTTCAGTTTAATTAGGTTTCCTTTTTCATGTTTTTACAGAGAGAGGAAATTTATGATCATTACTTTTATTTATTCTTTGAAATTACATATTTCTATGAAAATAATCTCCTGATTTTTCTTAATATATCATTTTATTAATGGCTTCATTGTTAACAACTGGTCAAACTCCGATTCTTGATCAAACTCCATAAAGAATAACCATTTCATCATTTAGAAAGTTTTTTCTTAGTAGCAAAGAATAATTGAAGATAGTTTGATTAAATCAATACATTGAAGGGTTCTTCTGGTGTAAATGATTTCGAAGGATAATTTTTCAAACTACTTTTATCTCATATGAGTAATATAATCATAGTTTACAAAATTTTAAGAACTTCAAATTAATGTTTCATTACTTCCTGTTTTGCTTATCCTAAGCTTATTTTTTTTAATCCTTTTAAGATCATTTGTTTACAACATTCTTATGAATGCAGGGGATCTAGTATCTTTCAAATACATTTTCTAAAATAAAAACTTACAGATCCTTACATATTTCTATTAAAATATTAATGTACGCGGCTCACAACTGTAATCCCAGCACTTTGGGAGGAAGAGGAGGGCAAATCACGAGGTCAGGAGATCGAGACCATCCTGGCTAACACAGTCAAACCTGGTCTCTACTAAAAATACAAAAAATTAGCCGGGCATGGTGGTGGGTTACCCAGCCCAGTAGTCCCAGCTACTTGGGAGGTTGAGGCAGGAAAATGGCATGAACCCGGGAGGTGGAGCTTGCAGTGAGCCGAGATTGTGCCACTCTGCACTCCAGCCTGG
>NW_012112043.1:0-404 GCF_000951035.1 Colobus angolensis palliatus
TTTTCTAGTAATTCATTTAACTTTTTAAAATGTTTCGGACTGTGATAGATTGGGATTTTTAGAGGTGGTTGTTTATCACCAATAGTTTGATTAATTACAAATACTTGAGGTGTGACGCCACAAAGAGCCGTAACGAACTCAGTGTTCAACAGCTATAGAAACAGTTATGTGGATATTTCAGAGGAAAGATGAAAAATAAAATACTTTCATACTACAGAGATAAAGGACAGGGAAACTTCACTGTATTTCTTTGAGAACCTAAAGGAAAGGAAAAAAAGAAAGAAAGAAAATGAGTAGGATTTAAAGGAGCACCTTCAATTTTCTCACTTTTGCATAATGACTTTGCCAATAATAGTGGTGAAGAACTTTGGTTCTTTAGAAGAAAAGATACAGATTACAGTTGA
>NW_012112043.1:2274-2482 GCF_000951035.1 Colobus angolensis palliatus
GATCCACCCGCCTCGGCCTCCCAAAGTGCTGGGATTACAGGTGTGCACCATCGCACCCAGCCGAGAGCACATATTTTGTTTTCTTTGAGCATTCAAATAAAAATATGAAATAAATAATTTTTAAAACATCATCAATATTGTCTCCCTTACGCATGATATGATGACAGAAAAAGTTGGTAAAAACTTAGAGTCTTTGGAAGTAAAAAGG
>NW_012112043.1:2532-3947 GCF_000951035.1 Colobus angolensis palliatus
TCATTCTTCAAATTAGCATTAAAAGAAATCTATTTTTTCCATATATCTTCTACATATATGGGTGATTTCTTTTCCTGTAAGATATGGTAGTTGCTTGTGTGGAATTTCTAATATGTTTTTTCTTGTCTACAAAACCATGTGGGTATTTTTCCACTGATTCTCCTTTTCTTTCCCAGCAATATTTCCTTGAAGTTAACAAATGAGAAAAGTGCTTTAATTCTACCTTCTCACTCACTAAGTTATCAAGAGTCACCAATGTTGCCTAGCACATTGCATTTTCCTCATTCTATACACAGTTTATCTGATGGGGCTATAATCTTCTTCTTTTGGGATATTGGGGCAAGGATTTAATTCTGACTCTCCAGTGTAACTAGCCACTAGCCATATATGCTTACTGAGCAGTTGCTATCTGTCTGATCCAAATTGCTATTACCTGGAAGCATACACTATACATTGAGTTTGAAGTATACATGTAAATTGATAAACGTTTAGCCACTTCATTATGTAAATAAAAACATAATGATGCTATTTTTCTTTAATTTGTGTTTTACCTTAGTGAGGAAAAGTATAACTGGCACTTCTTTGGACAGCAGTTGGTTGGTGATAGTGATGAGGATTAATGCAGGATTGAACTAACTTTAGCAGGTCTAGATAAGGATTGAACAAATAATCAGAATTCATTAGCATGTTGATTCAAGTAACTCGACTAACTGGCCACAGACAAAAACAAATAATAGAGGCAGAACGCGGTGGCTCACGCCTGTAATCTTAGCACGCTGGGAGGCCAAGGCAGGAGGATCGCAAGGTCAGGAGTTTGAGACCACCGTGGGCAACATGGGGAAACCCTGTCTCTACTAAAGATACAAAAATTAGCCAGGCATAGTGTCACGTGCCTGTAGTCCCAGTTACTTGGAAGGCTGAGGCAGGAGCATCGCTTGAACCTGGGGAGTGGAGGTTACAGTGAGCTGAGATCACACCATTGCACTCCAACCTGGGTGACGGGGCAAGATTCCATCTCAATAATAATAAAGGTAATAATTAGAAAGTGACGTTTTAGTAGCAGTAAGTAACATTCGGGTGATTTTCATTCATATGGGGATATTTGAACATTTTAAACGAGATTATAATATAAAGTTCACTCCTTCATTTTTCTTTGAAAAAGGTGGCATAGGGTTCTCTCAATAATTTACATGAGAACAATTCCTGGTTACTTTATGTAAAATCTGCAATATAAAAGAAGGTCCCCAAAGCCACAAATAAAACTAATTGGAAGAAATACTATACAAGAATGTGTAGAAATTCTAACAGGTCTCAGTAAATGCATTACAAAAGCTGAAATCTTACACAGCATTCATCATGCATCATGCGTCATGGTAGTTTTTTTGCGGGGAGGGTGAACATAAAAAGTAAAATCA
>NW_012112043.1:6746-7083 GCF_000951035.1 Colobus angolensis palliatus
CAATGGTAGTTTAATGTGGATAGCATTGAATTTATAAATTGTTTTGAGCTGTAATGCCATTTTCATGGTATTGATCCTTCTTATTCATGAGCCATAAACATGAAATGTTTTTCCATCAGTTTGTGTCCTCTCTGATTTCCTCGAGCAGTAGTTTGTAGTTCTCCTTGAAGAGGTCCTTCACGTCCCTTGTTAGCTGTATTCCTAGGTATTTTCTTCTCTTTGTGACAATTGTGAATGAGACTTCATTCATGATTTGGCTCTTTGTCTGTTGTTGGAGTATAGGAATGCTTGTGATTTCTGCACACTGATTTTGTATCTAGAGAATTTGCTGAAGTTG
>NW_012112043.1:8368-8614 GCF_000951035.1 Colobus angolensis palliatus
TTTGCCTAGGTTACTCATTTTTATTCATTCATTAAACACATTTCTTGGATACCTACTCTAAGCAAGAAACTGTGGTTGTTGTTAGTAACTTGAAAAATGAAAACATTGCTTCTGCTCTAAGAAAGCACATTATTTTGTGTTCTTTGGAATAATAATAGTAATGAAAAATGCTACAATACAACACGGAAGCTTCTTAGCCCCCAAGAAAACATATTACACTTTCTAAATATCCCTGGTCTGTTTCTC
>NW_012112043.1:9220-11591 GCF_000951035.1 Colobus angolensis palliatus
TTCAATGTAGCAGCTATGAAAGTCTGACAGGCAGGAGGAATTCCCTCTTACTCAGTGGAGGGTCAGCTTTTTGTTTTACTCAGGCTTACCTACATTATAGAGGAAAGTCTACTTTATTCAATATGCCAACTTGAATGTTACACTCATTCAAAAATGCCCTGACAGAAATGCCCAGAATAATGTTATACCACTATATGGGCATCCCATAGCTCAGTCAAGGTGACATAAAATTTACCATCTCATAAAGCAAGTTGGCATTTCTGAGGACAGTTTGTGTAACAGGAGCCAGGAAAGTCTAATTGCCATTTACAAAGCACCACTTCACCATAACACATGCCTTTTTCCCAGCCAACCTAGGGAACAGAAACCAACAAATTGATGCTAAAAGTTAAAGTTATTTAATACCACTTGAAAATTCATGAAATCAATTGTAGTAATTAGTTCTTCTAGTTTCATGATATTTCCTTTTCCCCAATAGGGTATGCACGCACACACACAATCTAATTGCAAAATCACAAATCTATATAATGACAATGCTTTAGTCTGTTTTGTGCTGCTATAAAAGAATATCTGAGACTGAGTACTTTAAAATGAACAGAAATTTATTGGGTCCCAGTATTGGAGGCTGGGAAGTCCAAAGTTGAGGGTTAAACATCTGGTGAGGGTTTTCTTGTAGCATTGTTCCATGGTGGAAGGGCAAAGTGAGGATGAGAGAAAGGAAAAGATTGAAATCTCAGCCTCAAACTTTTTATAATCAGCATTAATCTCTTCATGGGGATAGAGTTCTCATGACCTCAAAACCACCCAGTAGATCCCATCTCCCACCACTGTTGCACTGGGGGTTAAGTTTCCAACACATGCTTTTAGGGGGCACATTCAAACCATCACAGACGTATATCAAGGCTTTTCTATGTTGTGAAGAGCACATTGCCTTGTCGTACCAGGCTTTGTATAAAGCAAGGTGTGGAGATATTATATATGTAATTTTAATCTGCTTACTTTAGTATTTCGTTAGCAGAATTTGTTAATAGGAAACATAAAATAGGTATAAGCGTAACTACTTTTTTATTTAGAGATAAGGTGTGGCTCTATTGCTGAGACTAGGCTGGAGTAAAGCGGTGCAATCATAGCTCACGGCAGCCTCAAACTCTGGGGCTCAAGGGATTCTCCAGCCCCGGCCTTCCCGGTAGCTAGGACTATATGCATGCACTGCCACACCAGCTAATTTTTAACATTTTTGTAGAGACAGCATCTTGCTATGTTGCCCCAGCTGGTCTCAAACTCCTGGCCTGAAGCAATATTCCAGCCTAAACCTCCCAAAGTGTTGGGATTACAGGCATTAGCCACCACACCTCGCCAGCATAACTATGTCCTTATTCTAAACTTATTGTGACATAGTATTATGGTGGTCCTTTTTTCTTCTTTTTTTTTCATTATCTTTACCATAGGAAAAGAAGAAAAGTCATTTTATTTATACCATCTACTCAAATGACAAGTGTGAACATCCCATTGCTTAAGGAAAAATTCAGTAGAATGAATAACTGGCAGTATCAAATATTGCTTTCTTTCACATTGCTGCATCTCTGCCACCCAACCTAACCACCATCACCCAGTTTCAGTAGAGAGGCAAACACATTACATATTAGCATAAATAAAATGTATGGAGCCATCACTTAAATGTGGTATCCTTTTAGATTGACACGTATCTATGAAACTGAATTTCTGATGCTAGAACTCTTGAAATACATTTATTTAATTCTCATTGGCCTGAAAATTTCTTTACATCTTAGATTTGTTGAGTTATGTTTACAAAAGCGACTGACATCTACCTCCAATCATTATTTTTCTGGCAAACAAGATATAGTTTGGGATTTGATGAAACAGCTGTCTTTTATAGGGCTTTTGACAAAAAGAAAAAAAAAACTTTAGAGATTGAAGCATATGTAAAGTCATCCATTTCTGATCCAGTTATAAATATGTCAAATAGCATTCTTCTAAGTAAATAGTGAATATTTTTTTTATCTTTTCTTATTCTAAACCTCTGAGGCTGTCCTTAAAGGAATGTAAAATTTAAAGGAGAGAATATGGTTTGCAATTGAGATTTTCTGTTAACATTCAGTCTGCATTGGTTGTATCAATGCTTTTGTTTTTCCTCTGGATATAGCAGTGAATTTATGTGTTGGTGACATTTCAGAAATCCGATCTTGGACTATGACTTACACTCTGTATTGCATTATAAATACTGACTTGCTTTCAAACCCCATGTGTGTCTCTCACATAGAAACCAACGTGACGGTGAAATTATTATATAACTGACTTTGCAACACTTATTACCCTTGCTGGATATATATACGTATATACATATATATAT
>NW_012112043.1:11706-12790 GCF_000951035.1 Colobus angolensis palliatus
TTTTCCCTCTAAATTTATTATTAACATTGTCTTAATGTTTCTATTTTATCCTGTTGGGTTTCAAACCTTTCTTATGTAATTTTTGGTCATTTTGTTTTACCCTTTCTGTTCTTTTTGTCAATGTTCCATTTATAGGCATACAAGTGAAAATTCATATCATGTCAGCAATAACACCGATTTTGTCCTTTCTAATAAATAATGTTGTGCCTTGTAAGGTATCCAAGTTGATTTTTTAGTGTGAAATGAAGTCACAAACATAAAATTTCAATGTGCAAAGGCAGTAGTTAAACAGAGCTATTTCTGTCAAAAAATGTGGAAATACTGGAAATGTAACAGGTGGGTCAGAGCTCTGCTTGAATATTTGTTTTGAATCACTTTGCTGAGAATATAAAAGTGGAACAGTCATCCTGCCTTTATAGTGTATAAAGCACTCGTAATGAAAATGTCTAGTTTTTCTTTTTGTCTCCAAACAACAAGGGCTACTATAACAAATTACCACAAACTCGGTGGCTTAAAATGACAGGCATATATTCTCCCACAATTCAGGAGACCAAAAGCCTGAAGTCAAAGTGTTAACAGGGTTGATTCTTCCTGGTTTCTCTGAAGAATGATCTGTGACATGCCTCCCTTCTAGCTCCTAGTAACTGCTGGCAATCCTTGGTGTTGCTGGGATTGTAGCCATGTGACTTCTGCCTCTGTTTTCACACGGTCTTCTCTATGTCTCTGTACTTTACCTGCTCTATAGGGAACACCTGTTTTTGGATTTAAGGCTCAACCTAAATCAAGGGTGATCTCCTCGTGAGACGCTTACCGTAATCACATCTGCAAAGACTTGTTTCTTGCCCGCTCACCCCACCCCAGAGAAAGTCACACTTGCAGCTTCCAGGTAGATATGTCTTTGGGGCATTATTCAAACTATTAAAAATCTACCCTCTGGCCTCCAAAAATTTACATTTGTTTTAAATGCAAACTACATTTACCACCTCTCAATATCCTTGATAGCCCCAACCTATTATAACATGAACTCTAATTCCAAAATCTCATCTAAATAAAAGTCCCTAATCTCATCTAAGTCATATATGAG
>NW_012112043.1:17920-18169 GCF_000951035.1 Colobus angolensis palliatus
CATTTGTTGTGTATGCATGCATCATCACACTTAAAAAGAAATGTTGTGTATCATGTTTTATTTAGAAGAGTGTTGGTAACAAGGACTGTATCATATTCATCTTTATAGCAAAAAGTTGCACCGATGCCATTCATCTTTGAGAATCACATGACATAGGAAACTGTAGAATCAGGAGGGATGCTTGTATAGGGAAACGTATCAAGGATTGTGAAATAATCAGAATAGTGGTCAAGGTATTCTATAATCACA
>NW_012112044.1:0-2010 GCF_000951035.1 Colobus angolensis palliatus
TAGAGACAGGGTTTTGCCATATTTCCCAGGCTGGTCTCAAATGCCTGAGCTAAAGCGATCTCTCCTCCTCAGCCTCCCAAAGTGCTGAGATTATAGGCATGAGCCACCGTGCCCGGCCCTCTATTTTCAGTTTTTTGAGGAACCTCCAAACTGCTCTCCATAGTATGGCTGTACTAATTTATATTCCACCAACAGTGTACAAGGGTTTCCTTTTCTCCACATCCTCTCCAGCATTTGTTATTGCCTATCTTTTGAATAAAAGCCATTTTAACTGGGGTAACATATCACTGCAGTTTTCATATGCATTTCTCTAATGACCATGATATTGAGCACCTTTTCATATACCTGTTTCCCTTTTGTATGACTTATTTTGAGAAATGTCTGTTCAGATCTCTTGCCCATTTTTTAATTGTATTAGATTTTTTTCCCTATAGAGCTGTTTGAGCTCCTTATATATTCTGATGGGTAGTTTGCAAATATTTTCTCCCAGTCTGTGGGTTGTCTCTTCACTTTGTTTCCTTTGCTGTGCAAAAGCTTTTTAACTTGATGTGACTCCATTTGTCTATTTTTGCTTTGGTTGCCTGTGCTTATGGGGTATTACTTATGGTTCAATCTTGGTAGGTTGTATATGCCTAGGAATTCATCCATTTCTTCTGGGTTTTCCAATTTCCTGTCATATAGTTGCTCATAGTAGCCTCTAATGATCCCTTGAATTTCTGTGCTATCAGTTGTAATGTCTCCTTTTTCATCTCTGATTTATTTGGGTCTGCTCTTCTTTTTTAATCTGGTGAAAGGATTTTTATCTTTTAAAAAACTGTCTTGTTGATCTTTTGCATTGTTTTATTTCAATCACATTTATTTCTGCTCTGATCTTTATTATTTCTTCTACTAATCTTAAGTTTGGTTTGCTCTTGCTTTGCTAAATCTTTAAGATGTATTGTTAGGTTGTTTATTTTAAGTTTTTCTATTTTCTCTTTTTTCTTTTTTTTTTTTTTGAGATGGAGTCTTGCTCTGTCACCAAGGCTAGAGTACAGTGGTGTGATATTGGCTCACTGCAACCTCTATCTCCTGGGTTCAAGCGAATCTCCTGCCTCAGCCTCCCGAGTAGTTGGGATTACAGCACGTGCCACCACACCCAGAGTTCTTTTTTGTTGTTGTTGTTTGTATTTTTAGTAGAGACAGGGTTTCACCATGTTAGCCAGCATGGTCTCAATCTCCTGAACTCGTGATCCGCCTGCCTCAGCCTACCAAAGTGCTGGGATTACAAGCGTGAGCCACTGCGCCTGGCTAGCTTCAGATAATTTCTTATTGCTCATTAAAGTCTTTTTCTTTCAGACTGAAGAACTCCCTTTAGCATTTCTTGTAGGACAGGTCTGGTGTTGACAAATCCCCTCAGCTTTTGTTTGGGAAAGTATTTCTTCTCCATGGTTGAAGGAAATTTATGATGGTTATATTATTCTACAGTAAAAGCTTTTTTCCTTCTGCACTTGAAATGTGTCATGTCACTCTTTTTCCTGGCCTGTAAGGTTTCCACTGAAAAGTCTGCTGCCAGACGTATTGGAGCAGCATTGTATACTGTTTCTTCTTTCTTGCTTTTAGGATGATTTCCTTATCCTTGATGTTTGGGAGTTTAATTATTAAATGCCTTGAGGTAGCCTTCCTTAGGTTAAATCTGCTTGGTATTCTATAACCGTCTTGTATTTGAATATTAATATCTTTTTCTAGGTTTGGGAAGCTCTCTGTTATTATCCTCTTGAATAAACTTTCTACCCTCATCTCTCTCTCTACCTCCTCTTTAGGGCCAATAACTTTTTTTTGTTTGTTTGTTTTTTGAGACGGAGTCTCACTTTGTCACCCAGGTTGGAGTGTAGTGGCGCAATCTCGGCTCACTGCAACCTCTACCTCCTGGGTTCAAGGGATTCTCCTGCCTCAGTCTCCCGAGTAGCTGGGACTACAGGCATCTACCACCATGACCGGCAAATTTTTTGTATTTTTTTTTTTTTTTTGTAG
>NW_012112045.1:0-1269 GCF_000951035.1 Colobus angolensis palliatus
GGGTTTCACCGTGTTAGCCAGGATGGTCTCGATTTCCTGACCTCATAATCCGCCCTCCTTGGCCTCCCAAAGTGCTGGAATTACAGGCGTGAGCCACGGCGCCCGGCCTCTCAGTGTCTAATTTCAAAGTCCGGATTTTAGGAAGTGCAAGTTTATAACACTGAGACTTTGACTGTGGCACAGTGTCTCAGCTGTGTTTTTAGATTCCCTGGGGGAATTACAAATCTCCTGAAGTGTTTAACCAATAACACCCATTTTAAAATTTATTTTCAACCCACATAGTTTTTGGAGAAAACATTTGCACTAAATTATTTGGATAATTTAGACGGAATCACAACGTCTGTGCCAGTCAATTCAGTCTACTTTCCAGTCATCATTGTTTCGGATGATGGAGAGTTCTTTTATTTCTTCTAACCAAATATCTCACTCAGGTTATTTTCTTCCTGACCTTTACACTTATTATCCCTTCAGTGTTTTGTTTGTTTGTTCCCCTGCTTGTTTTGAGATGGAGTCTCGCTCTGTTGTCCAGGCTGGAGTGCAGTGACATGATCTCAGTTCACTGCAACCTCTGCCTTCCAGATCCAAGCCATTCTCCTGCCTCACCTTCTGAATAGCTGGGATTACAGGTGTGTGCTGCTATGCCTGGCTAATTTTTGTACTTTTAGTAGAGAGGGGATTTTGCCATGTTAGCTAGGCTGGTCTTGAATTCCTGGCCTCAAGTGATCTGCCTGCCTCCGCCTCCCAAAGCGCTAGGATTACAGGCACGAGCCAGTGTGCCCAGCCTCTTCAATTTTGTTTTATGTTTCTTTTTTGTTCTCAAATTTAAACATAACATTACATTAAAAATATTGTAGAAGGAGCCATTAGGTGAATGATCTTTTCTGTGGTTCTTTGGACTGGAATCTAGACTTATATTTATTCACCCATGAAGAGGGAGTCTATAGTTTATATAGGTGCCTTTTCCAAAATAAGTATTTTCTGAAGATCGCCACTGCTCTGTAGACTCCATTTCAGAATTATTGCTAAATAGATGATTGATGGATAGACAGATAAAAATCTGGAATGTTAATGTACAATCTGCTGCCATTAGTGCTGTAATTTTAAAATATTAGTAATTTATAAACATTCGGCATGTTCATTTTTATTCAAAATAAAATTTCCCACATAAATATATACCTCTACAATTTATCTTTTGTTGTAAAATAACCAAATTATCTGAAATTTGTTGTTCATTTTTTTTTTGAGACAGAGTCTTGCTCTGTCACCCAG
>NW_012112046.1:0-1646 GCF_000951035.1 Colobus angolensis palliatus
AGCTGAATAATAATTAAATGAGGATACTATGACTTCAGAAAAACTGCTTGTGTGACGTGATGGTGACAAAATCCAGACTGTATTCTACGTAAATTATTCACTTTAAAGTTATTTGTACTAGAAACATTTTCTGACAAACAAAAAGCAAATGATACAGTTAACTCCCCTATACTCATTATCCTGCTTCAACAACTATCACACATTTGTTCTTATTGTTTCATCCATTTTTCTGCCCTGTGTCCTTCCTTTTTTCTCCAAAGTTTTGTAGAGAAATTTCTGAACATGTTTTCAACCCAAAACATTATTGAATTATTCCAGAAGCAAACAAAAGTAATAAGGACTTTATTTGTTAATATAACCCCAATGTTATTATTCTGCTAATAAAAACTTCAATAATTGCTTATTAAAAGGTAATGCTTAGGTTATACTGATATTCAAAAATGTCTCAAACATTTTTTAACAGTTGGTATGTTTGAATTAGGATCCAGGTAAGGGCTACTCACTGTATTTTGTTATATTTCTAATTCACATTTAACTTAGAACAGTTACTTCTTCCTAATTATTTACTCATTATCTTTTGCCATTGATTTATTAAATATTCAGTCAGTTACTTTATAAAATATTCCACATTCTGGACTGAACTATTTTCTCCATTGTGGTATCTTTTATTTTCTCATATTAAAAAATCTTTGTATATTTAAAAATATTTGTGTACAACGATTAAATATTTTTAAAGGAGATTTTGATGGCACAGATTATGTATTTCTGTTGATGTGTGTGTCTATATATGTCTGCGTCTGTCTGCAATGTTTTGTATTTATTAACTGCAGCACTAAAAATTAAATTTTTACATGCCGGGCAGCCTGTGCTTCAAGGTGATCCCGATTTTCTAGCATTCAATCAACACCTCACTTAACACATCATCTTGGCAGTGTACAAACTCCCCAACCACAGTGTGCAAATTCACATAACATCGTGGGAAATATGAATATTTTCTGTGAAACAGAAATTCCACATCTTCTGTAACAACCTTCTTTATTTTCAGTAAGGTATAGGTATTTTTGTTTATTCATTTGTTTTAGGAGTGTTCAAGTTATAAATGGTATAGGTGAAAAAAAATGGAGCAGGAAAACAAACTAAGAATTTGTTTGTTGTGTTTGTCAGAAAATCCTTTTTCACAGTTTTATTTTATATTCATTCTTCTGGGTTCTCACCACCCTTTCTGTTTTTGTATCTGAACCTGCAATTGTGGGCCAAAGGCAAAGGTATATTTTCTTCATTCATTCAGAGTACATTCATTAAAGGAATCTGCAGGGTTTTGCCACTCAAAATGTAAAAATATCTGTGTGTGCTATATGGTTATGAAATTTTATTGAAAATAATTTTTGTTTGAATTTAATAACAATAACATCAGTCTTCTGACTTTGATCTCTTCAATTACTAGTCTCTCCCTCACTGTGAATCCTGATAAATGTCACTAAACCCAGTTGTATTCATGTTATAATTATTTCCCCAATTTCAGAGGCTATTTTTCTATTCAGTAAACTGAAAGCACCTTCTTACCCAGGGAATCAAACATCCCATAAGCTAATCAAAACTTACATCTTGAGACACACCATTTCCTCAGTCTTTCTTGAACATAGTCA
>NW_012112047.1:0-1334 GCF_000951035.1 Colobus angolensis palliatus
TCAGGATGGTCTCGATCTCCTGACCTCGTGATCCACCCGTCTCGGCCTCCCAAAGTGCTGGGATTACAGGCTTGAGCCACCGCGCCCGGCTGAGAAATGTAATTTCTTGGAAAATTCTGCAAATTTATTTCTGCTCAACCTATTACTAGTTTACGTCTAAATGATTATATGCCAAAACCATTTTTTAGTTCACACCATCAAAGTCTTTATTCCAGTGATTAAAAATTACTGGACTCCCACAAACTGTAATGAAGTACCATTGTGTATCTGGACATAAGGATGGAGTAAGTGTTCTTAGGCCCACTGAAAATACCCCAGCCATTTATGTCAAAGCATTGTGGACCATGCACCATTTAAACCAGATGACAAGTCCCTTGATTAAAGAGCTGAGAATCAGCACTAATTTGTCTATTGTACATCCCTCAAGAGTACTGTGGGGCACAAAGGTGCTTAGTGAGCGTGAGCTGATAGACAGGTTAAGCGCTGGGGACTTTGCAGTCAGACCAAAATTTAAATTTCAGCTCCATTAGCTCCTAGTGCCGGTGGCCTTGAACAAATTATTTGACCTCTTAGCCTTAGTCTCCTTATCTATAAATTGAGGGGTGGCACGAAGAGGGGGAGGGGAGGATGGGGGTAGCAGCATTTCCCCTGTGGGATTGAATGAGCTTATACATGTGAATAGCACACTCCAGCTTTTGGCCTAGAGTAAGTGGTCACTGAAGGTTAGCCGCAGCTGTCAGTAACAATTCCCTCTTCCTGCCGGTGTTCTCTTCCATTACAGACAGAGTGGGAAGCTTTGGAGCTGACGGATCACCAGTGGGCACTAGATGATGTCGAAGAAGAGCTCATGGCCAAAGACCTCCACTTTGAAGGCATGTTCAAAAAGGAATTACAGACCTCTATTTTTTGAAGACTGAGCAGGGATTAGCTGTGTCAGGAACTTGGCGTTGCACTTAACCTTGTAACTTTGTTTGGAGCTGGCACCTCTCAGAATAAAAAGGAGGATGCAAGAGCTGGCAGGCATGCAGCAAGGCTTGTTCTTGTTTGGGCTGGGTTCCCCTTTATGTTTGAAACTAGAGGAAATAGGAGTATGCTGGGCAACTTGCTATTTTTAAAATGTTGTAAATGTTCCTTTTGGTGACTTTAGTAATGAAAGTCAGAGAAAGGGGGAAACCTCAAGCTACTGATAATATACAAAATCTTGACCAGGCGCAGTGGCCCACGCCTGTAATCCCAGTACTTTGGGAGGCTGAGGCGGGTGGATCACGAGGTCAGGAGTTCAAGATCAGCCTGGCCAAGATGGTGAAACCCTGTCTCTACTAAAAATACAAAAA
>NW_012112048.1:0-1001 GCF_000951035.1 Colobus angolensis palliatus
GGAGGCTGAGGCAGGAGAATGGCGTAAACTCAGGAGGCGGAGCTTGCAGTGAGCTGAGATCCGGCCACTGCACTCCAGTCCGGGTGACAGAGCAAGACTCCGCCTCAAAAAAAAAAAAAGTAAATAAAAAAATTAGCTGGTCATGGTGACACACACCTGTGGTCCCAGCTACTTGGGAGGCTGAGGTAAGGAGGTAAGCCCAGGAAGATGAAGCTGCACTGACCCATGATTGTGCCACTGCACTCCACTTAGGTGACAAAGTGAGATCCTACTCCTCACCCCCAACCAGTCCCCCAAAAAAAGGCCAGGTGTGGTAGCTCATGCCTGTAATCCCAGCACTTTGGGAGGCTGAGGTGGGAGGATTGCTTGAGCCCAGGAGTTTGAGACCAGTTTAGGCAACCTTGTCTCTACAAAAGGCAACATAGTGAAACCTTGTCTCTACAAAAAGTGCAGAAATTAGCTGGGCATGGTGCCACACACCTGTAATCCCAGGTACTCAGGAGGCAGAGCCAGGAGGATTGCTTGAGCCCAGAGGTCAAGACTGTAATGAACCATGATTATGCCACTGCACTCCAGCTTAAGTGACAGAGTGAGACTCTGTCTTAAAAATATATATATATTTTGATATTAAATGATAAGTGGCTATTTGCCTAGTAGCTTCCTAAAATAAACTGGTATAAAATGAAACTTATTTTCCAACCTATCCCCCAGTCCTTGGAATTTCAGTTCTAATATCTAGAATAGTTACATAAAACCAGTAAAAAGTTGTTTAATAAGAATGTACACATTTCCCCTACTAAAATTTATTGCTTGTAGTTTCAAAATAAAATACTACAGTTCTCTCAAAGCCAAGCAAAAAAAATTATGTGGTACAAAGTAGCAAACTCGCTGCATTAGAAGAAAAGGCCATTTCTTCACATACTTGAATACAGGCACCAACACATAGTTTCACATGAAATTATATTTCTTTTCTTTTCTTTTCTTTTTTTTTTTTTTTTTTT
>NW_012112049.1:0-1119 GCF_000951035.1 Colobus angolensis palliatus
TATATATATATTTATGAAATAAACCAAAACACACAATTTTATTTTTTAAAAATTCACTCGCTATTTTGTGTCTGGTGTGAGATTAAGCACTGTTTTGTACTGAGTCTTCCTGCTCTGTCCTGACAGGTTGGTCAGTTGACCAGAGGAATAGATATTTGAAGAAAAAGGTCTTCCTGCCCTAAGTGGGGTAGAGTTGCTGTAGAGTTGCAGGAGTGGTGAGGATAAGTGTGGGAGCAGGAGCACATTTGATAATTCATGGGGACAGTGATTGTAACCTCCATACAGACTGTATTCCCATTTCACTTTCTTGTCTACTACCTCAAATTGCTACAAGTTAGGAATTCTCAAAAAATGCTAGACTTTTGTATAGAGAAGGGATCATATTCATTTAGTCACGTGTAGAACCAGTGTCCTGTGATACCAAGAGGACTAATGTACAGCTTTTATCCTGTAGGTCTTCACAATCCAATGATTCCATCCATCATCCAACATGGGAAAGGCTACTCATCACTACTGCAGCTAAATAAGCGTTTCTCTGCTAGAGATGGGCTGAGATTTGAAAATCCCCTTTTATTTAATGTCTCCCAAATAGCTACATGATTTTATTTTCTTGATCATCTACCTAAGTTGTAAAATTGTTGTGCTTTCTTTTTTTTTTTTTTTTTGAGATGGAGTCTCACTCTGTTGTCCAGGCTATGTGATCTTGGCTCACTGCAACCTCCACCTCCCGGGTTCAAGCGAGTCTCCTGTCTCAGCCTCCCAAGTAGCTGGGACTACAAGTGCGTACCATCATGCCCGGTTAATTTTTGCATTTTTAGTAGAGATGGGGTTTTACCATATTGGTCAGGCTGGTCTGGAACTCCTGACCTCAGTGATCCACCCGCCTCAGCCTCCCAAAGTGCTGGAATTACAGGCATGAGCCACCCTACCCGGCCTGCTTTTTTCTTAAATTGAGTTGCATTTCACACCAGTGCAGTGCTGGCTCCAGAGGAGGCAGGTGATCACCAGTGTTCTCCAGGAGGATGGGGGTCATCCTCACCTTGAATAAGGAGTAGAATCAACAGGCTTTATGGACTCATCCAGTTTTCTCCTTTCTACTTGGCAATCTAAGGTAACCAG
>NW_012112050.1:0-1247 GCF_000951035.1 Colobus angolensis palliatus
GAGGGTAAATTATTTTGCAAACCAACCATGGATCAACCTAATGATGATGTATTACAAGACATCATTCTAATATATTAGCTGTTGTTTCATAACATCAAATGTTATCCCTACAATTAACAAAAATATTCATCCTAATGTGCAATAGAGATTTATTTCCTTATCCATTCATTCATTCATTCCTTTATTCAGCAAACTGTCTATGCTCACACGGTGCCAGGTACTATGTTAGATACCAGAGACAAAAAGGTGAAAAGACAGGGAGCCTATCTTGGAGATGTAATAATTTAACACAGGAAAAAGAGTCATAAAAAAAAAAACTACTATAAAAAAGCTCTCACTCGCACGCACTCTCTGTCTCTGTGTGTATTACTAACAAACTTTTAAAAAAGTGATTGTTTAGTCAGTTCCCAAATTTTTATTCCACGTATGTCGTTACTTCACCTATTTACTTAATATCCTGATTTAAATTCGTTTTAAATCGTGAAAGTGAAAAATCTCTCACTCCCAACTCATAACTTTGCCTCTGCTGAAGGACTTCTCTCTTGCATTTAGATAGATTTTAAACTCAATACCCAGAGGAAATAAGCCTATGAAAAGTGATTAACCACATTAATAATAATAATAAATAGATATTAATACAAAAATGGTTAGAGATATTGAAGAATTACTTTCTTCTTCTAATTTAACCTTTTTCCAAATTTTGAACTGATTCCTCACATATAGTATGCACATGGACATTTATCTTACATATTGCATATTTATTTTACAGTGTGTTTGTCTTCATACTTTACACCAGTCGTTCCTTCTTGGGCTGTGCAAAGAAAGGCAATAAGAAACACTAAAAAGATCGAACCACTTAAAATTGTACAAACATATTAATAGACAGATCTACCTGGAAGTTCCATTTCATATGTTTGAAGGGAATATACAAATTTTTCCCAAATAACTAGCCATTTTTTCTAAACCATTTAAATAATACCTCTTTTTTTTTTTCAACTGACATCTTTATCATACTTTGAATCTGTTTCTAGAGTTTTCAGTATTTAATAAGGGTAAATAAATACAAGAATTTTTTTCCTGCATTTCCAACTGAGGTACCAGGTTGATCTCACTGGGGTTTGTTGGACAGTGAGTGCAGCCCACTGACTGTGAGTCAAAGCAGGGCGGGGCATCGCCTCACCCAGGAAGTGCAAAGGGTCGGGGAATTCCCTTTCCTAGCCAAATTGGGACACTCCCACCCTAATACT
>NW_012112051.1:0-4329 GCF_000951035.1 Colobus angolensis palliatus
CAGAACAGAATACACTAATACTATAATATTGGTGTATAAATAACTTATACTTTTTAAAGAAGGTTAAAAGGCAAAGCTATCAAAATAGTAAATATTAAAATTATTTTATTCATTTTTATTTTTTATATTTTTAATTTTTGTGGGTATATAGTAGGTGCATACACTTATAGGGTACATAAAATGTTTTGATAAGGGCATGCAATGGATATGATCACATCATGAAAAATGGGGTATCCATCACCTAAGCATTTAATGTTTCCAGGTGTTAAAAATAAAAATATGCTTTTAACTATTTCAGAATGTACACATATTATTGACTATTGTCACCATGTTGTGCTATCAAAAAGTAGTTATTTATTCTAACAGTGATTTTTGGAACCATTAACTGTCCCCACCTCCTTTCTCAGCCACTCACTACCCCTGTGTAGTAACCATCCTTCAACTCTCTATGTCCATTAGTTCAATTGTTTTGATTTTTAGATCCCACAAATAAGTGAGAACATGCAATGTTTTTCTTCCTGTTCCTGGCTTATTTCACTTTAATGTAATGATCTCCAGTTCAATCTATGTTGCTAAAAATGATAGAATCACATTCTTTTCATGGTTAAATAGCACTGCGTTGTGTTCAAATACCGTATTTTCTTTATCCATTCAGCTGTTGATGGACACTTAGGTTGCTTCCAAATCTAGTCCTCCAGGGACTAGGTCTTGGAAAGTGTGTCTTTGGCTTTAACTGGTGCCCTATCCTCCTTTACCTGAGCTGATATCAGAAATGCAAGACCACGATGTAGCCACTCTTCCCTCTCCTCCCTTCATGCAGAAGGAAGGGGTTTCTTTTGGAACTACGAGCTTTGTATGTAGACTTGGGTTGGGGTAGGGGTAATGTCAGCACCCCTTTAGCCACCCTGGCTAGTGTCTCAGTAGGTTGTGTTTCCCTTAAGTCTCTGGGCCCTATTCAGCATCAGTTCTCCTGTAAACATTGCAGTTTCTTGTGACCTAGACTGCGTTTCATATTTTTAGGACCTCAGGGTACTTTAGCCCTTGGTAGTGAGTCTTGCATGAACTCAAGTTCTGGCCACTGGGATTGATACTTTCCCTCTGGTTAGGATTGATTTAAACTCTCCCTCTTTGGGCTGATGTCTGCTAAGTTTGGTCTGGTTTTCCCTTGCTGTAACAGGACAGCATTGAGTTCAGTGCCTCAAAATTGCTGCACTCTCACTCTGCCAGCACACAGTAATGCTCTTCGCAGCATGCTGCACTGCTGAGGCTGAAGGAAGAGTGGTGTGGTGTCAGTGATTCAAGACTGTTGTGCCCACCTCTTCAGTACCACTTCTTTCAGCAATATGAAGTGAAAACCAGATATTTTAAGTGCTCACCTGATTTTGAGTTCTTATGAAGGTGCTTATTTCTTGTGCAGATAGTTGTTAAATTGGGTTCCTTGCAGAACGGATGATCAGTGGAACCATCTATTCCACCATCTTACAAAACCTCCTCTGCTTAAAATAATAACTACAATCATGTTAAGGAATACTCGTAATATAGAACGATATAAGTTATGACATTTAAAAGAAAATATGTGTAGGGTTGGACATAGAATGATATAATTTATTTAGGAAATGGAAATTAAGTTGTTATTAGCTTAAAACAGCCTATTACAACTCCAAAATGTTTTATGGAATTCTCATGTTGACCAGAAAGCAAAAAAAAAAAAAAAAAATGTTAACAGAATAACAGAAGTAAGTCCATACCTATCAATGATTATATGCTACTCATGAGAGACTCACTTCACAGTGAAGACACATACACATTTAAAAAAATGATTAAAAATATATTCCATGCAAATGGAAATCAAAAGAGAACCGAGTTAGCTATACTTATGTAAGGCAAAATGGACATAAAGTCAAAAGCTATACAAAGTGAAAAAGAAGGAAAGTAAATAATGATGAAGGAACCAATTAATCAAGAAGATAAACTGATTGTAAATATATATGCACCCAATATCAGAGCACTTAAATATGTAAACCAAATATTAGTATATCTGAAGGGAGAGAGAGACTGCAATATAATAATAATAGAATATATTGATACTCAACTTTCAACAATGGCCAGATCATCAAGACAGAAATTCAATAAAAAAGCATTGAACTTGAACAATAGAGTAAATGAACATAACAGACATATAGAACAGCCCTTCCCACAGCACTAGAATACACACTCTTCTCAAGAAAACATGAAACATTCTCTGGGATAGATCATATGTTAGGCCACACAACATGTCTTAACAAATTTAATCAGACTAAAGTCATATGAAATATTTTTTTCTGACCACAATGGTATGAAGCTAGAAATCAATAACTGAAGGAATTTTGGAAAATTAAAAAATGTGAAAATTAATACACTCCTGTACAATAAATGAGTCAAAGATGAAATTAAAATAAAATATTGAGAAAAATGAAAAGGGAAAAAGAACATATCAAAATTTAAGGTATGCAGGAAAACCATTCCTGACAGGGATGCTTATAGCAATAAATGCCTATGTCAGAAAAGAAGAAAGATCTCAAAAAAACTAATGTTACATCTCAAGGAACTAGAAAAGGTAAAACCATCTAAGCAAAAATTAGTAGAAGGAAGAAAACACTAAAGGTCAATGCAGAAATAAAGAAAATAGAGACCAGAAAAACAATAGAAAAGATCAATGGAACAGAGTTCTTTTTTTGAAAAGATACACATAACTGACAAATCTTTAGCTAGACTAAGAAAGAAGAAGATGCAAGTAAATAAAATGAGAACTGAAAGAGAAAACATTACAATTGATACTACAGAAATACAAAATAAAATTACTGTGAATGATTATACACCAAAAAATTGTGTAACCAAGATGAAATGGACAAATTCCTGTACACATACAGCCTACCCAGAGTGAATTACGATGAAATAGAAAATGTGAATAAACCAATAATAAGCAAGGAGATTGAATCAGTAATAAAATGTCTCTCATCAAAGAAAAGCCCAGGACCTGATAGTTTCACTGCTTAATTCTACAAAAGCTTTAAAAAAGAATGAATATTAATCTTTCTCAAACACTTCCAGAATATTGAAGAGGAGTAAACAGTTCCAAATTCATGTTACAAGGCCCAAAATACCCCAAGACCAAAGCCAGAAAACAACACTACAAAAAAAAAAAAAAGAAAATTATAGGCCAATTTTTGTGATGTTAATAGATCCAAAAATTCTCAACAAAACACCTAGCTACCAAATTCAACAGTACATTAAAAAGCTCATTACTATGATTGAGTGAGATTTATCAAAGGGATGCAAGGATGATTGAACATACATAAATCAATAAATATAACACAGCAATATAACAAAATGAAATATGATCTGCACCTCAATAAATGCAGAAAGAGTATGTTCTAAAATTTAATATTCATTCATGGTTATAAAAGAACTCTCAACAAATTATGCATAGGATAAATATACCTCAAAGCTGCGGCACAACAGAGGAACTAATTAACAGAGTGAAGAGACAACATATGGATTGGGAAAAATATCTGCAAACAATACATATGATAAAAGGTTAATAGAGAAACTACAAAGGTAACTAAAATTAGTAGCAAGAAAATTAATAGCCTG
This sequence comes from Colobus angolensis palliatus, assembly GCF_000951035.1. Taxonomy (NCBI): domain Eukaryota; kingdom Metazoa; phylum Chordata; class Mammalia; order Primates; family Cercopithecidae; genus Colobus; species Colobus angolensis. Next base: position 3,634 of record NW_012112051.1, read on the forward strand.
ATTAAAATATAAACAAAGGAACCAAATAGACATTTCTTAAAAAAAAAAAAAAAAAGATATACAGGCTGGGCGTGGTGGTTCACGCCTGTAATCCCAGCACTTTGGGAGGCCCGGGCAGGTGGATCACCTGAGGTCCAGACCAGCCTGGCCAACAGGGCAAAACCCCCTCTCTACTAAAAATACAAAAAAAAAAAAAAAATCAGGCGTGGTGGGCACCTGTAGTCCCAGCTACTCTGGAGGCAGGAGAATCACTTGAACCAGGGAGATGGAGGTTGCAGTGAGCCCAGATCATTCATGCCACTGCACTCCAGCCTGGGCGACAGAGTGAAACTCGGTCTCAAAAAAAAAAAAAAAAAAAAAAAGACATATGAATGGCCACCAAGTATATGAAAAACTGCAAATTAAAACCACAATGAGATCATTATATCGTGCCTATTAAAATTGTTTTTATAATAAAAGATGAAAGTTAACAAGTTTTGGTGGTGAGGATGTGGAGAAAAGGTAGCACTTATACACTGTTATTGTAAATATACATTAATACAAATATTAGGAAAAACAGTATGGAGATCTCTTGAAAAACCAAAAACAGAGCCACCATGTGACCCAGCAAACTTATTTCTGTGTATATATTCAAAGGATTTGAAGTTAATGTGTAGAAGAGACATATGTACTTCCAGGTTCATTGTAGCATTATTT
>NW_012112052.1:0-1401 GCF_000951035.1 Colobus angolensis palliatus
AAGCTCCGCCTCCCGGGTTCACGCCATTCTCCTGCCTCAGCCTCCCGAGTAGCTGGGACTACAGGCGCCGCCACCTCGCCCGGCTAATTTTTTTTTATTTTTTAGTAGAGACGGGATTTCACCGTGTTAGCCAGGATGGTCTTGATCTCCTGATCTCGTGATCCGCCCGTCTCGGCCTCCCAAAGTGCTGGGATTACAGGCTTCAGCCACCACGCCCGGCCGGGTAATGCTAATTATAGATTTTCTATTTGTTTCCTTGTTGTAAACCTGATACCCACTTTTCTAATTTTCCGGTTATAATTCCACTGCAAGCTTCCAAACAAAGTAACAGAGTTTGCTCTAATAATGCATGAGAAATGAAAGCATGAAAACCTAATGAGATCTCCAGAGTTGAGCACAAACTTCAGCAATTACAGATTATATCTTCCGATGGTTTCTTTGCCTGTTTTTCAGATGAATTACAGCTGTCAGGGGCTAAGCACTCCAGATGGAGTCGTAAAACTAATGACTTTCCCTTTCTCTACTTTAACATACCCTAGGTTGAACTTCTTTCAGCATTGCACTAGCATCTTCATCATAATCCAATTTACAGGCAAGGGCAAGATCACGGGCTGCTTCTTCCCAGTGGCCTAGAAGTCTGAAACAGATTTACACTCATTTTAGGAGCCTTTTATACATATTCACCTATGTGGCATGGAATCTTTTTTTCCTTACAAAAAAAGATTGTTCTAAAACAGGATTAAGTTAAATATTAACTATAAACTTCCACCAACCAATTCAATTAGTTAACTCTATAAAAACATTTAAATTTCCTCTATTTAAAGCTGATCTCCTATTAAAAGCTAAAAAACAAAATTTTTCTTAATTCAGAATATCATAAAATTTTCTAAAAAGTATGTAGAGCAGTAACTTTCAACTCACCCAAACCAGGACTAACATAATGTGTTAGCTTTTAGCTACCTTCTATGTAAGACAGAAGAGAAAATAATACACGTGTACAGGCTTTATGAAAAACACAGAACAGGTAAGCCAGAAACTAAAGATTGGTGGGAGTAGGTGAGAATGGGGTAGAGGAGACAGCAACGGAAACTGACAATTCTCTGAGTATGCCTTTTAACTCAGGTGTAACTCTTCAAACATTTAAATGCTTTACATACTCAAAAAATAAAATCAGAAAAATGGAAATAAAGCAAATCCTAAACATTAATACAAACAAGTAAGCTGTGTGGCTGGGTGTGGTGGCTCACGTCTGTAATCCCAGCACTTTGGGAAGCCGAGGTGGGCAGATCGCGAGGTCAGGAGGTGGAGACCATCCCGGCTAACATGGTGAAACCCTGTCTCTACTAAAACTACAAAAAATGAGCCAGCCGTGGTGGCAGACACCTGTAGTCCCAGCTACTC
>NW_012112053.1:0-3792 GCF_000951035.1 Colobus angolensis palliatus
AGCTTGCAGTGAGCTGAGATCCGGCACTGCACTCCAGCCTGGGTGACAGAGTGAGACTCTGCTTCAAAAAAAAAGAATAACTGGGGGCCAAAAAAGAATAAAAGAATGGAACAGAGATTTTAGCTGCTACCCACCCACAGGAAAGACAAAGTATGAAGTTTCACTTTGATCAAGTTAACTGCATGATTTAAAGAAAAATCAAGACTCTTCAGAAGAAAGTAACAGAATACAGTCTCTACAATATATCACTTAAGATGTTTAACATGTAATCCAAAATTACAAAGAAACAAAAATGTGCATCATCATACATGAAAATTAGCAGGCAAAATTCTAAAGCGGCTGCACTGTTAATTATGCTTAAGGATTTAAAAAGAAAATCTGCTCAGTATAAAAGAACAAATAGGAAATCAAGAGAAAACAGAGATAAAAAAAGAACCACATAGACATTTTAAAAACAAAAAATACAGAAAATGTTTTAAAAATTCATTGAATGACTAACAGATTAGAAGTTGATAAAAATCAGCGAACTTTAAGACATATTAATAGAAAGTATCCCATCTGAAGAAAACACAGAAAAAAGACTGGGAAAAAATAGAGCCTCAGAGATATCAAAAGCTCTAAATATAGATAATTACAATCCCAGAATCAAAGAGAAGAGAGATGGGCAGAAAAAAAAAGTTTAAGAAATAATGGGCCAGATTTCCCCAAATCTAGTTAATAAAAAAAAAAAAAAAATTAAAAAAGCATACATTTAAAAATGCAAGAACCCCAACAAATCCCAAGCAGGATAAACGGAAAGAAAACTATACCTAATCATGTCACAGTTAAACATCTGAAAACCAAAGATAAATAATCTTAAAAACAGCAAGAAGAAAATGACACATTATACCTAGAGGAACAGTAACATAAATGAACGCTGACTTCTCATCAAAAACAATGGAAGGGCTGGCTGCGCAAGGTGGCTCACATCTATAATCTCAGGTCTTTGGAAGGTCGAGGTGGGCAGGTCACCTGAGGTGAGGAGTTCGAGACCAACCTGGCCAACATGGTGAAACCCTATCTCTACTAAAAACACACACACAAAAAAATTAGCCGGGCATGCTGGCACCCACTTGTAGTCCCAGCTACTCTGGAGGTTGAGGCAGGAAAATCACTTGAACCCAGGAGGCAGAGGTTGCAGTGAACCAAGATTGCGCCACTGCACTCCAGCCTGGGTGGTGACAGAGCAAGACTTTGTCTCAAAAACAAACAAACAAACAACAACAATAAAAATGAAAGCCGGAAGAATAGGAATGACATCTTTAAAGAAAAAAAAAAGTCAACCAGAATCCTATCCAGTGAAAATATCCTACTGGGATGAAAGCCAAAAAAAGACATTTTCACCTAGAGAAGTTTAAGAGAATACATCTTTAGCAGATCTACACTAAAAGAAATGCTGTTCTTCGGGTTGAAAGAAAATGAGACCAAATGGAAATGTGGATCTTTGGGAAGAAACGAAGAGCAATGAAAATAATAAACAGGTGGGAAAATATGAAAAATATAACTTTTCCTCTTAATATATTTAAAATACATGACTGTTTAAAGATCTGAGAGCTTAGAAATCAGTCTCAGAAGTGATTTCTCCCTTCTTATTCCCCCTTCTATATTAATAGAAAAGTACAGTACCTGTTTTAGTTTCAAAAAGAAATTTTCAGTAGTACTACGTTTGCTGAAGGGCCAGAATAATCTTTCATTAGGTGAGCAAACGCGGACTTTTGTCTCCAGGAGAAATCGAACAGGCTCCTGTACTTCTGTTATTACCAAATCTACAGCTGTGGTCATAAACAGGACTTTATCTAAACAAAGAAAGAGAGAGGCTGAAGAGGTAAATCAGAAACACAAATGTATTTGCTCATAAGATTCCATAAAAGCTATTTCATTATAAACTTTCAAGATACCTTAAGTATCAACTAAACATGTAAAATAATTAGACAAATAACTGGTTTCAAAAAAAAATTCCACACTGAGAATTATTTTAAAGTAACTGACAGTAGTATATACCGTAAAACTTTTAAAACTGTACTGTCATCGGGAGACCAAGGCAGGCAGATCACCAGAGTCCATGAGACCAGCCTGGCCAACACGGTGAAACATTGCCTCTACTAAAAATACAAAAATTAGCCAGATGTGGTGGCGCATGCCTGCAGTCCCAGCTACTTGGGAGGCTGAGGTAGGAAAATCACTTAAACCTGGGAAGTAGAGGCCACAGTGAGTCAAGACTGCGCCACAGCATTCCAGCCTGGGTGACAGAGTGAGACACTGTCTCAAAAAAACAAAAACAAACAAACAAAAAAAACCCCACTGTACTGTCAGACTTTTCTGCACAAGTGGCATATGACTTCTTTATGGCACCCTCATCAACACTGAGACTTGTCAAGTTTTAAACTTGGTTAACAATGGTATTTGAATGGTCTGCTTATATCCTTTAACTATTTATTTATAGTGCTATTAATAACAAAAAATTGAAGGGAGGAAATGCTCAATAAGAGGCATTTATTAAGCAAATTACATTTTCAGAATGGGATAATATGCAGCTATTAAATGTCATTCAAAGAGCATATGAAGTATCTTCCAGATACTTTATGCACAGAGTATTTGAAAAGCTACACAAGAAACTGCTAACAGTGATTCCTTTGGGACAGAGCCGTGGGGACTGTGGTAGACTCATTTTTCCCTATAAATCCTTTGAAATTTTTAACCATTTATTGCATGGATTACCTCTGTACAAAAATAAAACCTAGAAGTCTGTAAGTAAATAAGCGTATAAATAGAAAGAAAAAAAAGAAAGAAGGGAAGGAAAAAATGAAAAAACGGATGGAAAAGTGGGAAAAAGTGATACTTTGCTTATAGATCAAATTTAATAATAAACTGAAGAACTATTCAAATTCTTTGGTTTCACCAGAATTAGGTAAACACTGGATATTGGTTAAAGAAGTGGTCCTTAGTTTTGCGTATCTTCTTGAGACTAAAATTTCTGTTCATGATGTCAACAAATAGTATCACCTTTAGGAGTTTCTTCATTTACAACTTGAAAATGTGGGGATTTTGGATTCCAGCTCCCAGTAATAACATAGGACTTTCCATCTGAACTTTTCCCCATAGATTCCTAGAAAAAAAGAGTAAAGATAAACCTGAATGCCAAAGTGAGTGAACAACAGTTAACCCCCATCTTGCTGCCTTTAAAAACCAGAAGCTGCAAAAATATAAGAATATGGAAGAGGATCAGATAAGTGTATGTGAATGATTACATTTATGGTAAAAAATGTGGCAATTATTTATGCAACTGTCCTGAAGTTATATGTAAATGCTTATGAAACATATCAAATTATATACACGTTAAGAAAATCCACAACCTAAATCTGATGCTGGATTCTTCTTTCAAGTGAATTATCACCATATAATTTTTAGTTCTGAAAATAAAGATTTTCAGATAATGGGAATAATACTAATAACTCCTACTATTATTGGTAAGGATACATGACAGTCTATAAATAATTCTTCAATAAATTTTCTCTTTTGATTATCACATCAACCGTACTCAAATATTTAAACAAGAATTTTATCATAGGCGGGGCGCGGTGGCTCAAGCCTGTAATCCCAGCACTTTGGGAGACCGAGACGGGCGGATCACGAGGTCAGGAGATGGAGACCATCCTGGCTAACCCGGCGAAACCCCGTCTCTACTAAAAAATACAAAAAACTAGCCGGGCGAGGTGGCGGGCGCCTGTAGTCCCAGCTACTCGGGAGGCTGAG
>NW_012112054.1:0-300 GCF_000951035.1 Colobus angolensis palliatus
GAGAGATCCACACTGAGCTATGTTATCAAAGGCCAAAACAAAGAGAGAATCTTGGCTGAGCATGGTGGCACATGCCTGTAATCCCAGCATTTTCCGAAGCCGAAGCAGGCGGATCACTTGAGGTCAGCAGTCCAGCCTGGCTAACATGGTGAAACCCCATCTCTACTTAAAAAAAGCTCAAGGAACTCCAAGTAAAATAAATTCAGAGAGATCCACACTGAGCTATGTTATCAAAGGCCAAAACAAAGAGAGAATCTTGGCTGAGCATGGTGGCACATGCCTGTAATCCCAGCATTTTCC
>NW_012112054.1:5851-7118 GCF_000951035.1 Colobus angolensis palliatus
CCTCAAGCAATCCTCCCAACTTGGCCTCCCAAAGTGCTGGGATTACAGGCTTGAGCCACCGCGCCCGGCCAAAACCCTTAAAAATTTGATCCAGCTATTTAATGGATCCAAACATGTACAGTCAACAGGGGCATGAAAAGTCCTGAAGGGCATTTGTTGTGACATGGAGTTAGGTTTCCTTCTGCCTCCACTTGCTCTGTATCTATCTCCAAAACAAATTCATCTCATTCTGGTTGCTCCAAAAACTGGTACCACAGAAAGAGATAATCTCATGCAGCAGACATGAGCAATGGGCTCTGGGGCAGGCAGACGTGGGTTCCAGTCCTCGGTCCACCAGTACCAGCTGAGTGACTTCAGGCAAGCCATTGAACCTTGGGAGCCTTGGTTTCCTCATCTATGAAATGGGAGATAGTGGCACCCCCTTCAGAGCACTGTAATCAATTACAGTAACTGTGGGAGGAAGTTCCACGCTGTGGTGACTCTGCAGCTTGACCAGTGTAGCCTCTAAGGCTGTAGTTGAGGAAACAGAGACCCAGAAAGGCAGTCACATGTCTAGAACCACATGGCTTTCTGTGCTCTTTCAAAACCCAGATGTCCATTCAGAGCGGGCTTTTCTATGATTTTCTTTCTTTTTTTTTTTTTTTTTGAGACGGAGTCTCTCTCTGTTGCCCGGGCTGGAGTGCAGTGGCCGGATCTCAGCTCACTGCAAGCTCCGCCTCCCGGGTTTACGCCATTCTCCTGCCTCAGCCTCCCGAGTAGCTGGGACTACAGGTGCCCGCCACCTCGCCCGGCTAGTTTTTTGTATTTTTTAGTACAGACGGGGTTTCACCGTGTTAGCCAGGATGGTCTCGATCTCCTGACCTCGTGATCCGCCCGTCTCGGCCTCCCAAAGGGCTGGAATTACAGGCTTGAGCCACCGCGCCTGGCCTTCTATGATTTTCTATAATTCTAGGAAGCTCTCCTACTTCCCCCACAGTTTCAAAAGAAGCAAACAAAATCGTTTATTTATTTATTTATTTTTTAAGATGGAGTCTTACACTGTCGTAGGGGCTGGTGTGCAGTGGCACAATCTCGGCTCACTGCAACCTCTGCCTCCCGGGTTCAAGTGATTACAGGCGCTGGCCACCACGCCCAGCCCGGCTAATTTTTTTTGTATTTTTAGTAGAGATGGGGTTTCACTACGTTGGCCAGGCTTGTCTTGAACTCCTGACCTCGTGATCTGCCCACCTCAGCCTCCCAAAGTGCTGGGATTATAGATGTGAGCCAC
>NW_012112054.1:8689-9868 GCF_000951035.1 Colobus angolensis palliatus
ATTCAACTCTGCTATCCCCAGGCCTATCAGCCATCTACAGTTCCCCCAGTGGACTGCGATCACTTACACGCTCCTACTGGGCTTACAACACCACCCCCGCAAACCACATCTTACAGAGCTGCCTTATTTTCTCTCAGGAGGCTGCTGAGTTAACTTCCGCAGAGTGAATCAGATTTGCCCACTGAGAGTCACCTTATACTGAAGGATGTGCCCCCAGAGGAAATGGAACCATATTAAGACGAGATCCCTCTTACTGGGCCCCTACCAGGGACCGGGCACAACTCATACCTTGCCTTGGAGGCTTATAACACTCCTGCAGGATATTATCACCACTTTCCACAGAGAGAAACTGGGGCTCAGAGAGGGGAAGCTGCTTTCTCAAGACCACACAGCAAGAAAGAGGCCAAGCTGGTTTGTTTCTTTTTGCTTGTTGGTTTGTTTCTTTTTGAGACAGAGTCTTGCTCTGTCGCCCAGGCTGAAATGCAGTGGTAACCCCAGTACTTTGGGAGACTGAGGCGGGAGGATCAGTTGAGGCCAGGAGTTCATGACCAGCACAGGCAACAGAGCAAGACCCTGTCTGTACCGAAAAAAAAAAAAAAATTTTTTTTTAAATTTACCAGTGTAGTGGCAGGCAGGTGTGTTCCCAGCTACTCAGAAGGCTGAGGTAGGAGGATCACTTGAGCCTGGGAGGTTGAGGCTGCAATGAGCCGTGATCACACCACTGTACTCCAGATTGGCCTACAGAGCAAGACCCTGTCTCAATAAATAAATAAATAAGCCCCACCCCAGCCTCTTCCAGGTGGGTATTATGCTTCCCCGCCTTGGTTTTCATCATTCCATCCTCCAAGCTGCCATTTCTAGTGAAATATCTGGACTTCCTCACAGGGCGACAGTGTTTTGGTTCATGTCTAGACAGAGTGCTTCATGCATATTGGAAGCATATAGGGAAGGAAGAATGGGTGGGTGGATGGATAGATGGAAGAACAGTTGGATGGATGAATGAAAAGATGGAGGGGTAGATGGGTAAATGGATGAAAGATTAATGGATGGAGGAATGAGTGGATGAAATTGTCAGTGGATGTGCGGATGGACAGGTGAGAAGATGGATGGATGGAGGAATCAGTGAATGGAATTCTCAGGAATTGTCAGTGGATGTGTGGATGGACAGGTGAGAAGATG
>NW_012112054.1:15593-15889 GCF_000951035.1 Colobus angolensis palliatus
ATCCCAGCTACTCAGGAGTTTGAGGCAGGAGAATCACTTGAACCCAGGAGGCAGAGGTTGCAGTGAGCCAAGATCGTGCCACTGTACTCCAGCCTGAGTGACAGAACGAGACTCCATCTCAAAAAAACACGAAAATTTGCCGGGCATTGTGCCACATGCCTGTGGTCCCAGATACTCAGGAGGCTGAGGCAGGAGAATCACTTGAGCCCAGGAGGCAGAGGTTGCAGTGAGCTGTGATTGCACCACTGCACTCCAGCCTGGGCAACAGAGAGAGACCCCTTTTCAAAAAAAAAAAA
>NW_012112054.1:17807-19207 GCF_000951035.1 Colobus angolensis palliatus
TTTTTTAGTAGAGACGGGGTTTCACCGTGTTAGCCAGGATGGTCTCAATCTTCTGACCTCGTGATCCGCCTGTCTCGGCCTCCCAAAGTGCTGGGATTACAGGCTTGAGCCACCGCGTCCGGCCTTTTTTTGTTTTTTTAGAGGAAGTCTCGCTCTGTCGCCCAGGCTGGAGTGCAGTGGCATGATCTCCGCTCACTGTAACCTCCGCCTCCCAGGTTCAAGTGATCCTCCTGCCTCACCTCCCCAAGTAGCTGGGATAACAGACGCGCGGCACCATGCCTGGTTAATTGTTTGTATTTTGGTTTCACCATGTTGGCCAGGCTGGTCTCGAACCCCTGACCTCAAGTGATCTGCCTGCCTCAGTCTCCCAAAGTGCTGGGATTACAGGCGTGAGCCACTGCACCTGGCCTTAGATTGGGGAAATTTTTAAATAACAGATGGGGACAGGCACGGTGGCTCATGCCTGCAATCTCAGTACTTTAGGAGGCGAAGGTTGGCGGACCACTTTAGCCTAGGAGTTCAAGACTGGCCTGGGTTACATAGAGAGACCTCACCTCTACAAAGAATACAAAAATTAGCTCAGTGTGATGGCATGTGCCTGTTGTCCCGGTTGCTCAGGAGGCTGAGGTGGGAGGATCACCTGAGCCTGGGGAGGTTGAGATTACAGTGAGCCATGATTGTGCCATTGCACACAGCCTGCGTGACAGTGAGGCCCAGTCTCAAACAAAGAAAAAGGAAAGGGTACATCCTTACTAAGGAAGATCAGGCAGCAATTAGGAGAAGCAGCAAGATAGAGAAGTTTAAACCTAAAAGGATGGTCATGAAAAATGTGTAGGCTGGGTGCGATGGCTCATGCCTGTAATCACAGGACTTTGGGATGCCAAGGTGGGCAGATCACCTGAAGTCAGGAGTTCGAGACCAGCCTGGCCAACATGGTGAAATCCCATCTCTACTAAAAATACAAAAATTACCTGGTGTGGTAGCGGGCATCTGTAATCCTGGCTACTCGGGAGGCTGAGGCAGGAGAACTGCCTGAACCCAGGAGGCAGAGGCTGCAGTGAGCCGAGATCGCACCACTATACTCCAGCCTGGGCAACAGAGCAAGACTCCGTCTCAAGATAAAAAATGCATCAATCTGTCCCCTTCATGCACTTTTCTGTATGCATGAGAGATTTCAAAATAAAGTCTGTTTGTTTGTTTGTTTCTTTGTTCATTTGAGATGGAGTCTTGCTCTGTTGCCCAGGCTGGATTGCAGTGGCTTGATCTTGGTTCACTGCAACCTCCACCTCCTGGGTTCAAGCAATTCTCTCGCCTTAGCCTCCCAAGTAGCTGGGCTTACAGGCACACGACACCACAACTGGCTAATTTTTTAAAATTTTTTATTCTTTATTATTATTATT
>NW_012112054.1:20858-21162 GCF_000951035.1 Colobus angolensis palliatus
CCTCCCTCAGACCCAGGAGTCCGGGCCCCTCCTCCTCCCTCAGACCCAGGAATCCAGGCCCCCAGCCTCTCCTTCCTCAGACTTCAGGAACCCAGGCCTCCAGTCCCTTTTTCCCAAGTCCCTGGGTTGTACCTTGGGGTTGGTGAGGGTGTCTCTATTCCGGACCACACCCCAGGGGGCCACGCCCATGGCCACCACCTTGGTGCCCCCAGTGCTGGCCGTCTGATGGTCCCGCACAGCCACACCAACATGCCGGCCGATGCCCGTGTGCAGACCCCCAGTGACAATCCAGGCTCCTACGCAG
>NW_012112055.1:0-1008 GCF_000951035.1 Colobus angolensis palliatus
ATTAGCTGGGCATGGTGGCACACGCCTGTAATCCCAGCTACTCCGGGGGCTGAGGCAGGAGAATCGCTTGAACCGGGGAGGGAGAGGTTGCAGTGAGCTGAGATTGCACCATTGCACTCCAGCCTGGGTGACAAGAGCAAAACTGCGTCTCAAAAAATTAAAAATAAAAAGCGTGGACGTAATGGAAAATAATCAGAATGACTTTTGAGTAAGACAGTTGGAAAATAAAACCAGTACATTAAATTTTTTTCATAAGTCTAGCATTATACTTTATTATGAACTTTTCTACATGAAAATGCACTCATATTTACGGAAGTGAAAGGAAAAAAAGTCTTCAAGTATGTGTTGCTAATAAAATTAGAAATAATTAAAGAAACATTTAAAAAATACCTTGTTATTGTCCCAGTTACCTATTGCTGCATAACAAATCACTCCAAAACACAGCGGCTTAAAAGTATAATTTAGTATCTCTCCTGTTTCTCTGGCCTGCCTGTCCTTAGCTAAGCGGTTCTCACCTAGAGTTTAATGCGTTTGTATTCAGATAAGCAGCTGAATTTGGAGTCATCCGAGAGCTCAGCTAGTCTGGACATCCAAAATGGCTAATTCATGTGAAGGCAGTTGATGTTGGCTAGGAGTTCAACTGGAAATGTCAACCGGAATGCCCACACATAGCCTCTTCACGTGACTTGAAATTCTGACTTGAACAGTATGGCGGTTAGGTTCCAAGAATACATGTTTGAGGAGACAGGAAGTAGAAGCGGCCTGTCTCCCAAAAAGCCTGAACCCAGAAATAGGCACAACATTATTTCCAACATACTCTGTTGGTTAGAGCAGTCACACCAGCATCCAACCCTCACCTTTGAAGGGAAAAATGTCAAAGAATTTGTGGCCATGCTTTGCCTACTGTAATTTTGATGACAAAGTTGTATTGGACTCTTGTTTGCTTTTGTATAGCAGATGAATAATAAGGTATGCTTCCAATTTCCAATTTCTTTTTTTTTTTTTTTT
>NW_012112056.1:0-1490 GCF_000951035.1 Colobus angolensis palliatus
TCTTTCCTTTCTTCTCTCTTCTCTTCTCTTCTCTCTCTTTTTTTCTTTTTGACAAAGTCTGGCTCTGTCACCCAGGCTGGAGTGCAGTGGTGCAATCTTGGCTCACTGCGACCTCTGCCTCCCAGGTTCAAGCGGTTCTCCTGCCTCAGCCTCTGGAGTAGCTGGGATTACAGGCGTGTGACACATCCAGCTAATTTTTGTATTTTTCGTAGAGATGGGGTTTCGCCGTGTTGGCCAGGCTGGTCTTGAATTCCTGACCTCAAGTGATCCTCCCGCCTCGGCCTCCCAGAGTGCTGGGATTACAGACGCAAGACACTGCGCCCTGGCCGTTTTCATTTCTTTTTGTTCCCTTTTATTTTGAGTTGATACGAAATACTTGTACATATTGGTGGGATACAGAGTGATATTTCAATACATGTATACAATGTGTAATGATCAAATCAGGGTAATTAGCATATCCATCATCTCAAACATTGATCATTTCTTAATGTGCGAACGCTCAGAACCTTCTCTACTGGCTTTTTGGAAAAATATAGAATAAATGATCATTAACCGTAGTCCCCCTGTGGTGCTGCAGAACACCAGAACTCATTCTTTCTCTCTAGCTGTAGTTTTGTATCTGTTAACCAACCTCATCCCATCCTCCCCGCCCGCCTGCCCTTCTCAGCCTCTAGTATAATTCTACTATTACCTGATGTTTTCATCTCTTTTAAAATTAGAAAATAGAAACAAGCATTTAGGTGAAAGAAAATGCTATAATGTATAATATTAACATATTCATTTTAATTTTTATTTTTTTTGGGGGGTGGGTGCGGTGTCTCGTGCCTATAATCCCAGCACTTTTGGAGGTTGAGGTGGGAGGATCACTTGAGCCCAGGAGTTGGAGGCTGCAGTGAGCTGCACTCCTGCCTGGGTGGCAGAGCAACATTCTGTCTCAGGTCTTGAATTCCTGGGCTCAGGTGATCCTCCCCACTCAGCCACCAAGTGGCTGGGATTAAAGGCATAAGCCACAGCAGCTGGCTCCATTTTTAAAATTGAGGGCAAATTCACATAACATGGAAGCAACCATTTGAAAATGTACAATTCAATAGCATCTAGTATTTTCATTATGTTGTGCAATAATTATCACCTCTATCTCGTTCTGAAATAATATATTTTTCTTTATATGAATGCAGTTGTAAAACAGAATTTTAATGTAGGCTTTTTTTTTTTTAATGAAGAAAGGGGTGCACAAAGAGAAAAGTTCCTCAGGCCCACGAAAATCACAATTTCTAAGCAACCCTGTACATGTGAAGTGTTTAGTTGGTAGACGGATGGGCAGGTTTTAATTTTTATATGCATTGTATTTAATGTTGTTGAAAAATATAATTCACATTTCAAGTAGGGGTCTAAAGTTTCCATTTTACATACATTTTTAATTTTAATTTTTAAATAATTATTTATTTATTTTTATTTTGAGACAGAGTCTCACTCTGTCGTCCAGGCTGGAG
>NW_012112057.1:0-1438 GCF_000951035.1 Colobus angolensis palliatus
CCTGGCTAATTTTTTTTATTTTTTAGTAGAGACGGGGTTTCACCATGTTAGCCAGGATGGTCTCGATCTCCTGACCCCGTGATCCGCCCGTCTCGGCCTCCCAAAGTGCTGGGATTACAGGCTTAAGCCACTGCGCCCGGCTGAGTTTTTTATGTTTTATATCAACTTTTCTGTGTTCCTATTGTAAGCACTATATAAAGTAGATAATATAACATCACAACATGGCCACAAAATATTTGATTATAAAAAGGAAAAAAATAAGCATTTGGGGAACAATTCTATTTTACATGATTATTGCTAAAGAAACCTAAGATTTATAACCAAAGAATGAAGAAACTCAATATAGGATAAATAAAACTCCTCAGAAGAAATTAAGTCACTCACAGTAAAGAGACAAACTGACCATTTTAGCTCTTTAAATGTAAATGAATAGAGACAATATTTAATTTTTCCTTCCAGATATCATGGTTCTACCTAATTTTACTATTCATCCTTTGCATGAAAGTAAGAGAGGACATAAACAAACGGAAACACATTACATGCTCATGGATAGAAAAAATTAATATCGTGAAAATGGCCATAATGCCCAAAGTAATTTACAGATTCAATGCTATCCCCACCAACCTACCAATGACTTTCTTCACAGAATTAGAAAAAAAACTACTTTAAATTTCATATGGAACCAAAAAAGAGGCCATAGCCAAGACAACTCTAAGCAAAAAGAACAAAGGTGGAGGCATCACACTACCTGACTTCAAACTATACTACAAGGCTACAGCAACCAAAACAGCATGGTACTGGTACCAAAACAGATATATAAGACCAATGGAACAGAACATAGGCCTCAGAAATAACACCACACATCTACAACCATCTCATCTTTGACAAATCTGACAAAAACAAGCAATGGGGAAAGGACTCCCTATTTAATAAATGGTGCTGGGAAAACTGGGAAATCTGGCTAGCCATATGCAGAAAACTGAAACTTGGACCCCTTCTTTATACCCTCTACAAAAATTAACCCAAGATAGATTAAAGATTTAAATGTAAGACCTAAAATCATAAAAACCCTAGGAGAAAACCTAGGCAATAACATTCAGGACATAGGCATGGGCAAAGACTTCATGACTAAAACACCAAAAGCAATGGCAACAGAAGTCAAAATTGACAAATGGGATCTAATTAAACTAAAGAGCTACTGCACAGCAAAAGAAACTAAAAGAAACTATCATCAGGGTGAACAGGCAACCTACAGAATAAGATAAAATTTTTGCAATCTATCCATCTGACAAAGGGCTAATTCCAAGAATCTACAAGAAACTTAAACAAATTTACAAGGAAAAAACAAACAACCCGTCCGGGCGCGGTGGCTCAAGCCTGTAATCCCAGCACTTTGGGAGGCCGAGACAGGCGGATCACGAGGTCAGGAGATCGAGAC
>NW_012112058.1:0-5216 GCF_000951035.1 Colobus angolensis palliatus
TAGCTGGGACTACAGGCGCCCGCAACCGCGCCCAGCTAATTTTTTGTATGTTTAGTAGAGACGGGGTTTCACCGTGGTCTCGATCTCCTGACCTTGTGATCCGCCCGCCTCGGCCTCCCAAAGTGCTGGGATTACAGGCTTGAGCCACCGCGCCCGGCTGAAAATTAGTCATATTTTCTAAAACTGACACAAATGTAGTAAGAAGGGTGGCACTGTTTTACATTTTTGCAAGTCTCCTTAATGTCTGGCTTAATAGAAAACATCTGGAATCTCATATTTGCCTTGGCAATCATCTGTGGTGATATCATATGTCTGTAACTGGACAACTCCACTGTAAACTTGTGAAAGAATAAAAGTGAAAAAGACAGATATATCATAGTATTATTATGTAAATCGTTTTGACCTTTTAGGACTCTGGAATGGATCTCTGGGTCACATACGGACTGTGAATCACACTTTGAGACTATGAAATATAATATAAATCTTTAAATTGATTGCTTTTCTAAAGGATCAATTTCATTTGCATAGTTATGTGAAAGATTCATCTGAATTACCTGTAGTTTCCTATAAGTGATCAGTTTCCTACCCCCATTGAGTAGCAAAATATCTTAGTTATAATATTAAATTGGATTATCCCCCAAAAGGTCTAAAATCACCCCATACTCCACTGAAAGGATACCCTATTGTCTCTTCTGTCCATTTCTCAGTGTATCCCCCTAACCTCCACCACCTTCAATTATCAGCCTCCACCACATTAAACATGTTGATATGCAAAGGTCGTAAGGAGATGGGCAAATTTCTAGGTGGTAATACAACAAGAAAGAAGGAAATTGGAACTGTTTTCAGTGTAGTTAATGTAGTTACTTCTTTATATTTCCACACTTAGACGTCCTCGTAAAATTTCCTCCTTCACAACTTCCCTCTTTAATTTGAAAAATCACATTTTCCTAAAGAAGTCCTTTTTCATGTTTCTTATTTCAATCCTTTACCCCCTTTTCAGAAATCTAATCACTTTCCTCAGGAGGTAGAAGTTTCCCTTTTTGGTCTATTCCATGCCTACCAACTCAAATGACACCTCTGACTTCGTTCAGATGTTTATAAGAATCTCATTTGTTCAGGAAGATGGGATGCATTCTAATTACATGATTATAAGTAGGTATGAGTTTCAGTTCAGGTTCAGTAAATCCTCCAAAGGAAAACTTGCTTTTTTTCACACTAGATCATCTGATAATCTTCATCAAAGTGGTCACTACGATTATAAAATGAAATCTCACATTAAAAGCAAATGTGTGTGTGTGTAAATATATATATATATGTGTGTGTGTCTCACAACAGATATATATATATATCCCACAACAGATACACATATATATCCCACAACAGATATATATATATATCTCACAACATATACATATATCACAACAGATATCTATGTCTCACAACAGATATATATCTCTCTCACAACATATATATGTCTCACAACAGATATATATATGTCTCACAGCAGATATATATATATATCTCACAACAGATATATATGTATATCTCACAACAGTTATATATATTTATCTCACAACAGATATATATATATCTCACAACAGATATATATATATGTATCTCACAACAGATATATATATATATATACACACACACACACACACACATATATATGCACATGTGAAATGAAAGGCTATGGTTATTTAGCTTTATTTTGTCCTGTCCTTTTTAGGACAATAGACTCCACCATTATTCTTCTAAGAAGCTTTTTTTTCTTTTATGCCCCACTGAGTGTGGTGTCATCATAAAAGACATCATACTAAGTATAAATTGCTTAGCCCTAGTTTCCCTTCCTGCAAAGTAGTATTTTCAATCAAATTGCTTATGATTTCTCCTTCCTAAGGTGTTTGAGAGCAGAGGTAGAGATGGAGAGAGCTCCAGTTTATATATAACACATGTTCAAAAATGTATACCCACAATGTGGACATGGATAAGAATGAGCAACCCAGACATTTGAAAATTTATGAACATTTCGCTGCTTCATTTTATGGTTTATATTGAGGTATGGAGAACAAGTCAGTATTTGTATTACTAATAGTCCTAAAACATTTATTCTAAATATGGCTTTGGGACTATAGAAGTGAGTTATTTCATATTCTCAGTATAAAACTAGAGTCACAAAGGGCTCAAGTGTGATTCTAGAGATAGAAAGTGAACTATGACCACAAGGTGCTGGCTTTAGTGAGATGTACATAAATACCTAATCTTTCCCCTACTCCTTTCTCTCCTCCTCTATCTCTCCTTCTCTCCACAACATGGACAGGAGTAAGATTAAGTAGCTCAGACATTTAAAAATTATCCTTCTTTTCCTCCTCCTCTTCTCCCTTCTCCTCTTCTTTCTCCTCCTCCTCCTTTTTAATGAATGAAAACAGAAATGGCAGCAATGTGAAACTTTTGATCTAAATAGGATTGCAAACTCTGACCCATGGATTAAACCTGGCCTTGGCCCTTTGCCTCTTTCTGTACATCCATGAGCTAAGAATGGTTTTTAACTTTTTTTTTTTTGAGACAGAGTCTTCTCTGTTGCCAAGGCTGGAGTGCAATGGTATAATCTCGGCTCACTGCAACCTCCACTTCCCGGGTTCAAGTGATTCTCCTGCCTCAGCCTCCTGAGCAACTGGGAATACAGGCACCCACAACCATACCTGGCTAAGTGGAGACAGGCTTTCACCATATCGGCCAGGCCAATCTCAAACTCCTGATCTTGTGATCTGCCCACCTCATCCTCCCAAAGGGCTGGGATTACAGGCATGAGCCAATGCACCCAGCTGGGTTTTTTTTTCCAACATTTTTAAGTGGTTGAAATTAACTCAAAAAGATAATATCTGGTGACACTTGAAAATGGTATGAAATTCAAATTTCATTATCTATAGATAAAATAATATTGGAACACAGCCACACTCATTTGTTCATATACTATATACCATTGCTTTTGTGCTATACTGGCAAAGTTAAGTAACGACAACAGAAACCATATGTGACACTCTCATGACTTCACACTCCTGCTCAATGTGCTACAGTTCACAGTGATGCAATTGTAACTCAACAGTATTTCAAATGTAACTCAGCAGTATTTCAATGTGTCATGCATATTGCTCCACCACGACGTAATTTTTATAAATTATCAATGGGTATTTATTATGTCAAAAGAAGAAGAGAAAATGGGGCTCTGAAAGTTTCACTTCTGAGGCACAATGGAATGTAGGTTATTTTATTATTGAATTCAATTGTGAAAGGTTATATTTATTATGCAGTGACACTACAGCTGTGATAAAATGCAACATACATCAGCGTCACCAAAAACTATGCATGCACTACAGTATTCTTCCAACTCACAGAAAAGGTAATAATAAAAAAATTTAACATGGACTATTTTGTAACAGCAGAATTTCTTCACAAAAATAAAAAATGAAAATCAGACTGTGACCAAAGTACATGTCCACATTGCTCATTTGTTAAGCAAGGAAATTTATTTACAAATGGTGAATTAATTAAATCACATTTGACTGCAGCTATAGTTAATATCTGCCTAGAGAAAACTCTACAGAAGATTATTAGCCTTTTAATGAGAATAACAGTTCAAAGAGTTGAGGACATTGGGAGCAATGTCAATAGTCAATTAATAAACAAAGGAAATTGTGTTTAGTGGTTATTTTTGGCTCTCGGTAAGTTAACAGGGGTTACCAATAATGCTGAGTTATTTTTCACTTGAGGAATTAATGCCAAGTTTGACATGACTGAAGAATTAGTGTATATGAACAGTTCATGTGGAATAATTACAGGAGGAGTATTTTCCAAAAAAAAATGAGAAAGCAACAATTCAGTAAAATCTGAAGTGGTATCTGCTAAGATGTGTTATAATTAATGATGGAAAAAAAAGTGTAGAGCAGAAAATGGCTTATTTGGACAATTTTACTAAGCTTTTGACATTGTCTTGAACATGAATAATTGCCCCAAATCAGCATTATTTAATACTAAACAGCTTTGGAAATTTGCTATTACTGCAGACTTGATTACTTAATTCAATCTAAAATTACAAGGGAATTTTATATAAACAATAGTTTATATGTGAATGATACTGCAATGAAGTCATTTTTGCAACAAATATTTTTCAATGACAATTTTGACCACATGTTGGCAAAAGTTAAAGCAACAGTCAAGATTTTCATCCTTATATGAATATTTAGTGGATATGTTCTTTGAACTCAAACTACAGTTTCAGCAGAACTCTTTAGACCTTGATGCAAATGAAAAGGAAATTTCATATTTCAAAATATATTTCACTAAGACATTGAGAAGCTTTCACCTAACCTTCAATTAGAACTTATTCATCCAAAATGTAGTGACGTGCTAAAAGCCAAGTATCAAAAGGATCTAATAGGAGTGTGTTAATGTATTTCAAGTTTTAATTATGATTATAATCATATACTGGTGGATTGATAACAGTATTTGGCAGTGCCATCTGTGCTAAAAGATGTTTTGGAATATGAAATACATAAAATTTCACTATGGATAGCATTAACAGATGATATCTGTAACTGATTTTGATAAGAAAAAACACTATGAATTTCAGTTAGTAAACCTGCAACTCCCAAAAGAGAGAACTCCATTCTTCTCATTATTAGACTTGTATTAAACTTATTTCAGCTCATTTGGGTACAAAGTAAAAAAGTAAAAAGAAAAATACATATTGTTTTGTGGTATTCAAAATAACTTGAATGCTGTAGTACTCAATTATAATTGTTATTATATTTGAATTTCATCAATTAAAAAGTATGTGGAAATTTGTTTTCTCTCTGATTATGTAACATCTATGTAATTTCCATGATTTTGCCTCTTTGCCCACAAAGCTTAAAAAATGCATTATCTGGACTTTTTTTTTTTTTTTTTTTTTGAGACGGAGTCTTGCTGTGTCACCCAGACTGGAGTGCAGTGGCTCAATCTCTGCTCACTGCAAGCTCCGCCTCCTGGGTTCACACCATTCTCCTGCCTCAGCCTTCCGAGTAGCTGGGACTACAGGTGCCTGGCACCACTCCCAGCTAATTTTTTGTATTTTTAGTAGAGACAGAGTTTCACCGTGTTAATCAGGATGGTCTCCATCTCCTGACCTCGTGATCTGCCTGCCTCAGCCTTCCAAAGTGTTAGGATTACAGGCATGA
>NW_012112059.1:0-1048 GCF_000951035.1 Colobus angolensis palliatus
GCATTGAATGCTATAAACTTCTCTTAGCACTGCTTTTGCTGTATTCTGAAGATTTCATTATTCTGTGTTTCTATTTTCATTTAAGATTTTTTTTTTTTTTTGACAGAGGGTTGCCCCGTTGCCCAGGCTGGAGTGCAGAGGCGCGATCATGGCACACCGCAGCCCCCGCCTTCCGGGTTCAAGAGAGTCTCCTGCCTCAACCTCCTGAGTAGCTGGGATTACAGGTGCCTGCCACCACACCCAGATAATTTTTATATTTTTAGTAGAGACGAGGTTTCACTGTGTTGGTCAGGCTGGTCTCAATCCCCTGACCTCGTGATCCGCCCGCCTCGGCCTCCCAAAGTGTTGGGATTACAGGCATGAGCCACTGTGCTTACACATTTTTTCATATACCTACTGGCCATTTGTATGTCTTCTATTGATAAGTGTATATTCATGTCCCTTCTCACTTTTTAATGGAATTATTTGTTTGTTTGTTTGTTTGTTTTACTGTTGAGTTGTTTGAGTTCTTTGTATATTCTGGATATTAGTCCCTTGTTAGATAAATAGTTTGCAAATATTTTCTCCCATTCAGAAGGTTATGCCTTTACTCTGTTGATTGTTTCCTTTGCTGTGCAGAGGCTTTTTAGTTTAATATTGTCCCATTTGTACATTTTTGTTTTTGTTGTCTATGCTTTGGAGGTCTTAGCCATAAAATCTTTGCCTAGACCAGCGTCCTAAACTGTTTCCCCTATGTTTTATTCTAATAGTTTCATAGTTTGAAACTATTAGATCTGATATTTAAATCCTTAATCCATCTGGAGTTGACCTTTTGTTACATGCAGAGAAATATGGGTCCAGTTTCATTCTTCTACATGTAAATATCCAGCTTTCCCAGCACCATTTATTGAGGACACTGTCCCCCTAATGTACATTCTAGTTGCCTTTGTCAAAAATCGGTTGGCTGTAAATATGTGCATTTACTTCTGGGTTCTCTATTCTGTTTCATTGCTCTATATGTCAATTTTTATACTGATACCATGATATTTTGGTTACTATATCCTTGTAA
>NW_012112060.1:0-1498 GCF_000951035.1 Colobus angolensis palliatus
TGCTGCTTCTTGTTTCAGCTGTCATATTGAACGAGTGTCCTTTTCAATCTACTTAGCGCAACGTTTTTCACACTTTGTGCTTTTGCTGGGGATTTTGCTTTTGGAAATGGCCCCTGAGCCTCCTGCTCAAGAGTTGTATAGTTCCTAAGCACAAGAAGGCTACCTCAGGGAGAAAGCGTGTGTGAGATACACTTCATTCAGGTGTGAGCTATAGTGCCATCAGCTTAGCATTGATGAATCAGCAACACATATATTAAATAAAACGTCTTTAAACAGAATCACACATAAAACGAGATTATATACTGTTGGTTGATGAAAATGTTGTGACCAGAAGCTCACGGGAACCTAATACTGTTTGCCAGTTCAATGTTCACTGTGATTTTACAGAACATAACCACCGCGAATAATGAGATTTGCCTGTATCTTCTTCAGAGGAACTGTCGTGAGGCTTCATGAGATAATGCCGTGAAATGCTGAGCAGTGTCTGGCACATAGTACCTGCTTAATAAGCTTCTGCCACTATTTTGTTAAAGGCAAAGTGGACTTGCCAAGTACCAAACCAGAACCAGGACAGTAAACGGAAATGGATCTGAGATGAACCTTTAAGATGCAAATGGGGGCTGGGTGCGGTGGCTCACGCCTGTAATCCTAGCACTTTGGGAGGCTGAGGTGGGTGGATCACCTGAGGGCAGGAGTTTGAGACCAGCCTGGCCAACATGGTGAAACCTCATCTCCACTAAAAAATACAAAAATTAGCTCAGCATGAAGATGCGTTCCTGTAATCCCAGCTACTCGGGAGGCTGAGGCAGAAAACTGCTTAAACCCAGAAGGTGGAGGTTGCAATGAGCCAAGATGGGCCATTGCACTCCAGCCTAGGGAACAGAGCGAGACTCCATTTCAAAAAAAAAAGAAAAAAATATGGAAATGGGATGGACAGACAGAGAGGAGGGGGACACTAGGCAGGGCATTAGGCAAGGATAGGGCACCAAGGTTGGGTAAGGCAAGAGGGAGGAGAAACTTTCGGTTGTGGGGTGAAGAGAGGAGGCTGAGGGAGTCCAGAGTTGGAATGTGCTGGGCCTCAATGCCATGCTTAGGGACTCAACCCCACCAAGTCAGGCCCACCAGGTTAGGGTCCATCTGGTTCGCAGGCCCTGCTATGTAGCATGCTCTAGGTAAATTTTTTTTTTTTTTTTGAGATGGTGTCTTGCTCTGTTGCCCAGCACTTTGACAGAGTCTTGCTCTGTTTGCCCAAGCTGGAGTGCAATGGTATGATCTTCATTCACTGCAACCTTCACCTCCCGGGTTCAAGCAATTCTCCTGCCTCAGCCTCCCAAGTAGCTGGGACTACAGGTGCACGCCACCATAGTTTTTTTGTACTGGCTGGCTAATGTTTGTACTTTTAGTAGAGACAGCGTTTCACCATGTTGGCCAGGCTGGTCTCAAACTCCTGACCTCGTGATCCACCTGCCTTGGCCTCCCAAAGTGCTGGGATTACAGG
>NW_012112061.1:0-1181 GCF_000951035.1 Colobus angolensis palliatus
GATGCACAAGATATGGGATCCATACTAGTGAATTTGACTGAATGCATGCATTTCTAGAGTATCCTCAGGGTGGATTATAACTTCCTCATAGTAGTTAAATTAGGACTAAATGTGAATATGGTCTTGTTACCAAGTGACAGGATCAGACCTGTAGTTATTTTCCAATCACATGCTGTAACATTTTTCTGAAGTCAGGCTGAAGAAGAAACCCTGATGAAACTGATGCTCCTGTCTGTTCTCTGGGAAATCAGTATAATACTTCCAAACCAGTGAATGCTACCAGAGCAGAACTGGTATGAGTTGTAAAAGGTAATAAGTAGTCATAAGAAAATATTTTATTTTATTTTTTTTTTGAGACGGAGTCTCGCTCTGTCGACCAGGCTGGAGTGCAGTGGCGCGATCTCGGCTCACTGCAAGCTCCGCCTCCCGGGTTTACGCCATTTGTTAGCCAGGATGGTCTCGATCTCCTGACCTCGTGATCCGCCCGTCTCGGCCTCCCAAAGTGCTGGGATTACAGGCTTGAGCCACCGCGCCCAGGCTCTCAGAGGCAAGTTATTTGGTTTTCCACCATTACATGTTGATGTTACCTGTGGATAATACACAGATGCCCCGCAGCAAGTTGAGGAAGCTGCCTTTTATTCCTAGTTTGATGATAGTTTTTGGTACAAATGGTTGGTGGATTTTTCTGAAATGCTTACTGTATCTATTGAGATGATGAAATGGTTTTTATTCTTTATTTGGTGATATGATGAATTACATTGATTTTCTAATGGTAAATTAACCTTGTATATCTGGGATATATTCCAGTTGATACTGATGTATCATCTTCTTACCAAATGCCATTTACTAATATTTTGGTAAGGATGTTTGGATTTATATTGCATTTATAAAAGATATTGGAATGCTGGGTGTCGTAGCTCATGTCTGTAATCCCAGCACTTTGGGAGGCCAAGGCAGGCGTATCACGAGGTCAGGAGTTCGAGACCAGCCTGGCCAATATGGTGAAATCCCATCGCTACTAAAAATACAAAAATTAGCCAGGTGTGGTGGGGCACACCTGTAGTCCCAGCTACTCGGGAGGCTGAGGCAGGACAATCACTTGAACTCAGGAGGCAGAGGTTGCAGTGAGCCAAGACTGTGCCACTGCACTGCAGCCTGGGCAACAGAGCGAGATTCTGTCT
>NW_012112062.1:0-1224 GCF_000951035.1 Colobus angolensis palliatus
GTGGCAAGCGCCTGTAGTCCCAGCTACTCAGGAGGCTGAGGCAGGAGAATGGCGTGAACCCGGGAGGCGGAGCTTGCAGTGAACCGAGATTGCGTCACTGCACTCCAGCCTGGGCGACAGAGCAAGACTCTGCCTCAAAAAAAAGAAAAAATGTGTTTCCAAGAATAGAACATAATACACCAGATGATGCGACAAGAGAAGTACGAGAGACAATTAGGTCTCATAATCTGAATGCTATTTTTCTAATGCTACTGAATTTGTTATCAATAGAAGTTTCCTAAATTATGTAATTTGTTATTTTGGAATGAAATAGTTATATTTATTTTTCTAAATTTGATTCTAGTTATTTGAGCTCAGTGTTTTATATTAGCCATTTCTTGTCTTATTTAAACTTTAGATATGATAAATATTATTTCCATGCTTTCACCCAAATTGTCAATATACTTTTCCTTTTTTTTTTTTTTGAAATGTAGTCTCACTCTGTTGCCCAGGCTGGAGTGCAATGGTGTGGTCTCGGCTCACTGCAACCTCTGCCTTCCGGGTTCAAGCGATTCTCCTGCCTCAGCCTCCCAAGTAGCTGGCATTACAGGCGTGTGACACCATGCCAAACTAATTTTGTTTTTTTAGTAGAGATGGGATTTCACCATGTTAGCCAGGCTGGTCTCGAACTCCTGACCTCAGGTGATCTGCCCGACTCGGCCTCCCAAAGTGCTGGGATTACCGTCATGAGCCACACGGCCATCAATATACCTTTTCATAAGGCAAGGACAGGGACAGTGCACTATAGTATTCCCTTGCCTGGAATTTCCATTAACCTGAAAAGAATATAAGTAATACTCATTTTTCCAAATTCATACTGAAGCATTAATTCTTATTGAATATAATTCAAACAGTTTTAAAATCACTAATATTACTATGAATAAAGTTCATAGAGAACTTTTGAAAACCATTAGCTGGGCGTGGTGGCTCACGCCTGTAATCCCAGCACTTTGGGAGGCCAAGGCGGGCGGATCACGAGGTCAGGAGATTGAGACCAAGGTGAAACCCCATCTCTACTAAAAATACAAAAAGTTAGCTGGGCGTGGTGGTGGTCACCTGTAGTCCCAGCTACTTGGGAGGCGGAAGCAGGAGAATGGTGTGAATCCGGGAGGCAGAACTTTCAGTGAGCCGAGATGGCACCACTGCACTCCAGCCTGGGCAACAGAGCAAGACTTGTCTCAAAAG
>NW_012112063.1:0-2488 GCF_000951035.1 Colobus angolensis palliatus
CCGCCACGCCCTGCTAATTTTTGTATTTTTAGTAGAGACAGGGTTTCACCGTGTTAGCCAGGATGGTCTCAATCTCCTGACCTCGTGAGCCGCCCTCCTTGGCCTCCCAAAGTGTTGGGATTCCAGGCGTGAGCCACCACACCTGGCCATGGTAGCATTCTTTAGCTGCTTACTCGTGATCAGTTCCTTCCTCAAAAGAAATGATTTTTGGTAGACACTTTAGAAAATAAATTTTAAAATAAAATAGAAGATCCAAATCCTAAATATTTTGTCATATATATCCTTCCAGATTGTTTTTGGTGTATATAAATATATGTATGTATACATTTGAGAAAAACGATTTCAGAATCAACTGATATACTATATACACTGTTTAGTATGAACTGAAATGATGTAAAAAATGATGCTAAAGACGTCGATGTTAGTGTATGTACATCTCTATGATCATTGCTAATGGCTGAATAGAATTTCATCATATATGTATATAATGGATGTAATATAATTAAACTAATTCTTTATTGGACATTTAGGTCATTCTGGTTTTTAGCCATTATAAATAAGGCCCAGTAAACACTTTTTTTTTTTTTTTTGAGACAGAGTCTCGCTCTGTTGCCAGGCTGGAGTGCAGTGGCATGATCTCGGCTCACTGCAACCTCTACCTCCCGGGTTTAAGTGATTCTCCTGCCTCAGCCTCCCAAGTAGCTGGGACTACAGGCGCCTGCCACCACGCCCCGCTAATTTTTTGTATTTTTCTTAGAGACGGGGTTTCACCGTGGTCTTGGTCTCCTGACCTCGTGATCCGCCCACCTCAGCCTCCCAAAGTACTGGGATTACAGGTATGAGCCACTGCGCCCAGCCCAATGGTAGATTTTATTATTGCCAAAATTAACCTAGAATCCTTCTTTTTCACACAGATCTTCAAAACAGGACTCTTTGTATATTATTTAGAGAGATTCTTGGCCAGAGCCTTCATAAATTTATCTTGACTGTGTTCGTAGACCTGCAAGGGGTTTTCATTTCACAGATCATGCACAGCTTTTTTCTCTTTGGATTGCTAATACAGATTTGTCATGAAAACAGCCTGGTCACATGTCATGTCAGCACTAAGCCTAAATGGACAATTCAGAGAAAAGAAAATGAGCTTTGTAACCATTGATTTTGTTAAACTGTTTGATGAGTCTGTAAGGCATCAGGATTATAAGAGTGGGATTCCTATTTGATGGTCCTTCTTAGTCCCAAAGTCTTTGGACCCTTGTGTCTCTTTTGGTAAAAGAATTTGCTGTCTTTTCGAGAACAGATGTGAAAAGGTAAACACTTCTCTACCAAGATTAGCAGTTTCCATTTCCAAAGCCATGTATCAAGTAGTGGCTTTTGCCCTCAAGCAATCTGATATTAAAAAGCTTCAACTAAGTGAGGGAAATAGGATTTTTTCCTATTTCAACATTTTTACTTTAGGAGACAAAAATGCTTTACTTCTGTATATATCTTAAGGCACTGATACAGACTTCAAATTTAGTTTTATGCCTTTTGGGTTAAAAGTGAAGAATGGTCTTTCCTTTGTCCCATAAAGCAGATGACTTTGGTGGCTGACAGTGTTAAGATCAACTACAGTAACTTAAAAAAATTTTTTTGACCCTGTTCCATAGAAATGCTTTATTTTATAACCCAGTACATACCAAATATATTTGTGAATAATTGAAAGAAAACTTCACAGAACAATATCCTTATGTCGCACACTTTGTTTTCCTTTTTTTTTTTTTTTTTTAAATGCTGGTTGTAACCCACCAATTTTATGCTGGTTTCACTCTCAATTTGAAAAATCCTGGTCCGTCTATAGATTGTGTGACACTCCCTAAGCCTCCCCAGTAGTGAGAAAACTGGTCTGAATTGTCAGAAAATGGAAACCAAAGCATCAATAGTTTAAAACTATTGTTGGCCTGCTCAATGCAAGTGAATACAACTGAAGCAGCTTTAGAAGTTTAGAGGTAGTTAAGGTGAAACAATCTTCTCAAAATCATATTGGCAATATCAGTACTTTTCAGTCTCCATTTTGAAGTTAAATGTAATTGAAGACCTTACTTGGTTTCGTAGTAGCATTCTTTTTTTTTTTTTTGAGACAGAGTGTCACTCTGTTACCCAGGCTGGAGTGTAGTGGTGCCTTCTTGGCTCAGTGTAACCTCTGCCTCCCAGGTTCAAGCAATTCTCCTGCCTCAGCCTGTTGAGTAGCTTGGGACTACAGGGATGTGACACCACGCCCAGCTAATTTTTAAATTTTTTGTAGATACGGGGTTTCGCCATGTCGGCCAGGCTGGTCTCGAACTCCTGGCCTCAAGTGGTATGCCTGCCTTGGCCTCCCGAAATGCTGGAATTACAGGCATGAGCCACCATGCCTGGCCCATGGTAGCATTCTTTTTTTTTTTTTTTTTTTGAGACAGAGTCTTGCTCTGTCGCCCAGGCTGGAGTGCAGTGGCACAATCTCAGCTCACTG
>NW_012112064.1:0-1060 GCF_000951035.1 Colobus angolensis palliatus
TAATCCCAGCACTTTGGGAGGCCGAGGCGGGCGGATCACAAGGTCAGGAGATCGAGACCACGGTGAAACCCCATCTCTACTAAAAATACAAAAAAAAGCCGGGCGCCGTGGCGGGCGCCTGTAGTCCCAGCTACTCGGGAGGCTGAGGCAGGAGAATGGCGGGAACCCGGGAGGTGGAGCTTCCAGTGAGCCGAGATAGCGCCACTGCACTCCAGCCTGGTGGACAGAGCGAGACTCCGTCTCAAAAAAAAAAAAAAAAAAAAAAAAAAAAGTGCATTCATTTTTTTTTTTTTCTAGAAAAGCATTCTTTTCATATCCACAGACTCGCTACCTATTTCCAAGGCTGCCAGCACAGCGTGATTGGGAGACAGGCTCTCGTCTGAGGTTTAGGTCCTGGTCACTCATGTGTAAATTATTTACATTCTTTAAGCCTTTACTTTTTCAGCTGTAAAGCAGAAATGATAATAGCATCTATCTATGGAGGTCATTCATGCCAAGTGCTTCATGCAGTGCCTGCCAGAAAATGTTAGCAGGAGCCATCATCATTCACCTCTAAGAAGCTATCACTGGATGGCAGAAGTTTGGAGGCCTGTCCCTGACAGGTCAGTGACCTACAAGGTGACATTAAATAAATTCCTATCTCAGCTGGGCACGGTGGCTTATGCCTGGAATCCCAGCACTTTGGGAGGCTGAGGTGGGCATATCACCTAAGGTCAGGAGTTGGAGACCAGCCTGGCTAACATGGTGAAACCCTGTCTCTACTAAAAACACGAAAATTAGCTGACTATGGGGGCTCACACCTGTAATCACAGCTACTAAGGAGGCTGAGGCAGGAGAATCTCTTGAATCTGGGAGCTCGAGGTAGCAGTGAGCCGAGATTGAGTCACTGCACTCTAGCCTGGGTGACAGAGTGAGACTCCATCTCAAAAAAATCAAATCAAATCAGGATATGCATTCCCATGTTCATTGCATCATTATTCACAATAACGAAAACAACCTAAGCATCCATTAACAAATGAACAAATAAAAAAGGTTTTATATATATATAAGAATAACATTT
>NW_012112065.1:0-708 GCF_000951035.1 Colobus angolensis palliatus
AAAAAAAAAAAAAATTATCTGTGTGTGGTGGCACGTGCCTGTAGTCCTAGCTACTCGGGAAGCTGAGGCAGGAGAATCGCTTGAACCCGGGAGGCAGAGGTTACAGTGAGCCGAGAGCATGCCACTGTACTCTAGCCTAGAGACAGAGCGAGACTCCATCTGAAGAAAAAAAAAAAGAAAGGTAAAGCTTTGGTGGATTTTGTTGCTGCTCCTCTAGGGCACATTAGAACTACCTGGAGAACTTTAAAAAGCAAGGTTGTCCAGGTTGTATCCCCAGAGGTTCTGATTTAATTGTTCTGGGGCAGGGCTAGGGCAGCAAGATTTTTCAGATCTCCCTGATTGACCCTAAACTACATCAAAGTTGAGAACCACTGCTGCAGAGTCTAAAGAAATAAGGAGGATAAAGATAGAGTTTCATGGGCATTTTTCAAAACATTAGGTGATTTGCCTCAAGAAGGGACACATTTTTTTATGACAGTGAGCTAAAGAGTTGAAAAATAAGAAAAAAGGACAGGCGTGATGGCTCAGGCCTGTAATCCCAGCACTTTGGGAGGTTGAGCGGTGAGGATTGCTTGAGGCCAGGACCTTGAGATCAGGCTTGGCAACATAGTGAGACCCTATAACAATTTTTTTAAAAAATTAGCTGGGCATGGTGGCACACACCTGTGGTCCCAGCTACTCAAGAGGCTAAGGTGGGGGGTCACTTGA
>NW_012112065.1:5064-6883 GCF_000951035.1 Colobus angolensis palliatus
AAGTGCTGGGATTACAGACCTGAGCCACCAGGCCTGGCCTTAAAAATTATTTATTAATTAAAAATTTTTTTTTCTTTCCAATAATTTGTCACAGTCATATTATTTTTAAATTATTTGTAGAGATATGGGTCTCCCTATGTTGCCCATGCTGGTCTTGGACTCCAGAGCTCAAGTGATCCTGCCTTGGCCTCCCAAAGGGCTAGAATTACAGGAATGAGCCACTGCGTCAAGCCAAGTTGCTACATTCTATACTCTTTCACCTAATAAAGAATTCTGGAAGCAGCATCTACCTCTATTTTAGCAGGGCTTTTTTCACTGCAAGAAACAAAAAAAATCACTCAATAAAGTTCAAGTAAGAGAAAGAGATAAGAGAGACCAGAACTAAGCCATAGTAGAATCAGAACTAAGCCATGGTGGAATCAGAATTCATGTAGGTTGAAACCCAAGGAAGCTCTGATTCCAGGAAAACTCTAGGTGTTTCACAATAGGAATTGGCGAACAGGCTGGGCGCGGTGGCTCACATCTGTAATCCCAACACTTTGGAAGGCTGAGGCTAACATGGTGAAACTCCGTCTCTACTAAAAATACAAAAAAATTAGCCGGGCATGGTGGCATGCGCCTATAGTCCCAACTACTAGGTAGGCTGAGGCAGGAGAATTGCTTGAACCTGGGAGGCAGAAGTTGCAGTGAGATGAGATCGTGCCATTGCACTCCAGCCTGGGTGACAAAGCGAGACTCCATCTCAAAAAAAAAAAAAAAGGGAATTGGTGAAGGTTTCCTCTCTCTCCAAGTGTCAGTGTGATTTAGCCACTAGCTACCACTTGTTAGTGTTTGTCTCCTTCTACATGATTCCACATTTCTCACCTAAAAGGCCCAAGAAAGAAAATGAGATTAATTTGTCTTTTCATATATATATAAAATTTTTTTTATTTTATATATATATATAGAGAGAGGGGCGGGGAAGAGAGAGAGACAGAGAGAGAGAGAGTTTCACTTCACTCTTGTTATCAGGCTGGAATATAATGGTGCAATCTCGGCTCACTGCAAACTCTGCCGCCTGCTTTCAAGCAATTCTCCTGCCTCCGCCTCCCAAGTAGCTGGGATTACAGGTGCCCACCACCATTCCCAGCTAATTTTTTTTTTTTTTTTTTTTTTTTTTTTTTTTTGAGACAGAGTCTCGCTCTGTCACCCAGGCTAGAGTGTAGTGGTGTGATCTTGGCTCACTGCAACCTCCGCCTCCTGGGTTCAAGCAATTCTCCTGCCTCAGCCTCCCGAGTAGCTGGGATTACAGGTGCCCACCACCATTCCCAGCTATTTTTTTTTCTTTTTTTGAGACGGAGTCTCGTTCTGTCGCCCAGGCTGGAGTGCAGTGGCCAGATCTCAGCTCACTGCAACCTCTGCCTCCCAGGTTCAAGCGATTCTCCTGCCTCAGCCTCCCAAGTAGCTGGGATTACAGGAACCCACCATCATGTCTGGAGTTTTTTGTATTTTTAGTAGAGACGGGGTTTCACCGTGTTAGCCAGGATGGTCTCGAACTCCTGACCTCATGATCCACCTGTCTCGGCCTCCCAAAGTGCTGGGATTACAGGCTTGAGCCACTGGCCATAATTTCTTTATCCACTCATCTGTCAATGGACATTTAGATTATTTCTACCTTTAGGCTATCATGGATGTTGCTGCTATGAACTTTCGTGTACAAGTTTTGGTTTGAATAGCTGTTTTAAATTTCTTAGGATATATAACTAGGAGTGAAACCGTTGAGTCATATAGCAATTCTATATTTAACTTTTTTCTGTCACCCAGGCTGGCATGCAGTAGC
>NW_012112065.1:6933-7779 GCF_000951035.1 Colobus angolensis palliatus
ATTACAGGCATGTGCCACCACGCCTGGCTAATTTTTATATTTTCAGTAGAGACGGGGTTTCACCATGTTGGTTGACCAGGCTGGTCTTGAAATCCTGACCTCGTGATCCGCCCGCCTCGGCCTCCCAAAATGTTGGGATTACAGGCATGAGCCACCGCTCCTGTGTGAAAGAGGAAGTTTCTAAACTAGTCCAGGTTACAAAGCAAGATGCCCTTATGGCTTGGCCAATTCAGTGGTGCCAGAGGGGTCTAGCCCACTGAACCTTTGCCACACCCAATAGACAGTCTCCCTGGAGACCTCTGGGGTGTTGAAACAGGACCATATTTCAGCAGATAATTGTTCTTCTTCCAGGAAACATCTCCTAACTTGTTCCTGAAATTTAAGGTAAATATCTGGGATATAAAGTTACCATAGGCACATGACTCACGCCTGTAGTCTCAGCACTTTGGGAGGCTGAGGCGAGTGGATCACTTGAGGTCAGGAGTTTGAGACCAGCCTAGCCAACATGGTGAAACCCCATCTCTACTAAAAATACATAAATTAGCTGGGCATGGTGGCAGGTGCCTGTATCCCCAGTTACTTGGGAGGCTGAGGAGGGAGAATCACTTGAACCCAGGAGGCAGAGGTTGCAGTGAGCTGAAATCATGCCATTGCGTTCCAACCTGAGTGACAGAGTAAGACTCCATCTCAGTACACACACACACACAAAACCAAGTCAGCATACACACACACAAAACCAAGTTACCATGGGCTGGCCACAGTGGCTCACACCTATAATCAATCCCAGCACTTTGAGAGGCCAAGGTGAGCAGATCGCTTGAGCACGGGACTTTGAGACCAGTCTGG
>NW_012112065.1:12169-12669 GCF_000951035.1 Colobus angolensis palliatus
CCCAGCACTTTGGGAGGCCGAGGTGGGCCGATAATGAGGTCAGGAGATCAGAGACCATCCTGGCTAACGTGGTGAAACCCCGTCTCAACTAAAAATACAAAAAATTAGCTGGGCATGGTGGCATACACCTGTGGTCCCAGCTACTCAGGAGGCTGAGGCAGGAGAATCACTTGAAGCCCAGGATGCGGAGGTTGCAGTGAGCCGAGATTGCGCCACTGCACTCCAACCTGGGCAACAGAGCAAGACTCCATCATGAAAAGAAAAGAAAAGGAAAGAAAAAAGAGAAAAGAGAAAAGGAAAAAAAAGAAAAGAAAAGAAAAGAGAAATAACACCTGGCTAATGAGAAGCTACAGGAGGCATGGGCAGCACTTGGAAATTGTGAACTCTGCAATTCAGAAGGAATGTTTAGTAGACTGAGATACCCCATCTGCATATCTGGATGTAACGGTATTGCCTTCTTTTTTTTTTTTTAAGGGGGAGGTGAGGGGGATAAAGTTCAG
>NW_012112065.1:12719-13776 GCF_000951035.1 Colobus angolensis palliatus
TTTTTTTTTTTTGAAGGGGGAGGTGAGGGGGATAAAGTTCAGTTCTGTCACCCAGGCTGGAGCTACGCAATCTTGGCTCACTACACCTCTGCCTTCCAGATTCAAGCAATTCTTGTGCCTCAGCCTTCTGAGTAGCTGGGATTACAGGCATGCGCCATCACACCCAGCTGATTTTTGTATTTATTTATTTATTTTGAGATGGAGTTTTGCTGTTGTTGCCCAAGCTAGAGTGCAATGGTGCGATCTCAGCTCACTGCAACCTTCAACTTCTGAGTTCAGGCTATCTGCTTCAGCCTCCTGAGTAGCTAGGTGCACGCCACCATGCCCAGCTAATTTTGTGTATTTTTAGTAGAAACGGGGTTTCACCATGTTAGCCAGGCTGGTCTCGATATCCTGACCTCAGGTGATCCACCCACCTCGGCCTCCCAAAGTGCTGGGATTACAGGCATGAGTCACTGTGTCTGGTCTGGTATTGCCTTTTCTTAGGGATGTTGAAATACATGTGGCTGTGATAACTGGAGAAAAGGAACAAAGTACACATTGGGTGCCCAGGGTTTACTTCTGGGCCTGCTTCTAGTCTCTCTCTACATGCTGTACCTAAGCAACCAGTCCCATGGGTCTAAGCAATGACTCCTAAACCTACATTTCCAGCTCTGGCCTGGCCTGGAAATCCAGTCTATACATCCACCTGCCTGCTTATCAACCCACTGGATGCCTCACAAGGATCTCAGATCAACATGTCCAAAACAAAGCTACTGATTTCTCCCTGTCAGCACCACCTAACCCAGCAGTCCCCAAATGTTTTGGCACCAGGGAGCAGGAAGATAATTTTTTCACTAACCGGCGGGTGGGGGTTGGGGGGATGATTTTGGGATGATTTGAGCACATTAAGTTTATTGTGCACTTTTTTTTTTTTAACAGAGTCTCGCTCTGTCGCCAGGCTAAAGTGCAGTGGCGCTATCTTGGCTCACTGCAACCTCCGCCTCCTGGGTTCAAGCGATTCTCCTGCCTCAGCCTCCCAAGTAGCTGGGATTACAGGCATGTGCCACCATGCCGA
>NW_012112065.1:18926-19420 GCF_000951035.1 Colobus angolensis palliatus
TCCTTTACCTACCCAAATCCTATAAAACGGCCCCACCCTTATCTCCCTTCGCTGACTCTTTTCGGACTCAGCCCGCCTGCACCCAGGTGATTAAAAGCTTTATTGCTCACACAAAGCCTGTTTGGTGGTCTCTTCACACGGACGTGCATGACAGTGACCAACCCAATCTAAAGTACCCAACAAGTCGCCAGGCATTGTGGCTCATGCGTGTAATCCCAGCACTTTGGGAGGCCAAGGTGGGAGGCTCACTTGAGGCCAGGAGTTTGAGACCACCCTGGCCAACATGGTGAAATCCTGTCTCTACTAAAAATACAAAAATTGGCTGTGCGCGGTGGCTCATGCCTGTAATCCCAGCACTTTGGAGGCTGAGACGGGCAGATCACGAGGTCAGGAGATCGAGACCATACTGGCTAACACGATGAAACTCTGTCTCTACTAAAAATACAAAAAAAATTAGCCGAGTGTGGTGGCGGGTGCCTGTAGTCCCAGCTACT
>NW_012112065.1:19470-20502 GCF_000951035.1 Colobus angolensis palliatus
CAGGCTGGAGTGCAGTGGTGCAATATTGGCTCACTGCAACCTCCACCTCCCGGGTTCAAGTGATTCTTCTGCTTCACCCTCCCAAGTAGCTGGGATTACAGACACGTGCCACCACACCCGGCTAATTTTTGTATTTTTAGTAGAGATGGGGTTTCACCATGTTGGCCAGGCTGGTCTCGAACTCCTGACCTCAAGTGATCCACCCGCCTCAGCCTCCCAAAGTGCTGGGATTACAGGTGTGAGCCACGGCACCCAGGCTGCTTAGCTTTTTGGTAAAGCATTATGAGACTAAATCAGGGAGTGATTCTCACGGTGGTGGATTTAGAGAGCATATTTTGGTGTTTGGGAAATGAGAAGCTAGACCAACCCTTTGTTAGCAGGAAATGAGAGTGAAGTGAAAGATCAAGAGGCTAGGTCAGTAAATGAAGCTGAATTGAAGGCATGTTGAGAGTTTAAGGAGAGAAATTTCAGGAGAAACTCTGCAAGAAAGCTGAAGTTTCCCTATAATTAACATGACAAGGGCGAGGCATATAATCCTTGTAAAGGGGTCTTAACACAGTATTACCTGTGTCCCTTTGATGTGCTGTGGGAAGGAGTGGGAGCTGGCAGGTGGGCTGTAAGGCAGAATGTGAGGCAGGGGATGCTTATTTCTGAAGGCATGGCTCCATGGTGGCACGGAGACCAATTAGCATCTTAAATCCGCATGATTGATTACCTGTAGATTAGGGTTTATTGTTGGTGGGAAGTGAAAATTGTGGTCGGCTGACAGCCTGCACGTTCATTCATTCATTCAGTCAGTCAACACGAACTCATTCAGTGCCTGTCAAGTGCCAGACACTGTTTTAGGTACTGGAGACACAGTAGTGATAAAGTTTGCATTTTCACAGAGGTGACATCCTAGTGGAAGCCATGGACTATAAAGAAATTGTTCTGTATTGCTAAAAGCTGTGAAGTAAAATGAAGTTCTGTGGGATAGAGTGATACCAAACTGAGGTATGATACGAAGATATTATTATTATTATTATTATTATA
>NW_012112066.1:0-1931 GCF_000951035.1 Colobus angolensis palliatus
GCCCGGCCATAACTTAGGTCTTAAGCCCTGGGGGCATATGCCAGGCACAGTGTTGCCATTCAGTAAAGAAATAATCTCCATCCACATTGACTTCAATTTTTGCCTAAGGCAATGCCCTGCTCACGAGCCTATGGTGTTCAGGGCTTCGGATCCTCTCCCTGGTACCAGCATATATCACTACCATCTCAATAATTGTAACACATACTCTAATTGGACACAGATGTATTTTAATTACCAACCTTCCCTGCCATGACTTTTCATCTTTGTCACTTTCATAGAAAAATGATCTGATTTGAGAAAAGGTGCTGTATTCTTCCCGTGCCCTGCTGCAAAAAATAACTTGCAGTTGACTGGCCACAACAGACACATGCCTTGATCTTTTCACAGCTGGGTTGTTTGTGTTCATGTGAGCCTAGGAAAAATATTGCTATTTGTATCAGGTGAATGAATACACAGCTCAGCCACAGGCCTGTAAACCTCAGCATGCAGATTGATGGCCACAAGCAGGAGGCATAGGTTTCACCCTAGCAGGCCCTGAATTAGTTGAAGAGGGGCATATGAGGGGCACAGGAAGAAAGACTTTCCCTTTGGAGGCTTATTTTGTAATAAGAAAGAAGGAGCTTTTTCTCTAAATGTATGGTTTGGTGGGTTGGAGGTGAAGGCAAGGAGTCTTAAGTTCTCAAATTGGGGTCCTTAAAAGGACATTGAGATGTCATGGACCAGACTGAGGTAGACCAGTGAGTTTCTATATTAAATATAGATTTTTGCACATATACTTTGTGTATGTGTGTGGGAAGGTCCCATAATTTTTCAGATTCTCTTGACCTTCTAACATGTAAAGCATCAATGCATTAATGTTTTCCAAATGTGAGCATGTCTCAGCATCATTTTTGAGAGCTTGTTAAAACACTGATTCTTAGACTCTGCCCCAAGAGTTTCTGTTTCAGTAGCTCTGTTTGTGGGGCCCAAGATTTTGCATTTCTAACAAGTTCCCAGTTGACTCTAATGCAGCTAGTTTGGGAGCCACACTTTGAGGACCACTCCTTTAAACTAATGCAAGGGTTTCCAAACCTATCTGTATGTCAGAATCTCTTGGAGAGCTCTGAAAAAATCAAATGCCAGTCTCTGCTCTCAGATTTTTTTTTTCTAGAGTAAGGGTCTTGCTCTGTTGCCAGGATGGAGTGTCGTGGTGTGATCACGGCTCACTGTAACATCGAACTCTTGGGCTCAAGTGATTGATCCTCCTAGCTCAGCCTCCCAAGGAGCTGGGACAACAAGTATGAATGAGCCACCATACCCAGCTAAATTTTTGATGTTTTTTTAGAGATGGGGTCTCACTATGTTGCCCAGGTTGGTCTCCAACTCCTGACCTCAAGTGATTCTCCCACCTTGCCCTCCCGAAGTGTTGGGATTACAGGTGTGAACCACAGCATCTGGCCCACAGAAATTTTAGTTTAATTGATCTGGGGTCCCCAAGCATTTGAAATTTTTCAGAACTTTCCAGGTGATTCTAATAACATGCAGGCAGGACTGAGAATCACTGTCTTAGGGCTTGGGGGCTGTCACAGTCATAGTATGTTAGGGGAATGGAGCGGGATAGGTAATCCCTTTCACTTTCACATATTAGCCATCTAATTGTTCCTTCCACCTCTGGTTATAAACAATTATATTAGTTTGCTAGGACTGGTGTAACAAAGTGCCACTGACTGGGTGGTTTAAACTACAGAAACTACTTGTCTCACAGTTTTAGGGGCCAGAAGTCCAAAATCACGGTGTTGGCAAGCTTGGTTCCTTCTGAGAGCTTTGAGGGAAGAGTCTGTCCCAGCGCTCTCCCTTTGGCTTGTAGATGGTGGTCGCCTCCCTATGTCTCTTCCCATTGCTTTCCCCTGTGTGTGTCTCTGTGTATGTATTTCCTTTTTTTTTTTTTTTTT
>NW_012112067.1:0-1468 GCF_000951035.1 Colobus angolensis palliatus
TGCCCACCTCAGCCTCCCAAAGTTCTAGGATTATAGGTGTGAGCCACCACACCATTCTATGACAAAGATTTTAATGTAGCCATGATAAAGATATTTCAGTGACCAAGTATGAACATACTTGAAACAAATAGTTTTTTTAAAGTCCCAACAAATCAATAGAAAGTCTCAGCAAAGAAATGGAAAATGTAAAAAAAATAACCAATGAGTATTCTGGGATTAAAAAATATAAAAACCAAAATAAAATGAAAAACTCAGTGGATTGACTCAGTAGCATAATGTAGGAGACAAAGGAAAAAAAATCAGTGAACTTAAAGATAGAGTAATAAAATTATACAATCTAAGCAACACAGAGTAAATGAACCAAAACAAAAAACAACAAAAACACTCAAATCCTTAGGCATCTGTGAGACTACAGCAAAAGACCTAACATTTATGTCATTTGAGTCTTTGCCAGAAAAGGAAAACCAAGTGGAGTTTAAAAAGTTTTTGAGAAAACAACAGTGGAAAATGGCACATTTGACAAATGACATAAACCAACTTATTCAAGAAGCTGAGCATACCCCAAACAAGATAAAACTAAAGAAATCCACACCAAGACAAATCAAAGTCAAGCTTCTGTAAAACTAAAGATGAAGAAAGAATCTGGAAAGCAATGAGAGGGAAACAACATTTATCTATAAAGGAAAAACAATTTGTTTGGCAATGGACCTAATATTAGAAACAATGAGGGCAAGAAGAAAGCAACACAATATATATCATGAGATGAAAGAAAAGAACTGTCAACCCAGAATCCTTTGTCAAGTGAAAATGTCTTTCAAGAATTAAGGGAACATCAAAACATTTCAGATGAAGGAAACCTAAAAAAATTTGTAGCATCCACAGCTTCCCTAAAAGAATAACTATAGGAAAGTCTGGAAAAGGAAAGAAAATGCTAAAGGAACCAATCTTGGAACATCAGAAAGGAAGAAAGGACTTGGTACGAAAAAGTATGAGTAGATACAATTGACTTTCCTTCTCCTATCTAGTGTTCCAGATTATGTTTCAGGACAGAAGCAATCACTGTAACTGTCTAAAATGATTCTAAATGTCCACAGGAAAAAAAATTACATTATATCTCATATAAGGGAAGGTAAAGTCATGTAATGGGAAGTACAATTTCTATAGTTCTTTCTAACTAGTGAAATGATAATATCAGTGCAATCTATTGATGTTTTGTATATATAATACAATGGCTAGAGCAAGCAGTAAAAAGCTATACAGGCCAGGTGTGGTGGCTCATGCCTTTAATCCCAGTATTTTGGAAAACTGAGACAGGAGGATCGCTGGAGTCCAGGAGTTTGAGACCAGCCTGGGGAACATGGTGAAACACCATCTCTACCTTAAAATAAAATACAGCTCAAGTCCAGAAGGTACTGGTG
The DNA here is from genome assembly GCF_000951035.1 of Colobus angolensis palliatus. Classification (NCBI taxonomy): domain Eukaryota; kingdom Metazoa; phylum Chordata; class Mammalia; order Primates; family Cercopithecidae; genus Colobus; species Colobus angolensis. Next base: position 1,419 of record NW_012112067.1, read on the forward strand.
GGCTTATTCTGAAATTATTCGCAGGGGCATTGAACGTTAAAGGCTAGGTT
>NW_012112068.1:0-1488 GCF_000951035.1 Colobus angolensis palliatus
ACCCGCCGGCAGGCCCCAGTGTGTGATGTTCCCCCCTCTGAGCTCATGTGTTCTCATTTTTTAACTCCCACTTATGAGTGAGAACATGAGGTGTTTGGTTTTCTCTTTCTGTGTTAGTTTGCTGAGAATGATGGTTTTCAGCTTCATCCATATCCCTGCAAAGGGCATGGACTCATTCTTTTATGGCTGCATTATATTCCATGGTGTGTATGTGACACATTTTCTTTATCCAGTCTAACATCAATGGGCATTTGGGTCAGGTCCAAGCCTTTGCTATTGTAAACAGTGCTGCAATAAACATACGTGTGCATGTGTCTTTATAGTAGAATGATTTATAATCCTTTAGGTATATACCCAGTAATGGGATTGCTGGGTCAAATGGTGTTTCTGGTTCTAGGTCCATTAGAAATCACCACACCATCTTCCACAATGTTGAACTAATTTACAGTCCCGCCAACAGTGTAAAAGCATTCCTATTTCTCCACATCTTCTCCAATATCTGTTGTTTCCTGAGTTTTTAATGATAGCCGTTCTAACTGGCATGACATTGTGGTTTTGATTTGCATTTCTCTAATGATCAGTGATCATGAGCTTTTTCTCATATGTTTGTTGGCTGCATAAATGTCTTCTTTTGAAAGCTGTCTGTTTATACCCTCCACCCACTTTTTGATGGGGTTGTTTGTTTTTTTTCTCTTGTAAATTTGTTTAAGTTCTTTGTAGATTCTGGATATTAGCCCTTTGCCACATGGATAGATTGCAAACATTTTCTCCCATTCTGTAGGTTGTATGTTCACTCTGATGATAGTTTCTTCTGCTATGCAGAAGCTCTGTAGTTTAATTAGATTCCATTTGTCAATTTTGGCTTTCGTTGCAATTGATTTTGGTGTTTTAGTCATGAAGTCTTTGCCCATGCCTATGTCCTGAATGGTATTGCCTTGGTTTTCTTCTAGGGTTTTTATGGTTTTAGGTATTATGCTTAAGTCTTTAATGCATCTTGAATTAATTTTTGTATAAAGTGTAAGGAAGGTATCCAGTTTCAGTTTTCTGCATAACGCTAGTCAGTTTTCCCAACACCATTTATTAAATAGGGAATCCTTTCCCCATTGCTTGTTTTTGTCAGGTTTGTCAAAGATCAGATGATTGTAGATGTGTGGTGTTATTTCTGAGGCCTCTGTTCTGTTCCATTGGTCTATATATCTGTTTTGGTACCACTACCATGCTGTTTTGGTTACTGTAACCTTGTATTACAGTTTGAAGTCAGGTAGCGTGATGCCTCTAGCTTCGTTCTTTTTGCTTAGGATTGTCTAGGCTATATGGGCTCTTTTTTGCTTGCATATGAAATTTAATGTAATTTTTTAAAATTCTGTGAAGAAAGTCAGTTGTAGCTTGGTGAGAATAGCATTGAATCTATAAATTACTTTGGGCAGTATGGTCATTTTTACAATATTGATCATTTCTGTACATGAGCATGGAATGTTTTTCCATTTG
>NW_012112069.1:0-1434 GCF_000951035.1 Colobus angolensis palliatus
AGATTGGCTGGCCGCGCCTCCGCGGCACTTCAAAGCCAGAGAGGGAGCTACAGTTGTGGTGGAATGGGCGGAACTGATCATTGTATTGCACACCTCTAAAAAAAACACTGCCTCTGATTTATCAATATAAAAAAGATCCTCTGAGAGGAGGAGGGCACTTTTGTGTGATGGCAACTTCACTTCTAGGGGTGAGTCTCAGGATTTTCTCTTGCTGGTTTAATTAGTTTCCTTTTATTGCCGATTGGAGGAGGTTAAAGTCGCCCCGGCCAGGCCACGGGCTATCAGTCTCTCTATTGAGAGCTTTTTTTTTTTTTTTTCTTTCTTTAAATACAAGTGAGTTTGGAGAAAAGAAAAAGGGGGAGAAGGGGGCAGAGTCACTTTTTTTCAGCGCAGGAAAAGGTTCGAAGGGCGTTTAGACAAGCCACCGCGCAGCGCCTGACTGCTCCCTGCCCGGGAGACCTGCGCCCAGCTTATTTTACAGGCACCGATTTCGGGGGTAAAGAGAGCAAGGTTTTCCTACTGGGCAAAGTGCAGATTCTTCCCCTAACCCTTAAAAAAAATTCTGCAGCCCGCCTTGTCTCGCAGGTACGTTGAACTCCTCTCGTTTTTACTATTGTAGATATGCTTTTAAAAAAAGAAAGAAAGAAAGAGTGAGCGCTACAGTTTGACCTCTTTTGGCCTGGGAGAAACAACCCAGGATGGGTTTCTGGGGACCGGAACAGGTTTTTCAAAGCTCTCAGGATTACAGGGGAAGCGCTTCTGAAAGCAATCCAATGGTTTTTCCCCAGGCTTCTCGGCAAAGAAAACTTCCTTCCTTTCCAATCTGGACTTTTTGCTTGTTTGTTACGAAGTGTCTGGGGCCTTGTGTGCAAGAGAGTGTTGTTTTAGGTGAGAATACTTGTGAAACTCTTCTTTAGCGTGGTGCTTTGCTCGCGAATCAGACGCCGGCAGCCAAACTTGTCCCCTCCTGTAGAGTAGGAAGCGGCCGGGCACCGGGGCTGTTGGGGGTGCCAGGTGAGTTGGTGGCGGCGCGCCGCAGCGAGAGATGGGGTGCAGTGGGGCGCTTTGGAGGCTACCGGGGGACTGATGCACATTTCTTCCTTTCCTCCTCCCCACCGGCCCTTTGCCCACCTCCCCTCCCCCATCCTTCTCTCCTCCTTCTCGCAGGAAGAACCGAGGTTGGGATCGACTCCTCTGGCCATGCTTGCTGCTACCTGTAATAAGATCGGCAGCCCCAGCCCATCTCCCTCCTCCCTCTCGGACAGCTCTTCTTCCTTCGGGAAAGGCTTCCACCCCTGGAAACGCTCCTCGTCCTCTTCTTCCTCCAGCTGCAACGTAGTGGGTTCCAGTCTCTCAAGCTTCGGCGTGTCCGGGGCCTCCAGGAACGGCGGTTCGTCCTCAGCGGCTGCGGCGGCCGCTGCAGCAGCCGCGGCT
>NW_012112070.1:0-1118 GCF_000951035.1 Colobus angolensis palliatus
TTTTTTCTTTTTGAAATGGAGTCTTGCTGTGTCACCCAGGCTGGAGAGCAGTGGTGTGATCTCAGCTCACTGCAACCTCCAACTCCCAGGTTCAAGCAATTCTCCTGCCTCAGCCTCCTGAGTAGCTGGGACTACTCAGGATGCATGCTACCATGCCCGGCTAATGTTTGTATTTTTAGTAGAGATGGGGTTTCACCATGTTGGCCAGGCTGGTCTCAAACTCCTGACCTCAGCTGATCCACCCACCTCAAGTGATCTGCCTCCCAAAATGCTGGGATTACAGTTGTGAGCCACCTCGCCCAGCAGTTTAAATTTTTTTTGTGGGGGGAGGGGGACAGACAGAGTTTCACTCTTGTCACCCAGGCTGAAATGCAATAGCACGATCTCGGCTCACTGCAACCTCCACCCCCCAGGTTCAGGCGATTCTCCTGCCCCAGCCTCCCAATTAGCTGGGATTATAGTCATGAGCCACCACGCCTGGCTAATTTTTGTATTTTTAGTAGAGACGGGGTTTTGCCATGTTGGCCAGGGTGGTCTTTAACTCCTGACCTCAAGCAATCCGCCTGCCTTGGCCTCCCAAAGTGCTGGGATTATAGGCGTGAACCACTGCGCCCAGCCTCAGTCATTTCTGCACCCAGGGTCCCCTCGAGCATCACACCACTCTCCAGAGACTCACGCAGACACATGCATCCGGATGTGCCAACACCCGGAGACTCAGTCATACCAACCTGGAGATCTGAAGTCACAGTTGTAGCAACAGTCAGAGATGTATGCAGAGCATCTCCCAACACCCACGATCTCAGTCATCCTAACACATGGCGTCTCACAGAGTTACACTAACACCTAGGGAGACACACACTCAGCCATGCCAACACCCTGCAGCTCACAGATGGCACCACTCCCACACCCACAGGCTCACACAAGCCATGTACGTAGTTACTAACGGGCCTCCCAGATGCAGTGGACCCAGCACCGAGGACACACTAAGACACCTGGGTGCTCGCCTGCACTCATTCATCCTGAGTCCTGCCCCAGCCCCGAGGAGTTTCCCCGGGTGGGTGGGTGGGTAGACTGCTGGGCCCTGGTGTCCCCCTGCCTGCCTGCCTGCTGGCCCCCAG
>NW_012112071.1:0-1236 GCF_000951035.1 Colobus angolensis palliatus
CTGGGCGTGGTGGTGGGTGCTTGTAATCCCAGCTACTCAGGAGGCTGATGCAGGAGAATTGCTTGAACCTGAGAGGCGGAGGTTGCAGTGAGCTGAGCTCATGCTACTGCACTCCAGCCTGGGCAACAAGAGTGAAATTCCATCTCAGAAAAAAAAAAAAGATATATATCAAAATATATTTTAAAAAATGCATGAACCAATATGTGTAAACATTCTAACATATTCCCAATTTACAGTGCTTGTCATATTTTAGAAGTGAATAGACATATATAGTAATAATTATAATTATCATAATAATAAACCTTTCTTAAGGATTTATTTATCTTACATAATGCCTGCAATTAAATGAGATAGGTACTATTATAATCCACATTATCTTGGTTGAGGAAGCAGATGTTCTGTGTTGAGTTACTTACTCAAGGTCATTTAGCTAATAAATATTAGAGCCAAGATCCCACATTTGTCTACATCCAGGTCCTGCCTTCTTAAACTAACACATTTAATCACAAATAGACACAATGAAGAAAGTTGAGATGTAGTATTAATCAATAGCCTGAATAAGACTAGCAATCTCCATTTTGAGGCAAGGAGAGGTCAGTGAAGGAAGTAGTTTTCTATTTTTGTGACTTAAAGCATGACAATAAATAGGCTTTAAATGAAAGTTAGGTTGGAAGCAATTCAAATGAGTACTGGAGGCAATTGGGTATAGTGCTCCAAGAGTGCTCCCAAATTTTTGAATTCACCATTTTAATTACATTAAACTTCAATCTATGTTTGTTAGGTTAGGTACTATACTGGTTACGGAGCTACCTCTATCTTTGTGATCTTTCCTTTCTTTCCTTCCTTTCTTTCCTTCGTTTCTTTCCTTCCTTTCTTCCCTTCCTTTCTTTCCTTCCTTTCTTCCCTTCCTTTCTTCTCTTCCCTTCCCTTCCCTTCCCTTTCCTTTCCTTCTTTCTTTCGACAGGGTCTCATTCTGTTGGCCAGGTTGGAGTGCAGTGACATGATCATGGCTCATTGCAATCTCTGCCTCTAGAGCTCAAGCAATCCTCCCACCTCAGTCCCCCAAGTAGCGGGGGCTACAGGCGCACACCACCATGCCTAACTGATTTTTTTTATTTTTTGTAGGGGCAAGGTTTCCCCATGTTGGCCAAGCTGGTTTCCTACTCCTGAGCTCAAGCGATCTGCCTGCCTCAAACTCCCGAAGTGCTGGGATTCAGGGGGACCCATCATGTCCAG
>NW_012112072.1:0-1256 GCF_000951035.1 Colobus angolensis palliatus
AAAAAAAATTAGCCGGGTGTGGTGGCGGGCGCCTGTAGTCCCAGCTACTCAGGAGGCTGAGGCAGGAGAATGGCGTAAACCCGGAGGCAGAGCTTGCAGTAAGCCGAGATCGTGGCACTGCACTCCAGCCTGGGAGACAAAGTGAGACTCCGTCTCAAAAAATAAATAAATAAATAAATAAATAATAATAATAAACTAGCTTTCCTTCAACCAAGTAAGGATTAAGAAAACAAAAAACAAGACCTGGCTTTCAGCTGGGTGCAGTGGCTCATGCCTGTGGTCCCAGCCCTTTGGGAGGCCAAGGGAGGAGGATCACTTGAGGCTAGGAGTTTGAGACTAACCTGGGCAGAATAGTGACACCCTGTCTCTACTAAAGAATAAAAAAATTAGCTGGGTGTGGTCCCAGCTACTTGGGAGGCTGAGGTGGGAAGATCACTTGAGCCCAGCAGGAGGTCGAGGCTGCAGTGAGCCGTCATTGCACCACTGCACTCCAGCCTGGGTGACAGAGCCAGACCCTGTCTCAAAAACACAAACTAGCTTTCTTTCTTTATTTATTTTATTTTATTTTATTTTATTTTTTGAGACGGAGTCTTGCTCTGTTACCCGGGCTGGAGAGCAGTGGCACGATCTCAGCTCACTGCAAGCTCCACCTCCCGGGTTCACGCCATTCTCCTGTCTCAGCCTCCCAAGTAGCTGGGACTACAGGCGCCCGCCACTACGCCCGACTAATTTTTTGTATTTTTAGTAGAGACGGGGTTTCACCATGTTAGCCAGGATGGTCTCGATCTCCTGACCTCGTGATACACCCGCCTCGGCCTCCCGAAGTGCCAGGATTACAGGTGTGAGCCACTGCGCCCGGCCCTTTTTTTATTTTTTTAAACTTTGGTAATATACACATAAAATGTAGGGTTGAAAGCTTATAAAGTATACAAAGTATACAGTTCAGTGCATTAAGCACATTAAGAATGTTGTGCGAGCATCATCATTTGTTCCAGAATGCCTTCACCACCTCAGAGAAAACCCCACACCATTTGCAGTCACTTCCTGTCCCCGGCCCAGCACCCACTTTCTGCCTCCATGCCTTTGCCTGTTCTGGACGTTCCGCTTCAGCGGGATCCTCCAGGATGTGTCCTTTCGTGCCTGGTTTCTTTCCCTCTGTGTCATATTTCAGAGTCCCTCATGCTGGGGCATCCGCACTTCATTCCTTTACGTGGGAAGAGCTCCTTGGTGGGGGACAGGCTGCTGTAGGCGTTTGT
>NW_012112073.1:0-1287 GCF_000951035.1 Colobus angolensis palliatus
CCGGGCACGGTGGCTCAAGCCTGTAATCCCAGCACTTTGGGAAGCCGAGATGGGTGGATCACAAGGTCAGGAGATTGAGACCATCCTGGCTAACATGGTGAAACCCCCGTCTCTACTAAAAAGTACAAAAAACTAGCTGGGCGAGGTGGCGGGCGCCTGTAGTCCCAGCTACTCGGGAGACTGAGGCAGGAGAATGGCGTGAACCCGGGAGGCGGAACTTGCAGTGAGCTGAGATCCGGCCACTGCACTCCAGCCTGGGCGACAGAGCCAGACTCCGTCTCAAAAAAAAAAAGCAAAAAAAAAAAAAGGTTTTGTTAGATTTTGGTATAAAGTTTTTCAGGCCTAACAGAACAAGTTGGGAAGTGTTCATTCCTCCTTTTTTTCCTGAAAAAGTTTGTGTAAGAGTACTTCTTTTTTAAATGTTTGAAATAATTCACCAGTGAAATTGTCTGGTCCAGAAGTTTTGCTTGTGGGGAAGGTCCCCCCCACAATGATGTTTATTATAACATCATTCATAGTGATAAAAAGATGGAGTCACGATGAAGTGGTGGAACAAGCAATGACCTCAAGGCACATCAGCCTCAGCCTCCCAAGTAGCTGGGATTATAGGCACCTGCCACCATGCCTGGCTGGTTATTATATTTTTAGTAGAGACAGGGTTTCACCATGTTGGCCAGGCTGGTCTCAAACTCCTGACCTCAGGTGATCCATCTGCCTCAGCCTCCCAAAGTGCTGGGATTACAGACTCTGTCTCATAAATAAATAAATAAATGTCCCCCTTAAGAAGGTAGAAAAATAAGAGTAAATTAAATATCTTAAGTGAGAGAAAAGCAACAGTAAAGAGGAAATCAATGAAATAGAAAACAAATAGAGAAAATCAACAAAGCCAAAAGATGGCTCTTTAAAAAGATTAACTAAATTGATAAACTCCTAGTAAGGCTGATGGAGAAAAAAAGACATCAACACTAATGTCACCAACCAGGATCAGGAATGAAAAAGAGGATCACTACAGTTAGATATTTTAAAAATAGGCCGGGAATGGTGGCTAACACCTATAATCCTAGCACTTTGAGAGGCTGAGGCTGGAGGATGGCTTGAGCCCAGGAGTTCAAGGCTGCAGTGAGCTATAATCATGCCACTGCACTCCAGCCTGGGTGACAGAGCAAGACACCAGAGATATCATTGTCTCCAACAGAATTAAAAAATAATAGGCGGGGCCGGGCGCGGTGGCTCAAGCCTGTAATCCCAGCACTTTGGGAGGCCGAGACGGGCGGATCACGAGGTCAG
>NW_012112074.1:0-1494 GCF_000951035.1 Colobus angolensis palliatus
ATGAAGTCTCACTATGTTGTCCAGGCTGGTCTCAAACTTCTGAGCTCAAGCTCAAGGGATCTGCCAACCTCAGCCTCCCAAAGTGCTGGGATTACAGACATGAGCCACCACACTTGGCCTCTCAGTTTTCTAGTTTTTTTTTCTACTGTCAGTGTATGAGCAAGGTGTGAATGACAGAGTTTTTCACCCCATTCCTGGCTTGGAACTCTGACAATCTCTGAGAGAGATATGCTTTCAGTATCCTATTATTAAATAATCAATTTAAAAGTATGTTTCCCTTGAGGGGAATTATTATTAAAAATATTTTTTCTCTGGAGGGAATTTCACATAATGTTGTAACAACTTTAGTTGTAGCCTAATGCTTTTTCACTGTAAGTTTTTAGATTTTTATGTATTAAGAAACCCAGGAATCTAGAACTGAAAGTGAAAGTGAAATCTAACAGGGAACATGCTGTTCTGATTCCAAAGTAAATCTGAGAGTCCTTGTAAATGTTGAGAATTTCCTAGTCTGTTGATAACTTTATAACATCTTGCAAATAAAATACAATTAGACCAGCCTTGAATGAGTGCTAAAGACCAAATTTACAAAGAAACCTCCTCTAATGTAAAGCTATAGTCAAGATGATGCAGTTTACCCCTCACAAATGGTGGCTTTATACTGATAGTACTCTTACTTTTATACTGATAGTACTCTAATAAAATATAATTGATATCATGTAAAGTACACAGATATTGAAAGTGTGTAGCTTTATGATTTTGACAAATGAATGTACTCAATTAATAACCATCAACCAGATCAAGATCAAGAACACCTTCCATTACCTCAGAAAATTCTTTCATGCCCTTTTCCAGTCAGTACCAAGCTATAATGCCCCCACCACCCCTCCCTCTCCCACAATCACTATTATGATTTATCACCCTAGATCTCATTTGTCTGTCCTTGAACTTCATACAAATGAAATCATATGATGTGTACTCATACTGGCTTCGTTTACTCAACATGTTTCTTAGTTTCATCAATATTGTAATGTATATCAGTGATTTGTTCTTTTTATTGCATAGTAGTATTCCACTGTATAAATATATCATAGTTTCTTTTTTTTTTTTTTGAGATGGAATTTGCTCTTGTTGCCCAGGTTGGGGTGCAGTGGCACGATCTCGGCTCACTGCAACCTCTGCCTCCCGGGTTCAAGCGATTCTCCTGCCTCAGCCTCTTGAGTAGCTGGGATTACAGGTGTGCACCACCACGCCTAGCTAATTTTTTGTATTTTTAATAGAAACGTGGTTTCATCATGTTGGCCAAGCTAGTCTCGTAGTCATGACCCTAGGTGATCCACCGGCCTTGGCCTCCCAAAGTGCAGGGATTACAGGTGTGAGCCACTGCGCCTGGCCTACTATAGTTTATTTTTCCATTTTTCTGCTAAGGTACATTTGTGTTGTTACCTGACTCAATCCCTTGTGAAAAGAACCTATAAACTTTTTTTTTTTTTTTTT
>NW_012112075.1:0-1032 GCF_000951035.1 Colobus angolensis palliatus
TTTGGTTGTTTGTTTATATTTGGTCCCTGTCGTTTGTGCTATAGGCATTCTTCATCTTGTGTAGTGATCCTTGCTGTCAATTTATATGTAAAAGTAATGCTCTAAAAAGGTATTTTGGGAACATAGGCAAGGCTTGTTCACTGCTGGACAAGGTGTAAGATAATGGGGCAAAGACCAGCTATTTATTTTCTTCTAGAGAGTAATCTTCTAGTTACTTGCTTTGAGAATATACAGCCTTCTTGGCGCGGGAAGGAGGCTGGGAGTTTTAGTAATTTCATTATATGCACTGATGCACGGTATTAGTTGGGGGTTTTCTGGAGAAACAGAATGAATAGATATCTATATCTGTACCTATATCTATCTATTAGCTCATGTGATTATGGGGGTTGAGAAGCCCCACAATCTGCTGTCTGTAAGCTGAAGACCCAGAAAGCCCATGTTGTAGTTTGAAGCCCTGATAACTAGAGAGCCGATGGTGTAGATTCCAGTCCAAGTTTGAAGTCCTGCAAACCAGGATCACCAAGGGTGGTAAAAGATCAAAGATTCAGTTGAAGAAGTCTAGAAGAGAGAAAGTGAATCCTCCCTTCCTCTACCTTTTTGTTTTATTCAGACCCCCAATGGGTAAGATGATACCCACCCACATAGGTGAGGTAATCTCTTTTACTCAGTTCCCTCGTAGACACTCAGAAATACTGTTGAACCAGATATATGGGCATCCTATGGTCCAGTCAAGTTGACACACAAAATTAACTCTCCACCAGGCGTGGTGACTCATGCCTGTAATCCCAGCACTTTGGGAAGCCAAGGAGGATGGATCACTTGAGGTCAGGAGTTCGAGACCAGCCTGGCCAACATGGTGAAACACAGTCTTTACTTAAAATACAAAAATTAGCCAGGTGTGGTGGCATGTGCCTGTAGTCCCAGCTACTCGGGAGGCTGAGGTACAAGAATCACTTGAACCCAGGTGGCGGAGGTTGCAGTGAGCTGAGATTGCACCACTGCACTCCAGCATGGGTTACACAGTGAGATTCT
>NW_012112076.1:0-355 GCF_000951035.1 Colobus angolensis palliatus
AACTCCTGACCTCAATTGATCAACCTGCCTTAGCTGCCAAAGGTGCTGGGATTACAGGCATGAGGCACTGCGCCTGGCCCTAAATTTTTATTTGTTTATTTATTTTGAGACAGGGTCTCACCCTGTTGCCTGGGCTGGAGTGCAGTGTGCAATCTTAGCTTACTGCAGCCTCAACTTCCCAGGCCTACATGATCCTCCCACCTCAGCCTCCCGAGTAGCTGGGACTACAGGTGCATGCCACCACACTCAGCTAGTTTTTGTATTTTTTGTGGAGACAGGATCTTGTTATGTTGCCCAGGCTGGTCTTGAACTTCTAGGCTCAAGCAATCTGCCTACCTGGGCCTCCCAAAGTGCT
>NW_012112076.1:405-905 GCF_000951035.1 Colobus angolensis palliatus
AAAAAAAAAAAGTGTGTAACTCAATATTTTAAATATAATACATTAAGAATTTTTTTAGATTGTGGTAAATTATATATAACATAAACTTTTCCATTTTAATCTTTTTTTTTTCCCCTGGGAGACGAGAGTCTTGCTTTGTTGCCCAGGCTGTTCTGGAACTCCCACCTCAAGCGATCCTCCTCCTTTGGTCTTCCAAAGTGCTGGAATTATGGGGTAAGCCACTGCATCTGGCCCATTTTAACTATTAAGTATACAACTCAGAGGCATTAATTTACAATATTGGTGCCACCGGAAATAGGATTTTGCAGAGGAAAAAAAAAGTGGCTCGATATCCCAGCAAAAGCAACAAAGAATTTTTTAAAATTTCTTTATTTTTCATTTGTCATATCAAGGACCCTGAAGGCCAGATTTTTTGCTACCATATGCAGAAGAAACTCCTCTCTGACATTAAGACTTAGCCACTCCAGCCTGGGTGACAAGCGAGACCCTGTATACATACA
>NW_012112076.1:7383-8243 GCF_000951035.1 Colobus angolensis palliatus
GGTTTCTCCATGTTGGCCAGGCTGGTCTCAATCTTCTGACCTCAGGTGATTCGCCTGACTCGGCCTTCCAAAGTGCTGGGATTACAGGCATGAGTCACCGCCTGGCATTTTTTATAGCAGCCTGAATGGACTAAGACAGCCATAAAAAGGAATGAAATACTGATCTGTGCTATGACATGGAGGAACTTTGAAAACATGATGCTAAGTGAAAGAAGCCAGTCACAAAAGACCACAAACTGTATAATTCCATTGCTATCAAATGTCCCGATAGGAAAATCATAGAGACAGAAAGCATATGAGTGGTTGCCAGGGGCAGGGGAAAGAAGAAATGGGGAGTGACTGATAATGGATATGGGCTTTCTTTGGGGGATGATGAAATATTCTCAAATTTTTGTGGTGATGGCTTTACAACTCTGGGAACAGACTAAAAACCACTGAATTGTACACTTTAAAATGGCAAGTTTTTAAATATGTGAATTATATTTCAATAAAACTGTTATACAGTTTTATATAGAGCTACCCATATATGAGTACATGTACAACGGGTGAGATCTTCTGAACTCTATAGAGCATACCAATGTCTATTTCTTTTTGGGATATTGTAGTATATGGTTGTATGTTAACATTGGTGAGACCTAGGAGAGGATGCCTGGGACTTTCCGGTATGTTGTTTTGCAACTGTCAGTAAATCTATGATTGTTTCAAAATAGTAAGTTCAAAAAAAAAAAAAAAATACATCATGAGGCAAAATGGTTAGGTTGTTTTATTTATTTATTTTGAGACAGAGTTTCACTCTTGTTGCCCAGGCTGGAGTGCAGTGGCACGATCTTGGCTCACTGCAACCTCTGCCTCCCAGGTTC
>NW_012112076.1:13903-14599 GCF_000951035.1 Colobus angolensis palliatus
CTCGGCCTCCCAAAGTGCTGGGATTACAGGCTTGAGCCACCGCGCCCGGCCCCCTATTTGCATTATTTTTGGGGTCCCACGTCTTCCTCTATTCTTGGTTTTGTTTTGCTTTTTTCATTTTATATTCAAGAATTTCAGCTGGGTGAGGTGGCTCATGCCTGAAATCCCAGCACTGTGGGGGCATCATTTGAGCCCAGGAGTTTGAGACCAGCCTGAGCAACATAGCAAGTCCCCATCTTTACAAAAAATAGTAAAAGATTAGCTGGGTGTGGTGGTGTGCACCTGTAGTCCCAGCTACTCAGGAGGCTGAGGTGAGAAGATTGCCTGAGCCCTCTCCAGCCTCGACCACAGAGGAAAAAAAAAAAAATTCTTCACAGTACATGCCTTAGAGTGGAATTGGTGAGTCATAAGGTATGCACATGTTTAACTTCACTGTATATTGCCCAATTACTCTCTAAGTGGCAAGTCCAGTTCTACTACGTTTCCAGCAGTAGAATTTAAGAATTCCCACTGCAAAGCCTAGCATGATGGCACACACCTGTAATTCCAGCTACTTGGGAGGCTAAAGCGAGATGATCCCTTGAACCCAGGAGTTTGAGTCAAACCAGGGCAACATAGTGAGAACCCCTGTCTTCAAAAATATGTGGGTATTGCACCTAACAATATATATACATTCAGCCAGGCATGGTGGCTCAC
>NW_012112076.1:19114-19661 GCF_000951035.1 Colobus angolensis palliatus
CCCAGGTTTAGGCGATTCTCATACCTTAGCCTCCTGAGGAGCTGGGATTACAGGCGTGAGCCACCACACCTGGCTAATTTTTGTATTTTTAGTAGAGACGGGGTTTCACCCTGCAGGCCGGGCTGGTCTCGAACTCCTGACCTCAGGTGATCTGCCTGCCTTGACCTCCCAAAGTGTTGGGATTACAGGTGTGAGCCACTGTGCCTGGCCTTTCCTATGGTTTTCTAAGTGTGCATGTGCATGCACACACACACACGCACACACACTTACACACACACACACCCTCTGGCATGCATCTCCTTGGCCCACATGGGCCCAGGTCTGTCCACCCTGAATATACCATGATCAGGGTACAGTGAATATTGCACAGTCAACTATAGCATTCACTACTGTAGCCGGGCGCGGTGGCTCACGCCTGTAATCCCAGCACTTTGGGAGCCAAGGTGGGCAGATCACAAGGTCAGGAGATCCAGACCATCCTGGCTAACACAGTGAAACCCCGTCTCTACTAAAAATACAAAAATTAGCCGGGCGAGGTGGCGGGTGC
>NW_012112076.1:25001-25548 GCF_000951035.1 Colobus angolensis palliatus
AAAAAAAAAAAAAAAAAGCAATTTTACTCTGAGCATCAGAATAAAGAAGGAGCTTAGAAAACTGCTTCAGTTCAGGCCAGGCACAGTGGCTTACGCCTGTAATCCCAGCACTTTGGTGGGAGGCTGAGGTGGGCAGATCATGAGGTCAGGAGATCGAGACCGTCCTGGCTAACACGGTAAAATCCCATCTCTACTAAAAATACAAAAAATTAGCCGGGTGTGGTGGCGGCCTGTAGTCCCAGCTACTCGGAAGGCTGAGGCAGGAGAATGGCGTGAACCCGGGAGGCGGAGCTTGCAGTGAGCCAAGATTGAGCTGCTGCACTCCAGCCTGGGTGACAGAACGAGATTCTGTCTCAAAAAAACAAAGAAAGAAAATTGCTTCAGTTCATCAAAAATGAAATGCAAGTTATGATGAAGGAAGCTCAAGTGAGGGCAAAACACAGACCAAGGAGGTGGAAGGATGGCTGGGTGCAGTGGCTCTGGCCTGTAATGCCAGCACTTTGTGAGGCTGAGGCAGAAGGATTGCTGGAGCCCAGGAGTTCAAGAC
>NW_012112076.1:27738-28128 GCF_000951035.1 Colobus angolensis palliatus
GAGACCAGCCTGGCCAACATGGCGAAACCATCTCTACTAAAAATACAAAAATTAGCTGGGTGTGGTGGTGGGCGCCTGTAATCCCGGCTACTCAGGAGGCTGAGGCAGGAGAATCGCTTGAACCTGGGAGGTGGATCGCATCACTGCACTCCACCTTGGGTGACAGAGTGAGACTCCGTCTTGGGGAAAAAAAAGCGGGAGTAAATATATTTTATTTTGTTTTTGGTCTTGTAAAGAAATGACAGGTCGGGCACAGAGGTTCACAGTTGTAATCCCAGCACTTTGGGAAGAAAATATTATTATTATTATTATTATTATTTTTTGAGACGGAGTCTGGCTGTGTCGCCCAGGCTGGAGTGCAGTGGTGCGATCTCGGCTCACTGCAAGCTC
>NW_012112077.1:0-1036 GCF_000951035.1 Colobus angolensis palliatus
TTTTTTTGAGACAGGGCTGTTTAACCCAGGCTGGAGTGCAGTGGTGCAAACATGGCTCACTGCAGCCTCGACCTTCTGGGCTCAAGTGATCCTCCCACCTCAGCCTCCTGTGTACCTGGGACTACAGGCACCCGCCACCACGCCTGGCTAACTTTTTTATTTTTTGGAGAGATGGGGTCTGTCTGGGCTGGTCTTGAATTCCTGGGTTTGAGTGATCCTCCCACCTTAGCCTCCCAAAGTGCTGGGATTACAGGCATAAGTCATCACGCCCAGCCTGAGATTCATTTTTACCTCAAGCTGGTCTTGGATTTCTGAAAATTCTGAGTAACTGTTGGCTTAGTCAGCACAGTAAGATGAGCTGTGACGACCCAGTCTGACATCTCAAACACTCAGGGCCCGTTTCTCTTACCAGACCTGCTCCTGGAAGGCACCTAGCCTCCTCCTCCCCTCAGAGGTAGCCAGAAGCAATTTATAAGCATATTTCCTGCAATATCCCTAATTCCTTCTGAGATAAAATATTTGTTAAGGGAGAGAGAAAGAGGATTTATTAAATTGTATTTTGAAAACTAGAATTAAAATAGTACTGTAAAATTGTACCTCATCTCATCCATTAGGGGGCACCATTTCCTCACATTTTCTCATCTCTAAGGTCAGAAGTGATTCCTTTGTTTTGTCATTATAATAAGCTTTATTATAGTCACAGTACTAGTGCATAGTCAATAATTATAAAATGCAGACAAAAAGAAGACCTTTTTTTTTTTTTTTCTGAGAAGGAGTTTTGCTCTTGTTGCCCAGGCAGGAGTGCAACGGCAGCCCATTGCAACCTCCGCCTCTTGGGTTCAAGTGATTCTCCTGCTTCAGCCTCTTGAGTAGTTGGCATAACAGGCGCCCTCCATCACACCTGGCTAATTTTTTTTTTTTTTTTTTTGTATTTTTAGTAGAGATGGGGTTTCACCATGTTGGCCAGGCTGGTCTTGAACTCCTGACCTTAGGTGATCTACCCACTTCGGCCTTGCAAAGTGCTGGGATTACAGGC
>NW_012112078.1:0-1193 GCF_000951035.1 Colobus angolensis palliatus
TATATATATATATATATATGTGAGCGTGTGTGTGTGTGTATAAAAAATAAAATCACAATTTGGAACACTCTATGTATGTCTTGGGTTTTCACTGCTGTTATTTTTTAATGCCTGTTGTCCCCGACTAGGCTGCAAGCTCCATGAGGACAAGAAGAAGGACTATTCTGTTCATATCTCATTACCCAGCACCTTGTTTACGGCACATAGTGGGTATAAATAAATGCTTAATAAATGATAAATAGGCCAGGCGCGGTCGCTCACGCCTGTAATCCTAGCACTTTGGGAGGCTGAGGCAGAGGGATCACCTGAGGTCAGGGGCTTGAGACCAGACTGGCCAACATTGACAAAATCCCATCTCTACTAAAAATACAAACACTGGCCAGGCATGGTGGCGCATGCATGTAATCTCAGCTATTTGGGAAGCTGAGGCAGGAGAATCGCTTGAACCCAGGAGGCAGAGGTTGCAGTGAGCCAAGATTGTGCCACTGCACTCCAGCCTTGGCGACAGAGTGAGATTGTCTCAAAAAAAAAAAAAAAAGAGTGAATGGCTAACCCCATCACCTCCATCAATCACGCTGAGATCAATCACTTAAAAATGGTTACAGGTGCTGGGCACAGTGGCTCACACCTGTGATTCCAACACTTTGGGAAGCCGAGGCAGGTGGATCACTTGAGGTCAGGAGTTTGAGACCAGCCTGACCAACATGGAGAAACCCCCATCTCTACTAAAAATACAAAATTAGCTGGGCATAGTGGCGCATGCCCGTTATCCCGGCTACTCGGGAGGCTGAGGCAGGAGAATTGCTTGAACCCGGGAAGCAGAGGTTGCAGTGAGCCGAGATTGCGCCATTGCACTCCAACCTGGGCAGCAAGAGCGAAACTATGTCTGAAAAAACAAACAAACAAACAAAGAACATACATCAAATCACAGAACCTTGGCAGGGCGTGGTAGCTCACGCCTGTAATCCCAACACTTTGGGAGGCCGAGGCGAGTGGATTACTTGAGGTCAGGAGTTCGAGACCAGCCTGGCCAACATGGAGAAACCCCGTCTCTACTAAAAATACAAAAATTAGCCAGGCGTGGTGGTGTGCATCTGTGGTCCCAGCTACTCGGGAGGCTGAGGCAGGAGAATCGCTTGAACCTGGGAGGTGGGGGTTGCAGTGAGCTGGTATCACGCTACTGCACTCCAGCC
>NW_012112079.1:0-2732 GCF_000951035.1 Colobus angolensis palliatus
GTCAGGAGTTCGAGACCAGCCTGGCCAATATGGTGAAACCCCATCTCTACTAAAAATACAAAAAAAAAAATTAGCTGGGTGTGGTGGCGCACGCCTGTAGTCTCAGCTGCTCAGGAGTCTGAGGCAGGAGAATCCCTTGAACCTGGGAGGTGGAGGTTGCAGTGAGCTGAGATCGCACCACTGCACTCCAGCCTAGGTGACAGAGCACGACTCCATCAAGAAAAGAAGAAGAAGGAGAAGGAGAAGGAGAAGAAGAGTGGTGGTGGTGTGTGAATTGGTTTCAGAAGCTTTCCAGCTCTTCAAAACAAAGTGTCAGTTCTTCTCCAGGTGATTTTTAAAGTTCACCTGGGATTAAGGCATCTCAGGACCTAAGTTAAATTTATTTCCAGTCTCCTTCCCATGTCAGGCTGGTACCTACATAACACTTTCCTGAAGATTGGAAAAAGGGGGTACAAATGATAGCTTAAAAACCTGGGGAATGCCAGGAGATGAAGTTTGGGTAAATTTATGCTATCTCAGGGAGCATAGGATCGGGGTTGGGCAGTGGAGCTGAAATTGCAGATGAGAGGCTATTAAAAAGTAGAAAGAAGTGCTTGAATGTAAAAGTTTGGATATAAAATTGGAGTGGACCTGGGAGACATTATCTATATAAGTTGTTGAACTATTTTTCTAGAAATTCCATTAGAAAAGAAAGTATTTTCTAGACTGGCTTAAGTTGAATTCTCTCTAGAGGCAACAGAATGAATTGCATGACCTTTATATGGACACTGATTTTTTTTTTCCAATTCTCTGATCCCCACTCCCTGGCACAGGACCTGAAAGGGCCATGATTTCTGTTGGCCCTTCCCTTTTATTCATCATATCCTTTAAAAGTCAACTTCTCTACAAAGCCTTTACAAACAAACTAGAAATAGATTTCAGAACCCCTTTTTGTGTGAAGGAAGGGAGGAGAATTGACATTTATGAGTTCTTCCTAAGTGCCAGCTTGGTCTGGTTTCCTTTGTTTATCTTATTTTATGAATTTTCATGAGAATGGTGCTTGTTTTCTACTTACTTGGTATCTTTCATTTATGCCTATCTTTTCAGGTGAGGAAATTTTAGAAAGATTAAGTAACTTACCCTCTGCTCATGTGGCTATTAATTAACTACAAACATAGACAATACTCTTTTCCTTTCTCCATGCTGTTTCTAAACTCCATTTCTTTGAGGCTGGGCACAGTGGCTCACAAGTGTAATGGCAGCACTTTGGGAAGCGGAGGCGGGGGATCACTTGAGGTCAGGAGTTTGAGACCAGCCTGCTCAACATGGTGAAACTCCGTCTCTACTAAAAATACAAAAATTATCCATGCGTGGTGACAGGCACCTGTAATCCCAGATACTCAGGAGGATGAGGCAGAAGAATCGCTTGAACCCGGGAGGTGGAAGTTGCAGTGAGCCGAGATTGTGTCACTGCACTCCAGCCTGGGCGACAGAGTGAATGAGACTATATCTCAAAACAAAACAAACCTCCATTTTTTTGGCATACACATGGATACACACACAGACACAAGCACAGGCAGACAGACACACAAAAGCTGTTCTCAACACTGAACTATATGTATAAAGACTTTTATTTAAATTTGTATTAGACATCCAAACTATTTATAATGACTATTTTTGTGCTGTATATGGTTGGGGTCAAATATTGAGATTATATATTTTCTTTTAATGATATTGTCAATTCCTCAAGGGAAGGGACCACATTTTCATTCATTTCTTTTTTTTTTTTTTGAGACGGAGTCTCCCTGTGTCTTCCAGACTGGAGTGCAGTGGCGCGATCTTGGCTCACTGCAAGCTCCACCTCCCGGGTTCACACCATTCTCCTGTCTCAGCCTCCTGAGTAGCTGGGACTACAGGCGCCCGCCACCACGCCCGGCTAATTTTTTGTATTTTTAGTACAGACGCGGTTTCACCTTGTTAGCCAGGATGGTCTCGATCTCCTGACCTCGTGATGCACCCACCTCGGCCTCCCAAAGTGCTGGGATTACAGGCGTGAGCCACCACGCCCGGCCTATTTTCATTCATTTCTATTTCTCCTCTCACCAGTCCCCAGGCCCCAGCACATCAGCAGCCATTCAGCACATGTTTCAAGACTGACCAAGGACATGGGACCTGTCTATTGAAATTGCTTTTTCACAATCTTCAAAAATCCTGGCAAGAAAGCCCAAGAGAGGGTTTCCCATTAGTAAAGGAGAACCCACTGCAGATGCCTTTCATTAGATTGGCATTTGGCATCAAAACGGCTTTTTTAAAAATAAAGTTTCCCGACCAGTGTTCTAGCTTAGAATTCTGAGTATCCTGAAAGGAACTGGGAAATCTTTGTTAACAGCTGAGGATATGGCTGGGCTCTTGTGGCTCTGGCCTTGTCAAAGCCCTTTTCAAGGCTGTGAGATGATAATGCATGATGAGTCAGGACAGGGACTAATGACCCAGTGACATCAGGCTGAGTCATTGCAGGGATCTAAATATGACACAGACAGTCTATGCTCTGTTTTGCATATCTTACAGGATTCAAACTGCAAGTGGTAATAAACTAGATTTCGAAACTATTTCCCTTATGTTACCATGTTAGACTTTTTTGCTATCCCCTCATAGATTTAAAGCAGTGCATTAGTCAGGATCCTGGTGGGAAAATGTGAGTGTATACTAACGGACTAATTAAGAAGAGTACTTAAAAAAAAAATATATATATA
>NW_012112080.1:0-2335 GCF_000951035.1 Colobus angolensis palliatus
AGGATGTGTCCAAGGTAAATTCAGAGGCAATGTACAAGACACAAGTGAGTGCACAGAGGATCAGGGGTCCCCAGCCCAGTGAAGAGTGAAAGTTGAGGTCATTCATGGACGAAACAGCCAAGCATGTGAAGGACTGGAAAGCAAGGCAGGCCAGCTAACCCTGCCTAAGGGGAGCTATCCTTATACATTGTGAATAGCAAATGTCATCATCAATTTCATGTTCCTCGTTTGTAGAGATTTAGAAGTCCCTACAAAACAAATTATTTCAATTTTTGAATTTTCCCCACCTGTGCTGGTCACATAAATACAACAAATATTTATCAAAATGTATTATGTTCCAGGCATTGTGTTAGGCTTCAGGAATGTAACAGAGAAAAAGACAGAAATTAGACCATTACATGTATTCTGAGTGTTATGTGAGGCACTGATGTAGTGGGCATATGCCAAGTCCAGTGGACAGCATAGTGAGACCTTCATGAGCCAATCAGAACCAAGACGGGTGAAGACAGCTCAGCCTGAGAACATGGGGACTGCATGCTTCACAGGAAGTGGAACATGCAAAGTCCCTCAACTGAGAAAGAAGAACCTCTGAGGAATTATAGTGGTAATACAATAAAACAAAACGTGACGTGGTTCCAAAAGAGAAGAAGTAGTTGCTAAAGCTGAAAATACACAGATGTCACATCCTGAGGGCTCAGAAACCACAGAAAGGATTTGGGGCTTTATTCAAATTGCAGTGTGGAGCCACCAAAGATTTAATCGGGACAGTGACAAGGTCAGATTTCAGGAAATCTTCCTTTCAACGTGGAGACTGAAACAGAGCTGGTGAGAGCAGAAGGAGGACCTCCACGTAAGATGAATTTCAGAATTTCAGGAATTCAGATAAGAAAATAAGGAGATCTTGGCTTGGGACAGGCAGGGCAGTGGAGGTTGAGAAAGGTGGATGGATATAAAATACATTTTGGAGGAAGAACCCAGGAAGAAGAGTGAGAGAGAGGCAGAGATTGGGTTATGAGGGGCAGCAATACGACGGAAGAGATTAAAAGTGACTCAGTTTCTGACTTCAGCAATTGGTTGCATGAAGTTTATTATTTGTGAGCTACAATGATAACTAAGCAATACTAGGATAATTTTTATGGAACAATTTTGAGTAAAAATAACATTTCTTTCTCTGTTTCTATTTTTTCTAATACCCTTTTAGTGTTTTTCATAAAAATGTTTGGGCCAACACTTGTTTTTTGGCAAAAATTCCTGATATCTGCAGAAAATAATCTATAGTATCATGCTCCAATATGCGTTGTAAGGATCATAGCTGGGGAACTGCTAGCCATCACTGATTCCAAGATTACTTTCCTGGGTTGTAAAAGAAGAATCAGTAGCAACCATTTATGGAGTTGGTACTACAGCCCAGGTACTTCACTGGTACTTTACATAAATTATTTCGTTTAACCCTCACAGCAAATATAAGAGGTAGGTATTATTCCTTTTTCATAGAGGAGAAAAATGAGCCTCTGACAGGTAAGAACATTTTCCAGGGTCAAGCTGGTAATTTGTGGAGCGTGGACACAAAGTCCTCCCTTCCACACCGTTGTCTCTTCATCTTCTGCCCCTTTGCCAGCAACTTCTATGCATCCTTTAGATTATTTTTTCTAAAGTATCTTCCATTATATTTGGCCACTTGTCCACATATCCAAATAACTTTCTGGATTATTTGCAGCTCATCCATGTCAGCTGAAGATTTAATTACTTAAGGGAACCTAATGTCTTCTGCAAACTTGGGAGAGTTCTCTATGAATTCCCTTTGACAGATCATTGGTAAAAATATTAAATTTGATTTGTCCTAGCAACTGTCCCTTGGGGAATCTAGTATTAATACTTCCCCATATAGAAACATGTCAATCTACCCTTGATTTATATCTTAGCTTTAAGCAACTCTCTGCCTTTGGGAAAAAAAAAAAAAAAAAGATAGTCTTTTCATCATGTGCTTTTCTAAAAGGTATCTGTGATCCTGACAGCTTGTCAAAACTGTTGTGAAAGCCAAGGTAGATTATTTCCTGTGTTGTGGTTTATTCACATGCATGCTGACAACATTTTCCAAATTCTGCCTCCCTCAGGTTCAAAGCTACCTGAACAGCACATAAGTTCATTTTCCTAAGACACTCACAAGTGGCTCCTTCTTTCTCACAACCTCAGCATTCGCTGGTAGTTTTGTGGTAAGCTAGAGAAGGAAAGCATACCAAAGCTTTAGGGAAATCATTTCTTTCTGGGAGGTACTGCCCATGTCAGCCCCAGGTTGGGAAAGCAGCACAGGGCTGTGATGCCTCAAGGACAACCT
>NW_012112081.1:0-2242 GCF_000951035.1 Colobus angolensis palliatus
TTGGGTCCTTAACTGATAGAGAATGGACTGTGTCACCTTTTTTCTGCCTCAGAGTTGGAATTGACATTGTAAAGTTAATTTTTAGGAGTTATTTTCGCATATTTTTCCAGATCAAATCTTCTCCTGCATGGCTGGGCACAGTGACTCACGCCCGTAATCTCAGCACTGTGGGAGGCTGAGGCAGGAGGATTGCTTGAGTCTAGCAGGTGGAGGCTGCAGTGAGCTGTGATTGTGCCACTGCACTCCAGCCTGGGCAACAGAGCAAGACCTCATCTCAGAAAACAAAACAAACAAAAACGTCTCATATTAAAGAGTGTTCTGGCTGGGCACAGTGGCTTACACCTGTAATCCCAGCACTCTGGGAGGCCGAGGTGGGCGGATCAACAGGTCAGGAGATTGAGACCATCCTGGCTAACACGGTGAAAACCTGTCTCTACTAAAAATATATATATAAAAATATTAGCCAGGTGTGGTGGCGGGTGCCTGTAGTTCCAGCTACTCAGGAGGCTGAGGCAGGAGAATGGCATGAACCCGGGAGGCGGACGTTGCAGTGAGTCGAGATTGTGCCACGTCCAGCCTGGGCCACAGAGTGAGACTCCATTTCAAAAAAAAAAAAAAGACTGTTCTGTTTGCCTAGGGACAAATAAGAAAAATTGGATGAATTTGTATGAAATGTATGTTAATTTTACTATAGTAAGTTGAGGGAAATAAACATGAGTTTGTTTCTGAAGAGCTGTTTGAAAAATAAATTTGTACTTCATTCTGTTTAAGAGCCGCATCACATTTTCAGCACCCTCACCTGTGAACCAGCTTGTGCTGTAAAGATAGAGCCTCCCAAGTTGTTTTGTGTGTTTATTGATTTTCAGAGAGAAATCTGATGAAAAGGACAGTAGAGGCAGTACCCCATGCCGCGAACACACACACAGCATTTGTCCAGTTGCCGGGGTGATTATTTTTGTTTTTTTCCCCAGATTTTTTTTTTTCTTCTTCTGAAACAGTGTCTTGCCCTGTTGCCCAGGATGGAGTACAGTGGCATGGCGCCATCTTGGCTCACTGCACCCTCCGTCTCCCGGGTTCAAGCAATTCTCCTGCCTCAGCCTCCTGAGTAGCTGGGATTACAGGCGCCCGCCACCAGGCCCGGCTAATTTTTTGTATTTTTAGTAGAGACGGGGTTTTCACCGTGGTCTCGATCTCCTGACCTTGTGATCCACCCATCTCGGCCTCCCAAAGTGTTGGGATTAAGATCTTCTAGATGAAATAATACTTATACAGGTTTATTTTTTAGAGATTCTCAGGTTTTTTGCTGATGTACAAAAATTGTATGTTGTGATATGTATATATTTTAACTGTATAGAAAAGCAATTTAAATCCAAGCTATAGTGGTAACTTGGTTGTATTTGCCATAGTGGATAGATAAGTCAGTATTTTCCTTTTGGATATTTTCATGGGGGAAGCACAGTTACTCTTATATATAATATTTTTTCTTTCTTTTTTCTTTTTTGGAGATAATTCATATGCCACAAAAATCACCCTTTTAAAGTGTACAGCTCATTGAATTTTAGAATGTTGGCCAAAAACCATGCACCTGCCAACCACTGTCTAACTCCAGAACATTTTCGTCACCCCAAAAAGGAACCCTTGCACCAAGTAGCAGTCACCCCTCAGTCTCCTCCACTCCCCAGCCCTGGCAGCCACTACAGATTTCTCTGTTCTGGATAATCATGTAAATGCACTGTGGCTTTTTGTGATGGGCGTCTCACTTCCAGCGTGATGATTTCATTTTACCTGTGTTAGGTGCCTAGCAGCCTCTCATTACTTTTTTATTGCTGGATATTACTCCATTCTATGAACAGACCACATTTTGTTTCTCTGTTCATCCACTGATGGACATTTGGTTTGCTTCTACTTTTTGGCTATTATGGGTCATGCTGCTGTGAACATTCCTGTACAGGTCTTTGTGTGGACATAGGTTTTCGATCCTTTAGTATACACACAAGAGTGCAGCTGATCCCTTTGACTGAAGTGTGGGGTGCTGTCCCTCTGCTGGAGGAGTGGGCAGCTGCATGGAGGGAAGGGAGCACCTGACCTGCTGCCATATCCCTCCTTCCCTCCCTGCCTCCTTCCCTCCTTCCTTTCCTCCTTCCCTCCTTCCCTCCCTCCCTCCTTCCCTCCTTCCTTTCCCTCCTCTCTCTCTCCTTCCCTCCTTCCCTCCCTCCCTCCCTCTGTCCTTTCCTTCCTCTCT
>NW_012112082.1:0-1178 GCF_000951035.1 Colobus angolensis palliatus
CCACGCTCGGCTAATATTTTGTGTTTTTAGTAGAGACGGGGTTTCATTGTGTTAGCCAGGATGGTCTGGATCTCCTGACCTCGTGATCCGCCCGCCTCGGTCTCCCAAAGTGCTGGGATTACAGCCGTGAGCCACCGCACCAGGCCAATCATTTCTTTTAAGGAAAAAAACTTCCTTATTACTATGTGTAATATCTGCAATTAAAATAGTCAATTTCCCATAAATGAGAATTTGAACAATATGACATTTTTGTTTATTTTCTATTTTTCTTGTTTGGGTAGTAAATTTCTCACGACACATTACTTATAAGTAAGTTGGATTCCAAAGATAAAAAATTGACATGAAATCTGCCTCCAGGGAGAAGAAAAAGAAGCCCAAATTGTCAATCTTCTTATCAGTCTCCTAGTAAGAAAATGATTGAAGGTAGCAACAGAAAAAAGAATCTTGGGAGGGAAACTGAAAATATTACCTGCTTTATGTTCTTAGTCAAAATTCAGAATTTAAGCAGCATGCTAATCCCTATAGATTTTTCAGTTTGGGCAAAAGTGAGAATGATCTCATCTTTGACAATGTTCAAAAATGTCACAAGACTACTTTCATTCAAAAATCTACTTTCCAATTGTTTCTAAATGGTTTCCAAAAATTCTGTCAGTTGTTAAAAGAGTGACTCTTAAATACACAGAGCTTTAAATACATAACTGTCTCCTTAAATTAGTTTCTCTTGATTTGACATTCTGAGTGTCAACATGATTTAACTTAACATAAATTACCAGAAATATTCTTATGTTTACTTGGTTATTTACACATTAATGAAGTGACACAAAAAATAATTGTTTTTAATGAATCTTTGTGAACAGACACTACTCCAAAAGGATATTGATCTTCCAGTTGCTATCTAGGATGACATCCGCAGTAAGGATTTGGGGAATGGCCATTTCCTTAAAATCTGTCTGACCTTAATGTACCTTCAGATATTTTATGTCAGATAATAAGAGCCAAGGTATGGTGGCAGGATTTCTAATATGTTGGTTAAGAAAGGTTGATTGGTCTGCTTTGCCAGTAGGAGAATCTCATTTTGGGGAGTGGAGCATTGAAAAAGCAAAACAGGCCGGGCGCGGTGGCTCAAGCCTGTAATCCCAGCACTTTGGGAGGCCGAGACGGGCGGATCAGGAGGTCAG
>NW_012112083.1:0-3880 GCF_000951035.1 Colobus angolensis palliatus
AAAAAAAAAAACCTTGTTCTGTAAATCTAAAATGATATAAAAATTCTGTAAATTACTATCATTTTAGTCCAGAAAGACTGTCTCATATTTTTATCCATCAACCACCAGTGGTTTATTTCATATGTGTTGTTTTTCAAGTCGTTCTCTCAGTTCTCAAACCCCTCTCTGAATTGCAATAAACAGATCTCACCTTTGCTAACCTAGCCACTTGTGGTTTCACTAGTGGTCAAATTTTAAAAAGCATGTGTCCTCTTACTTTTTTCTCACAATCCCCTTAAAATAATTTTAAAATAATTTTTTAAAACTTTGGGTTCCCCTCACTTATTTTAATTCTATATTTAGTGCTTTTAACTAATCATAAGTTTAAATACATTAATAAGTAGAAAATAATTACCATTTTATGAAATAAGATGAAATTTTATATTAAAAGAAATATTTCAGTCTGTGACTTGATAAAACCTTAAAGAAATCCAATTATACTCTTACAACAAGTCAGCACCACCAACCTATACTGTTCTGGTTCTGAATTCAGAATATTCCAATACAGTCCAAAATATACCATTTTAAAGCCAAATCTAACCCTTAATAGAAATATTAATAAAACAGGAAAAGACAGAAGCATTACAGACTTAAGGTACCCAAATTAGTTATTAAAGTAGGCTTCTCCAAAAACTATATTTCAATTTACCCCTCTGTTTGGCATCCTAGATTATACCACAGGTCAACATACCATACCAAGATTTAGAACAGGCAGGGATATGCCTTTCTTTGGTAAAACTGAGTAAGGGCTATTATGTACAGATTCATTCTCGGACCAATTTTAAGATGCAGTACAAATGGATGTGAGAGATCTGGAAACTGATTCCTATAAAACTGCATAGCCCTTGGAAAGAACCTACAGGGCCTTGCATACCCCAGTGTGAGGACCAGTGGATTCATGCATATCATAATGAACTGACTGCCATTTATTGAGCATCTACTACACCGAGTACAATGATAGGCAGTATATATATATATATATTATCACTAATCCTTTACAACTCTATGTTATAAACACTGTATTATCTTTGTTTTTCAAATGATGAAATTGAGGCTTAATGCAGTTAACTGATTTGCCCAAGGTTCTACAGCTCGCAAGTGACAGAGCGAGAATCTGAACCCAAATCTGACTCAAAGTTTATGCTCCTTTCAAATCACACTGTGTCTCTCTTACCTTTAGAACATCGGTGGGATTGGCTATAGTGGAAGATATCACTCCTGACACTACCCCACAGATCATATTAATTAAAAGAGTTTCATCTGTGAAAAGGAAAAGACAAAGAAAGGTCTGCTTGTATTAGGTACCAGTTTGAGAACACAGTACTGACCTACTGGAGAAAGGGAAACTTGGTTAGCGAGATGACTTTAGAAATGAACCAAAAAGCTTAGGAAAATAAAGAAACTCAAATATTTCTACATCTCAATTCAGTGCTAAAATATATTAAAACTTGTAAAATATAAATCATTTCTAAAAACATCATTATTTCGGCTAGGCGCAGTGGCTCACACCTGTAATCCCAGTACTTTGGGAGGCCGAGGCGGGTGGATCACGAGGTCAGGATTTCGAGACCATCCTGGCTAACACAGTGAAACCCCTTCTCTACTAAAAAATACAAAAAATTAGCCAGGTGTAGTGGCGGGCGCCTGTAGTCCCAGCTACCTGGGAGGCTGAGGCAGGAGAATGGCGTGAATCCGGGAGGCGGAGCTTGCAGTGAGCCGAGATTGCGCCACTGCACTCCAGCCTGGGCAACAGAGCGAGACTCCATCTCAATAATAATAATAATAATAATAATAATAATAATATTTTTAAAAAGAATGAAAAAGGCCACCAGGGAGAGACTGAAGAGGAGAAAAGAGCTAAAGATAGAACCTTGGGTGGGAGAAGAAAAAGATTTAAAGTATATGCATAAAAAGGAAGCCCACAAATGAAACTAAGGAATAGGAAAACTAGAAGAATCTAAATAGTGTAATAACAAAACCAAAAAAGAACTTCAAGTAGAAGGAATTAGTCAAAATAGGTTAAGTAAGATGAGAACCAAAATGTCCACTGGACTGGATAATGAGGACATTACTGATGACCCTGCGGAGAGTGATTTCAATCAAGTAGCAGGAGTGATTACAGCAGGTTATGGAGGAAATGTGAAATGTAAAGATTACTCTTGTAAAATCTGGATGAGAAGGTAAGGAAAGAGATAGCATGGTGTTTTGAAGTCAGAGGGTCAAGAAAATATTTTAGGATAGAGCGATTTGACCATATTTATCATTTGAGAGCAGATAACCAGTAAAGAGGAAGACACTGAAGAGAAAGAGGACAAATGATAGAGAAAGGTCCCCGATGAAACAGAAGTGAATAAAAGTAGAGTAACCAGGGTTTTTTTTAAACTTAAGCATGTATCAAAATCACTTGAAGGGCTTGTCAAACCAGACTGCTGGGCCCCATCCTACCCTTTCTGATTCAGTAGGTGTGGGATGGGGCCTGATAATTTGCATTTCTAACAAGTTCCCAGGTAATACTGGTCTGGTCTGGAAAACCACTACAGTAAGACAAGATAAGGATGGGTATAGATAGAAGTAAGTTTACACGTGTAAGGTAGAAAGGACACGAAATTGAGAGGTATAAGGACAGGCCATAGGAGGTGGGGTTGTCTGCTGAGAGTAAGAGGAACAAGGAACTCTTCAATTAAATTATCTTCATAAATACTTGTTCTAAGTCAACAAAAATAAGCATGGGGAAAGGACTCCCTATTCAATAAATGGTGCTGGGATAGCTGACCAGCTATATGCAGAAGAATAAAACTGGGCCCCTACCTTTCACCATATACAAAAATTAACTCAAGACAGATTAAAGATTTAAATGTAAGACCTCAATTTATAAGAACCCTAAAAGAAAACTTAGGACACGCCACTCTGGGCATTGGCCTTGGGAAAGAATGTATGACTAAGTCCTCAAAAGCAATTGCAACAAAACAAAAAATTGACAAGTGGGACCTGATTTAACTAAAAAGCTTCTTCACAACAAAAGAAACTATCAACAGAGTAAACAGACAACCTACAGAATGGGAGAAAATATTCACAAACGATGCATCTGATGAAAATCTGGTATCCAGCATCTATAAGGAATTTAATTCAACAAGCAAAAACCACATAACACCATTAAAAAGTGGGCAAAAGACATGAACGGACACTTCTCAAAAGAAGACATACAAGCAGCCAACAAACATGAAAAGATGCACAGTATCACTAATCATCAGAGAAATGTAAATCAAAACCACAACAAGATACCATCTCATACCAGTCAGAATGGTTATTATTAAAAAGTAAAAACAACAGACGCTGGCGAGGCTGCAGAGAAAAGGGAATGCTTAGACACCATTGGTGGGAATGTAAATTAGTTCAGCCACTTTGGCAAGCAATTTGGCGACTTCTTAAGGAACTTAAAACAGAGCTACCATTCAACCCAGCAATCCCATTACTGGGTATATATCCAAAAGAAAATAAATAATTCTACCAAAAAGACACATACACGCCTATGTTCATCACAGTGCTATTCACAATAGCAAAGACATGGAATCAACCTAGGTGCCCACCAACGTTGGATTGGATAAAGAAAATGTGGTACATATACACCATGGAATACTATGCAGTCATAAAAGAGAACAAAATCATGTCTTTTGCAGCAACATGGATTGAGCTAGAGGCTATTATCCTAAATGAATTAGTGGAGGAACAGAAAATCAAATACAGCATGTTCTCATTTGTAAGTGGGAGCTAAATATTGCATACTCATGGACAAAGATGGCAACAATAGACACCAGGGAATAATAGAGGGGGGAGAGAAGGA
>NW_012112084.1:0-1627 GCF_000951035.1 Colobus angolensis palliatus
ACTCTATGTGCAGATGACATGATTGTCTACATGGAAATCTTCAGGAATCTAAAATTGGCCCCACATTGAACCCTTTATTGCTATTTTATTGGTCTTGTTCCCACAGATTTCATGAGAACATGGTATGAGAGTAAGTACAAGATGTGACACTTCAGAGCTTTCAATTTTCTGCATCTGTTTTATCTGCATCTGTTTAGCATATTTAACTCTATTCGAGTTGTATATCTTCTGGAATCTGAGCAACTTTTAGAATCCAACCCTGTTTATGATCAGCTATAAAATGTATCTGTTATGGATTATCTTTCCATAACCTTCTAGATGCTGGTGAGAATAATGAAAGTTTATAAAAATAGAACTTTAAGAAATATTGAAATGGAAGGTTAAATTTTGCTGCTTCCTACCCTTTCATTTCAAAGAAATGTATTATGCTATACCTTCAAATTCTGACAATATGACTCAGCTTCTTTCCTTTTGGCTAAAGCCATGGCTTTCTCTTGAAGTTGTATACCTGAAAATGAGACTGGTATTCTTTCTTTCACACAAGCATGCTGGGCCAAAGACATACTGTGTAAATAAAACAAGTTTTTGCTGGTAACATGTAAAGAGGGTTTTAAACAAAACTGTTT
This sequence comes from Colobus angolensis palliatus, assembly GCF_000951035.1. Classification (NCBI taxonomy): domain Eukaryota; kingdom Metazoa; phylum Chordata; class Mammalia; order Primates; family Cercopithecidae; genus Colobus; species Colobus angolensis. Next base: position 627 of record NW_012112084.1, read on the forward strand.
TGTTAAATCTGAAATGTCAATTTGCATCCTGACAGTAACTTAGATCTTTAGGATGATTTGGATATATTTATAAATAATATTATAGATCTTCAATGAAATTTATATGCCTCTTAACTTAGTGAAAGCCCAAGCTAGAGAACAAAATTATAGTTATATTAATTATCCAAGGCAAATAAAAACATACGTTTGTGTTAGATAATGTTTAAAGTAATAGCTAAATGATTACTTGTTAACTGAAGTCCCCTTGGAGTCTTAAAAAAATCCGCTTTATTAAAGAGCTATTTTGAATGATACAAACACATTTATACATGGAGAGAGAGAGACAGAGAGAGAGACAGAGCATTTTAAATGTAAAATGTTAACATTTAAGAAATCTTAGTGAAATATTTGTGAAGGGTTTGGAAATTCCCTAGCACTACATTTGCAACTTCTCTTTAAGTTTTAAGATTTAAATGATTTCCAGATCTTTTAAGAAGAGCTATTTTGAAAATGAAACTTCATAAAAGGTTTTCCAAATTAAGATTTTTTTCAGGGGCAAAGGTGACAGTTGGTATCATCAGCGGTGTCCAGATACATAAGCAAAATAACACTTATCTTAGTAATGCTTATTAGAATTCAAAGATAGCTTTATGAAGATTAGAATTTTCAGCATTTTAATGGTAGAAGCAGTTCTTCCATATCAGAAAACAATAGAATTACTGAACAGAGTGGAGTCAATTTCATACTTAACATGTAACATTAGATCCATGTAACAAAGCATTGCATTGACATTCCATCTTTTCTCCTCCATCCAAGAATAGAGGATACATGAGTCGCTTTCACATAGCATCAAGTTGCTTTATTTTCTGTGGTGACTTTCTAATGTGCACATAAGGAATACTATTTTTGAAGGGAGAAAATGGATATTCTGGTAAATAACAACAAGGTTATGAAATGTGTAATATATAACTGACATTGATTTAAAGTAAACAGGTTTCTGTGACATACATTCTGATAATGAG
>NW_012112085.1:0-1791 GCF_000951035.1 Colobus angolensis palliatus
GAAGGAAGGAAGGAAGGAAGGAAGGAAGGAAGGAGGAAGGAAGGAGGGAGGGAGGGAGAGAGGGAAGGAAGGAAGGAAGGAAAGAAAGACAGAAAGAAAGAAAGAAAGAAAGAAAGAAAGAAAGAAAGAAAGAAAGAAAGAAAGAGAAAAAGGAAGGAAGGAAGGAAGGAAGGAAGGAAGGAAGATTTAGCAGCTGTCAGAACCCCCACATTGGTAAGGTGAAGGATACTATGGTGAGAAAAGCCAAATGGAAGCCATTAGAGCGTCCTCTATCTAGAAAAATAGTAGATGAAAAACAAGATTGCATTCCTGGAGGGATTGCAGAGATTAGTGCCACCATCAGGGTCTTGAAAGACACAGGGGTGGTGATTCCCACCACATCCCTGTTCAACTCTCCTATTTGGCCTGTGCAGAAGACAGATGGATCTTGGAAAGAGTGACAATGGATTATCATAAGCTTAATAAAGTGATGACTCCAACTGTACCTGCTGTAACACATGTGATTTCATTGCTTGAGCAAATTAACACATCTCCTGGTACCTGGTATGCAGCCATTGACTTGGCGAATGCCTTTTTCTCCATTCCTGTCCATAAGGCCCACCAGATGCAATTTATCTTCAGCTGTCAAGGCCATCAATATACCTTTACTGTCCTACATCAGGGATATCTCAACTCTCTGGCTTTGTGTCATATTTATATCTGGAGAGAGCTTGATCACTTTTTGCTTCCACAATGTATCACACCGGTCCATTACATTGATGACATTATGCTGATTGCATCCAGTGAGCAAGACATAGCAAACACACTGGGCTTGTTGGTGAGACATTTGCATGCCAGAATTTTAAATTGGATTAAAATTCAGGGACCCTCTACCTCAGTAAAATTTCTAGGGGTCCAGTGGTATGGGGCCTGTTGAGATATTCCTTCTCAGGTGAAGAATAAGTTGTTGCATTTGGCCTCTCCTACAACAAGGAAAGAGACACAATGCGTAGTGGGCCTATTTGGATTTTGGAGGCAACACATTACTCATTTGGGTGTGTTACTCTGGCCTATTTATGAAGTGACCCAAAGGCTGCCAGTTATGAGTGGGGTACAGAACAGGAGAAGGCTCTGCAATGGGTTCAGGCTGGTGTGCAAGCTGCTCTGCTACTTGGGTCATATGACCCAGCATATCCAATGGTGCTTGAGCTATCAGTGACAGACAAGTATACTGTTTGGAGCCTTTGGCAGGCCCCCATAGGTGAATCACAGTGGAGGCCTGCAGGATTTTGGAGCAAGGTACTGCCATCTTCTGCAGATAACTACTTTCTTTTTGAGAGACAGCTCTTGGCCTGTTACTGGGCTTTGTTGGAAACTCAATGTTTGACCATGGGTCATCAAGTCACCATGTGACCTGAACCGCTTGCCATGAACTGTGTGCTTTCTGACCACAAAGAAGTGGGTCGTGCATAGCAGGATTCCATCGTCAAATGGAAGTGGGATATATGTGATTGAGCTTGAACAGGTCCTGAAGTACATTACCTGAGGAAGTGGCTCAAATGCCCATGGTTTCCACTCCTGCTGCTATTCCTTCTCTTCGCAGCCTGCATCAACAGACTCATGGGGAGTTCCCTATGATCAGTTGACAGAGGAAGAGATGACTAGGGCCTGGTTCACAGATTGGCTGCATGATATGCAGGCGCCACCAGAAAGTGGGCAGCTGTAGTACTATAACCTCTTTCTAGGACATCCCTGAAGGACAGTGGTGAAGGACAATCTTTCCAGGGGGCAGAGCTTCGAGCAGTGCATGTG
>NW_012112086.1:0-2184 GCF_000951035.1 Colobus angolensis palliatus
TCAGACACATCGGAGAATGTGTGATTGCAGCCCTCTGGATACCGAAGTTGGCTGGTTTGCCTGCAGTCTAAGTGTGTCCCAAATGTTGTATGGGGTATACTTATATTAAGGAATTATGGCTGTTTATCTGAAATTCAAATTTAACTGGGAGTCTTGTTTTAATAAGTCTGACAGTCCTGCCTCTCGGATGCAAGTAAGGCACAGGTGGCCATAGCAGGTGGCCATGCATGCAAGAAAGCAGAGGGAATAGGGCAACTGGCCTACATGGCACCCATGTGGAGAGGGCCATAAGAATGTTACCAACTGCCCAGGCCAGGGCTGCAAAGGCACTGAGGGACTATGTCTTTTAGGCATGTGGCTGTCACTGGGCATCACCAGATCTCTTCACACCCACACCAGTGGCCCACCAAGCACCAGCTGAAAATGGCAGGAGAGCCCCCTTGCTCCTGCACTGTCCCTCCAGCACCTCTACCAAGAAAGCTCAACCTCATGCTGTCTGTGCAGGAGAAAAGCTGAAAGGAAACTCCTCCATTATCACAGAGCAGGTACTGAAGGACAGTTTGGGAGCTGAGATGCAATACATTGAGAACTGGCACCTGAAGCCTTATTCTTTCCTCTACCAACTGCACAAAGTGTTATTTTACAAGGTCATCTTCCTTTCATGTAAAATATTAACTCATGTTAATCTTACACAATCTCTGCAGAGTAAATGACACATGATACCAGCTCTGATATTTATATAGAATCGTGGAATTTGGTAACTTCTCTACCCAATATGTTTTTTTTTTTTTTCCTTTGGTGATTTCTAAAGAAAAAAAGGGAGAAAGAAATTTAGGAGAATTCCCCTGAGCTGCAGTCTCATAAAACACAATCACACATGCTTTCTGTTCCATGGTTAAGGATGGGAAGACAGTCACTGACACATTGCTTGTCTGTGTGAAAAGAACCATTTTTCAGCATCCTGGATTCTTTTTTATTTTTAATTGGGGTATTAAAGCTGTCAACTTCTAATTTCAATCAATTGTGAGCCCAATTCTTCCTTGGCAGGCTTCAACCTGAAAGCTAATTCAAACAGTGATTATGTTTCTCTAAGGAAAGGTTTAGAAATGGAGGAATTCTGAAGTTGAAAAAGAAATGGCTACTGGAACATATGTACAGGTTAGCTTAGCCAGACTTTCTTCCTCTCCCTACCAATGGTGAACCCATATTTTTAGAAGCAGGTGATTTTTCCCCCAGAGTATTGTATCTTTGTGATAGAATAGTTTATGAAAACACTATTCAGAAATTCTGTGTGTTGTAGAACAAAAGATTTCCCATGGTGCAAACCTCCCTTTAAATCTCTTAATAGGATTTAAATGTTATTGGCTTCTAATTATGATGCTTGTGAAGTTATTTTTTGTTTTTGTTATTTTTTTTCAAAAGCAAAATAATTCCTTCTGGAGACGGGAGAAACTGCTTACATTCTCGACTCACTAGACACTAGACCGAGCTTGATATAAAAAAAGCTACGTAAAACTTTAGGCTAAATGAGAAACTTGTGAAAATGTGAAAATATATATAAAATTATGTCCATTTTCCAGGATAGGTCATAGTTTCTGGGAGTTCTTGGATTAGATTGAGAGCCCTTGGAAGCATTTCTTTTAACCCACTGTCAATCTGTTCGGGCTGCAACAGCAAAATACCATAGACTGGGTAGCTTATAAGCAATAGAAATACATATCTCACTGTTCAGGAGGCTGGAAAGTCCAGGGCCAAGGTGCTGGCAGATTCCATGTCTGGTGAAGACCCACTTCCTTGTTCATAGACAGCCATCTTCTCACTGTGTCCTTGTGTGGTGGAAGGAATTGGGGGTCTCTCTGGGGCCTCTTCTGTAAGAGTGCTAATCCTATCCTTGAAGACTCTGCCCCCTTCACGAATCACACATTCAGACCGTGGCACCTAATATCACAGTCACTTGTGCATGTGCTTGAGAAATGTGCCACTGAAAGTCATGATTATAGAAAATCAAAGCTTGATTTAATACTTTCTTCCAGGCAAACAAATTAACAGGGATGCAAGAGGGTTTTTCTGAAGGACTTTTCCCCACTCCCTGCACTGGGAGACATGAGAACGACACTAAAATAATGTTCCAGGCAAAGTATTCTGTTAACAATGTGCCTCTCTGTGAGGTGTGATGAGGATCTC
>NW_012112087.1:0-702 GCF_000951035.1 Colobus angolensis palliatus
AATGGAATGGAATATGGAATGGAATGGAATGGAATGGAAAGGAGTGGAATGGAATGGAATAGTAAATGGAATGGAATGGGATAGGGAAGGGAATTGAATGGAATGGAATGGAATATGGACTGGAATGGAATACAGTATGACATAAAATACGGAATGGAACGCAATATGCAATGAAAAGGAATATGGAAAGGAATGGAAGGAAATATGGAATGGAATGGAATGGAAAGGAATATGGAATGGAATATGGAATGGAATAGAATGTAATGCAATAGAAAGGAATGGACTAAAAAGGAATATGGATGGAATGGAATATGGAAATGAATGTAATATGGAATGGAATGGAACATGGAATGGAAAGGAATATGGAATGGAATATGGAATGGAATAGAATGTAATGCAATAGAAAGGAATGGACTAAAAAGGAATATGGATGGAATGGAATATGGAAATGAATGTAATATGGAATGGAATGGAACATGGAACAGAATGGAATGGAATGGAACAGAAAGGAATGGAAAGGAATATAAAATGCAATGGAATGGAACGGAATGCAATGGAACTCAATGGAATGGAAAATGGAATGGAATGAAATATAGAATGGAATGGAATATGGAATGAAATGGAGTGGAATGGAATATGGAATGGAATGTTATATGGAATGGAGTAGAATGGAATTGAATGTGGAATGGAATTGAATGGAAT
>NW_012112087.1:4925-5521 GCF_000951035.1 Colobus angolensis palliatus
AGTGGACTGGAATGGAATATGAAATGGAATGGAATGGAATGGAATGCAATTAAATGGAATATGGAGTGCAGAGAAATGGATTTTCAAAAGGAATGGAATATGGAATGGAATACAGAATGGAGTGGAATATGGAATGGAAAGGAACGGAATGGAACGGAATGGAATGGTATGAAACGGATTATGAAGTGGAATGTATGGGAAAGGAATGGAATGGAATGGAATATGGAATGGAATGGAATGGAATATGAAATAGAATGAATGAAATCAAATGGAATGTGGAATGGAATGGAAAGAATAGAATGGTATGGAATACCGAATTAAATGGAATGGAATGGAATGGAAAGGAATAGAATGGAATGGAGAAGGAAATTGAATAGAAAGGGAAAAAAGGGAACTGAATGGAACAAAACGCAAGATGGAACTGAATGGAATTCAATGAAATGGTATATGGAATTGAATGCATATGGAATGGAATAGAATATGAAATGGAATGGAATATAGAATGGAATGGAATGGTATATGTAAAGTAATGGGATATGGAATGGGATGGAAAGGAATGTAATGGAATGGAATATGGAATGAAATGGAATGGAATG
>NW_012112087.1:10833-11133 GCF_000951035.1 Colobus angolensis palliatus
GGAATATGGAATGGGATGGAATGGAATGGAATGGAATGGAATATGGAATGGAATGGAATAGAATGGAAAGGAATGGAACATTGAATGGAAACGAATATGGAACGGATTGGAATGGAATGGAATGAAATGCAATGATGAATGGAGTAGAATGGAATGGAACCTTAACTGGAATGGTATATGGAACGAAAGGGAATAGAATGCAATGGAATGGAACGAAATGGAATGGAACGCAATAGAATGGAATGGAATGGATTGGAATGCAATGGAATGGAATGGAATGGAATGGAATGGAATGGAATG
>NW_012112087.1:11784-11996 GCF_000951035.1 Colobus angolensis palliatus
TGGAATGGAATGGAATGGAATGGAATGAAATGAACTGGAATGGAATGGAATATGGAATGCAATGTAATGGAATGAAACAGAATGGAATGCAATGCATTGGAATATATAATGGAATGGAATATGGAATGGAACAAAACCGAATGGAAAGAAATATGAAATGACATGGCATTGAAAGGAACGGAATGGAATGGAATGGAATATGGAATGGAATG
>NW_012112087.1:14461-14773 GCF_000951035.1 Colobus angolensis palliatus
AATATGGAATTGAATGGATTATGGAATAGAATGAATTTAAATGGAATGGGATATGAAATGGAATGAAATAAGGAATGGAACGGAATGAAATGGAAAATGGAATGAAATGAAATGGAATATGGAATGGAATATAATGGAATGGAATGGAATGGAATATGGAGAGGAATGTAATGAAATGGATTGTAATGGAATATGGAATGGAATGGAATATGGAATGGAATATAGAATGGCGTGAAATATGAAAACAAATGGAATGGAAGGGAATGGAACGGATTAGGAAATGAAAATGAATGGAATGCAATGGAATGGAAT
>NW_012112088.1:0-1663 GCF_000951035.1 Colobus angolensis palliatus
TTTTGCCCATTCAGTATGATATTAGCTGTGGGTTTGTCATAAATAGCTCTTATTATTTTGAGGTACGTTCCATCAATACCAAATTTATTGAGCGAGAAACTGCTTTGTTAAGCATGCATTCATCTCCCCGATTTAATCTTACTTTTCATTGAGCAGTTTGGAAACACTCTTTTTGTCGAATCTGCAAAGGGATATTTGGGAATGCATTGAGGCCTATGGTGAATAATGAAATACATTCAGATGAAAACTAGAAAGAAGTTTTCTGAGAAACTGTTTTGTGATGTGTCCATGTATCTCACAGAGTTAAAACTTTCATTGAGCAGTTTGGAAACCTGTTTTTGTAGAATCTGTGAAGGAATTTTTGGGAGTGCATTGAGGCCTAAACATTTTTTCGATTGAGCATATTAGAAACACTGTTTTGGTAGAATCTGTGAATTGATATTTGGGTGTGCATTGAGTCCTATGATGAAAGAGGAAATATCTTCAGATTAAAAACTGGAAAGAAGCCTTCTGAGAAACTACTCTTTGCTGTGTGCATTTGTCTCACAGAGTTAAACCTTTCTTTTGTTTCAGCAGTTTGGAAACACTGTTTCTGAAGAATCTGCAAAAGGATATTTGTGAGCACATTGAGTCCTGTGTTGAAAAAGAAAAAGCTTCAGATAAAAACTAAAAAGAAGTTTTCTGAGAAACTGCTTTGTAATGAGTGCATTCATCTCAGAGTTCAACATCTATTTTTATTGAGCAGTTTGGAGACACTGTTTTTGTAGAATATTTGAAGGGATATTTGGTTGTGCATTGAGGCCTACAGTGAAAGAATAATGTCTTCAGATAAACTATAAAGATTTCTGAGATACTGTTTAGTGGTGTGTGCATTCATGTCACCAAGTTAAACCTTTGTTTTGATGGAGCAGTTTGTCAGGAAGCTTCTTTCCAGCTTTTATTTGAAGATATTTCTTTTTCACCACAGGCTTCAATGTGCTCCCGAATATTTCTTTGGAGATTCCACAGAAATAGTGTGACCAAACTTCTCAATGAAAAGAGTTTTATCTCTGTGGGATGAATTCACAGATCAGAAAGCACTTTCTAGGAAAGTTTCTTTCTAGTTTTCTCTGAGGATATTTACTTTTTCACCATAGGCTTCAAAGTGTTCCCAAATATCCCTTATTATATTCCACAAAAACAGTGATTCCAGATTCCTCAATCAAAAGAACAGTTTACCCGTATGAGATGAATCCACACATTGCAAAGCAGTTTGTTGGAAAGCTTTTTTCTTGTTTTTATCTGAGGATATTTCCATTTTCACCATAGGCCTTAATGTGCTCCCGAATATTTTATTGCAGATTCCACAAACACAGTCATACCAAACTCCTCAATGAAATAAAAAGGTTTAACTCTGTGAGATGAACGTACACATCAAAAAGCAGTTTCTCAGAAAGCTTCTTTCTAGTTTTACCTGAGGATATTTCCTTTTTCATCACAGGCATCAATGCACTCCAAAATATTCCTTCTCAGGTTCCACAAAAAGAGTGATTCCACAGCACTTTGGGAGGCTGAGGTGGGTGGATCACCTGAGGTCGGGAGATCGAGACCAACCTGACCAACATGGAGAAACCCTATCTCTACTAAAAATACAAAATTAGCCAAGTGTGGTGGCACATGCCTA
>NW_012112089.1:0-1039 GCF_000951035.1 Colobus angolensis palliatus
GCAGCCTCAGCCTTCTCAAGTTCAGGTGATTCTCCCACCTCAGGTTTTGTATTTCTAGTAGGGACAGGATTTTACCATGTTGCCCAGGCTGGATTTGAACTCCTTGACTTAAGTAATCCCCCTGCCTTGGCCTCCCAAAGTGCTGGGATTACAGGTGTGAGTTACCGTACCTGGCCTGGGGTATGACTGATATACATAAAAACCACATTCATTGAACGTATATAATTTGGTAAGTTTGGACATCACATGCACCAATGATACCAACACTACAGTCAAGGTAATAAACATATCAATCACCTCTAAACGTTTCCTTATGTCCCTTTGCCATGTATGTGTGTGTGTGTGTGTGTGTGTGTTAAGAATACTTATGAAATCTTCACTCTTTACAAATGTTTAGGTGTACAACACTGTATTGTTAACTATAGGCACAATGTTGCACAGCAGATCTCTAGAACTTACTCATTTTGTGTAACTGTAATTTTATATCCATTGAACAGCTCCCCATTCTTCCCTTGGCCCCATCTGCTGGAAAGTACCATCCTATTTTCTGCTTCTATGTTTTACTATTTTAGGTACCTTACATAAATGGAATCATGTCGTGTCTGTCCTTTTGTGCCTGGCTGATTTCATTTAGCATAATGTCTTCCAGTCCATACCTGTTGTTGCAAACGGCAGAATTTCCTTCTCTTTTAAGGCTGAATAACATTCGTGTGTGTGTGTGTGTGTGTGTGTGTGTGTGCATGTGCCTTATTTTTTAAGCTATTCATCTCTTGATGGAAGTTTGTGTTGTTTCTGTATCTTGGCTACTGCGAAAAGTGCTGTAATGAGCATGGGAGTGCACGTATCTCTTCAAGGTCCTGATTTCCATTCTTCTGGATAAATTCCCAGAAGCAGGACTGCTGGATCATATGGCGGTAACGATCCAGCACTTTCTTTTTCTTTAGAGACCCTCAGCCATTTCATTATGTTTTTAACTCTTCTTCTGCTTTTCTCTTTACTTTTCTCACTCTGTATTTCCAGATTATTGCTCATTTCTAAT
>NW_012112090.1:0-1064 GCF_000951035.1 Colobus angolensis palliatus
CCAGCTAAGTTTTTGTATTTTTAGTAGAGATGGGGTTTCACCATCTTGGCCAGGCTGGTCTCGATCTCCTGACCTCAGGTGATCTGTGCCCCCCCCCGCCCCCCCGTCCCCCCAGCCTCCCTGAGTGCTGGGGTTACAGGCGTGAGCCACTGTGCCTGGCCAAAACAGGGCTTTCTTAACTTCCAAGAAGGGCTCCAAAATGAAGCTAAGGTGATACACACAATGTAGCTACAGACTTTCTGCAAAGAACTTGATGATCTAGTCAGGACAAACAGAAAGAAATGCTGTAGGCAAGACTACCCCCTTTGTAAAACATCAGCAGAAACAAATCCCACCTGTTTACAGGATGACACATGATGGAAGCACAATGGAGTTAGCTCTCTTTACAACAAAAATTTAAAGGCAGTTACCTTGCAGGCCAAGAAAGAACATGTAATTAATTAATGCCAGAGGTTGCTGTCCATAATGAAGAAGACACAATGTACCACCATTCACCTCATTTGCATTCGATTCAGAAGACACTTCTCATGCAAACACACCCGTTGTATTTTAGATTATTATTTAAGTGATGGATTAAAACCAGGAAGCTTGAACATAGCAAGGAACATTTTCTTCCAGTGCCTTTCACACATACCCAGTTTGGCATTCTGCACATTGTAGGCAGCTGAGAACAGTTGATGATTTTGACCTTGAAATGAGTAATTAGAAGAGAAATCAATTCTAAATCATGAATGTCAACAAATACTTTAAAATATTATAATTGATTTTGGTCGGGCGTGGTGGCTTGTGCCTGTAATCCCAGCACTTTGGGGGGTTGAGGCAGGTGGATCGCTTGATGTCAGGAGTTCAAGACCAGCCTGGCCAACATGATGAAATCCCGTCTCTACTAAAAATACAAAAGTTAGCCAGGCGTGGTGGCACACGCCTGTAATCCCAGCTACTCAGGAGGCCAAGGCAGGAGAATGGCTTGAACCTGGGAGGCAGAGGTTGCAGTGAGCTGAGATAGTGCCACTGTACTCCAGCCTGGGCAACAGACCAAGACTCTGTTTAAAAAAAAAAAAAAA
>NW_012112091.1:0-1142 GCF_000951035.1 Colobus angolensis palliatus
GAAAGAGACAGAGAAATAGACTTTCTGAAGAGTTCATCTGAAGAGCTATCCTGCAGGTGACAATGTGGTGAGGCTGTGATGATAATGTCCCATGAGGACCATGGAAGAAAATGAGCTTGCTGAGCTGGGGAAGAGATGGAGGCAAGGTCTTCAAATCTAGGGAAGACATGTTCACATGTGTGAAGGGCTGTAACATCAGAAGGACTTCCAATTAAACATGGCAGATTGAACACATATATACATATACATATATATCTATACATAGATAGAGAAATGGAATATGTTGATAAATAATATTGGTCTTTTAAGAGATTTCAGTATTGGAAGTTTGATTTATTATATTTTGAAGAGTTGTTTAAGCACCTGGGGAGGTTTTGCTTTTTTTTTTTTTTTTTCTGAGACGGAGTCTCGCTCTGTTGCCCAGGCTAGAGTGCAGTGGCCGGATCTCAGCTCACTGCAAGCTCTGCCTCCCGGGTTTACGCCATTCTCTGCCTCAGCCTCCCGAGTTGCTGGGACTACAGGCGCCCGCCACCTCGCCCGGCTAGTTTTTTTGTATTTTTTTTTAGTAAAGACAGGGTTTCACCGTGTTAGCCAGGATGGTCTCGATCTCCTGACCTTGTGATCCGCCCGTCTCGGCCTCCCAAAGTGCTGGGATTACAGGCTTGAGCCACCGCGCCCGGCCCGGAGGTTTTGCTTTTTAAGTTGGGAAATCAAGTCTAGCAACTCTGTAGTAGATATAAAGGATAATGATCAAAGACCGTAGGAGACCAGGCAACAGCGGACAGGATATATCAACAAAATGTCTGAAAATGGTAAGTTCTGGCTGGGTGCAGTGGCACACATTTATAATCCCAGCACTTTGGGAGGCCAAGGTGGGAGGATCACTTGAGCTCAAGAGTTCAAGACCAGCCTAGGCAGCATGGCAAAATCCCATCTCTCCAAATAAATAAATAAGTAAAGCCAGATATGGTGGTGTGTGCCTGTGGTCCCAGCTACTTGGGAGGCTGAAGTGGAAGCATTGCTTTACCCCAGGAGGTCTCAACGAGCCAAGATCACACCACTGCACTCCAGTATGAGCAACAGAGGAAGACCCTGTCAAAAAAGAAAAAAAATAAAGAAAAGAAAAGAAAAGCAAGAAGGAA
>NW_012112092.1:0-3013 GCF_000951035.1 Colobus angolensis palliatus
TTTGTCCCCATGCGGCATAAGAGTACAAGCTCCTTTGCTAGAGGCCAAAAAGCTACTACAGAGTAGCTGCAGCCTTGTTCATGTTTTCTGCTCGGCTAATTTTTTGTATTTAGTAGAGACAGGGTTTCACCATATTGATCAGGCTGGTCTTGAACTCCTGACCTCAGGGGTGATCCACCAGCCTCGGCCTTCCAAAGTGCTGGGATTACAAGCATGAGCCCACACCTGGCCTCTTATTTTTATTTTTTAAAGTATTATTCTATTCCCTGTGAAATCTATTTTTTTCCAGGTTTTTTTTTTTCTGTTTTGTTTTGGGGTTTCCCCCTTTATGAAATGTTGCCATCAGATAGTCTGGTGATTCTTGGCTTTCTGTTTGTATTTAAGAATAAGAGACTAAAATGCTTAAGTAGAAACTCTTCAAGTGTGTGACAGAGTCTATTAATTGGTGGTGTGACATGGCCACCAATTGATAGCCTCTGGCAGTTGGTGGCCATATCATGTTGGGGGATGAATCACACCACCAATTGATAGCTTTTGTCATATACTTAAAGATGGGGGCACCTCCAACTTTCATTGTATGGAAATCTTTTCTCTTGTGCCATTCTGTATCTGCAGTGGAGAATCTTCTAATTTCCTTCATGAGAGTCACATTCTTAAGGGAGAACACGGTGAGTGGAAAGACTGGGAACTTCATTGTTCGATTTGCAGATACTCAATTCTTCAGCTTTTTGTTGTTTCTCGCTTTTAAAAGAAAGTTCTATTGAAATATAATTAACATCATGTAATTCATCTATTTAAAGTATACAGTGCATTAGGTTTTGCTGTGTTCACAAAGTTATGCATACGTTACCACAATCAATTTTAGAACATTTTCATTACCCCAAAAAGAAACCCCATACCCCTCAGCTAATCACTCCCAATCATAGCAAGTCATCTAGTTTTTGTCTGTATAGATTTGCCTACCATGGGCATTTCATGTGAATAGATTCAAGCAATATGTGATCCTTTGTGCTTCTTAGTATGATATTTTCAAGGTCCATGCATGTTGTAGCATGCATTAGTACTTTATTCCTTTTTATTTCCAAATAACATTCTGTTGTATGGATAGACTACCTTTTCTTTATCTGTTCATCATTTTATTTGATAGACATTTGGGTTGTTTCCACTCTTTGACTGTTACGAATAATGCTGCTGTGAACAATTGTGTACAAGTTTTGCATGGACATATGTTTTCAGTTATACCGGTTGTATACCTAAAAGTGGAATTGCTGGATCGTATGGTAACTCTTGTTTAACTATTTGAGGAACTGCTGACTGATTGCCCAAATGGCTGTCCCATTCTATATTCCCATCAGCAGTGTATGAGCGTTGCAGAGAAACACTTCTTTTGTCTTCACATCCTTACAGACTTGCTTTGTCTAGTATTTTTTTTTTGAAATAGGGCCTTGCTATGTTGTCCAGGCTGGCTTCAAACTCCTGGACTCAGTTGATCCTCCTCCATCAGCCTCCTGAGTATCTGGTACTAGAGGCATGTGCCACTGCACCCGGCTCTATTTTTTTTGATTATAGCTATCCTAGTGAGTATGAAGTGGTATCTTACTGTGGTTCCTCATTTAAAGAACCTGGCTTCCAGAGGCTGTTTCTTTTAGGACAAATTGCCTTTCTGTGTGCAGATGTTTTTTTTTTTTTTTTTTTTTTTGAGACGGAGTCTTGCTCTGTTGCCCAGGCTGGAGTGCAGTGGTGTGATCTCAGCTCACTGCAATCTCCGCCTCCTGGGTTCAAGCAATTCTTGTGCCACAGCCTCCCGAGTAGCTGGGATTACAGACATGTGCTACCACGCCTGGCTAATTTTTGTATTTTTAGTAGAGACAGGGTTTTGCCATGTTGACCAGGCTGGTCTCAAACTCCTGACCTCAGGTGATCCACTCGCCTTGGCCTCCCAAAGTGCTAGGATTACAGGCATGCGTGCCCGACTGGTTATGGTCTTTAACATTTTTTTTTTTTTACTAAAAAAAAAAAAAGTCCGTAAAGAGATGGGGTCTTCCTGTGTTGCCCAGGCTGGCTTTGAACTCCCAGGCTCAAGTGCTTCTCCTGCCCCAGCCTTCTGAGTAGCTGGGATGTGTATACCACTGTACTTGGCAGGTATTGGTCATTCATTTATTTAATTTTTAAATTTTTATTATATTGATTGATTGACAGACAGGCTCTTGTTCTGTTGCCCAGGCTGGAATGCAGTGGTGCAGTCGTAGCTCACTGCAGCCTTGAACTCCTGGGCTCAAGTGATCTGTCCTGCCTCAGCCTCCTGAGTAACTAGGACTACAGGTGCATGCCACCACCCTTAGCATTTTTTTTTTTTTTCCCAAATAGAGGAAAGCTCGTGCTATGTTGCCCAGGCTTATATCAAACTTTGGCCTTAAGCCATCCTCCCGCCTTGGCTTCCCAAAGTGCTGCGATTTACAGGGCTAAGCCACCATGTGGTATTGGTCTTTTAAGAATACATTGTGCTGGCACTTGGTGAGCTCTTTTTAATCTGAAGATGTACTACTGCATTTTTGGAAGATAATATTCTTTGATTATTTCTTTTCCATCGTATTCTGTTCTTTTTGTTCCTAAGTGCTCCATTCAGATACTAGACTTTTCGTATTAATATTTTAGTGTTATTTTCCTTCCTAATTTTCACCTCTTTGGGAGACTTCCTAAGCTTTAAATTCCAGTCTGTTGTGAGTTTTTATTCTTTTTTTTTTTTTTAACTTTTTAAGGGTTTTCTTGTCCTTAGTTCCTTTTTTATAAACTGAAACTTAATGATTAGTTTTTATTCTGCACTTAAGTTCCTTTTCCTTTATTTTTTAAAATTTTTAAAATTTTTTTGAGACGGAATTTTGCTCTTGTTGCCCAGGCTGCAGTGCAATGGCACGATCTGGGCTCACTGCAACCTCTGCCTCCCAGGTTCAACTGATTTTCCTGCCTCAGCCTCCCAAGTAGCTGGGATTACAGGCATGCGCCACCATGCCTG
>NW_012112093.1:0-1326 GCF_000951035.1 Colobus angolensis palliatus
AGTATACGATTGTGTTAGGATTTTATTTTTAGAGTTTTTCTCTTGCTGAATAAAAGTGCAAAGAGGAATGTCTAGAATTTTTTTTTTTTTTTTTTTTATAAACAACAGAACTTAGACTTAACAATTAGGCTCCGTATAAATCAATATGTATCACTATATTATGTCTAGAATTTTTTTTTTTTTTTAAAAGAGGGCGTCCCGCTGTGTTGCCCTGGCTGCAGTGCAGTGACGCAATCTCAGCTCACTGCAACCTCCGCCTCCCGGGTTCAAGCAATTCTCCTGCCTCAGCCTCCTGAGTAGCTGGGACTACAGGCGCACGCCACCACACCCAACTAATTTTTGTATTTTTAGTAGAGATGGGGTTTCACCATGTTGGCCAGGATGGTCTTGATCTCTTGACCTCGTGATTTGCCCGCCTTGGCCTCCCAAAGTGCTGAGATTACAAGCATGAGCCACTGCGCCCCACAGATACGGAGTTTCTTTGTGGGGTGATCAAAATGTTCTAAAATGGGATACTGGTGATTATTGTATAACTGGATATACTAAAAACCACAGTTATGTGCTTTAATTGGGTGAATTTGATTGTATGTAAATTACATCTCAAAGAAAAGTTGCTGAGGTTTGAGAATAGAAAAGTAAAGACAGGTCAAGTGTAGAGGTCAATGCAGTGATGTCTGTGGGAAGTTATAAAGGAACTAAGGAAACATGAACTGCATTGTACTGAGCTTCCAAATCTTCTGAGCCCGAGTTTTTATGATGTGATTGCTTAAGTCATTGGCTATGAGATTGAACTCAACTTGCAGCCCCATTCTCTTCCCTGGAAGTCACACTGGCACAAAGCTCCAACCCTCATCACATGATTGTCTTTTTCGGTGACTACCTGCCATCCTGAAGCTATCTGGGAACCCACCTAGAGTAGCCTCATTAACATAACATAGATGCTTCTGTCTCTGGAAATTCCAAAGGCTGTTGATGCTTTGTGCCAGGGACAGGAGACCAAAACTAGATATATTCTTTATTATGCCACAGCTTCTTAAAAGTTTATTAAAATATTACCAACAGTACAAATTAGAAAAATAATACCTTCATAATTAACAAGTTGCCTGTATTTAAGATTAGCAGCGCCGGGCGCGGTGGCTCAAGCCTGTAATCCCAGCACTTTGGGAGGCCGAGACGGGCGGATCACGAGGTCAGGAGATCGAGACAGCCTGGCCAACATGATGAAACCCCATCTCTACTAAAAATACAAAAATTCGCTGGGCGTGGTGGCGCACGTCTGTAGTCCTAGCTACTCGGGAGGCTGAGGCAGGAGAATCGCTTGAACCC
>NW_012112094.1:0-1040 GCF_000951035.1 Colobus angolensis palliatus
GCTCATTCCTGTAATCCCAGCATTTTGGGAGGCTGAGGTGGGCGGATCACGAAGTCACGAGATCG
Organism: Colobus angolensis palliatus; assembly: GCF_000951035.1. Taxonomy (NCBI): domain Eukaryota; kingdom Metazoa; phylum Chordata; class Mammalia; order Primates; family Cercopithecidae; genus Colobus; species Colobus angolensis. Next base: position 66 of record NW_012112094.1, read on the forward strand.
AGACCATCCTGGCCAACATGGTGAAACCCCATCTCTACTAAAAATACAAAAATTAGCTGGACGTGGCAGCGCGTGCTGTAATCCCAGCTACTTAGGAGGCTGAGGCAGGAGAATAGCTTGAACCTGGGAAGCAGAGTTTGCAGTGAGCCATGATAGCGCCACTGTGCTCCAGCCTGGTGACAAAGCTAGACTCCATCTAAAAAAAAAAAACAAAAACAAAAACAAAACAAACAAAAAAACCCTCTTTTTCATTATAAATTACCAGTCTCAGGTATGTCTTCATTAGCAGTGTGAAAACAGACTAATCCAGAGGCTGAAGTGTGAGGATCACTTGAGCCCAGAATGTCTAGGCTGCATTGAGCTGAGAGTATACCACTGCACTCCAGCCTGGCGACAGAGTAAGACACAGTCTCAAAAAAGGTGTAGAAGCATATTATTTTTTTTCTTTTAATTTAACTTTTATTTTAAATTCAGGGGTACACATTGAGGTTTGTTACATATGTAAGCTTGTGTCACAGGGGGTTTTTGTACAGATTATTTCATCACCCAGGTATTAATCCTAGTACCCATTAGTTATTTTTCCTGATTCTCTCCCTCCTCCTGTTAGAGTAAGTAACTAAACAGACATAGGCAGGGCAGGAGAGCACCCCCCACACCACCAGGAATGTCAGGCAACCATCAGGTGATGGTCAGGGGATTGTCTCTTGAAAATAACAATTGGTTGCAGCTGGTACCAGAGAAAGGCAGTAGAAAAAACCTGAAACTGGGCCAGGCACAGTGGCTCACGCCTGTAATCCCAGGACTTTGGGAGGCTGAGGTGGGTGGATCACAAGGTCAGGAGTTCAAGACCAGCCTGGCCAAGATAGTGAAACCCGCATCTCTACTAAAGATATGAAAAATTAGCCAGGTGTGGTGGTGTGCGCCTGTAATCCCAGCTACTCGGGAGGCTGAGGCAAGAGAATCACTTGAACCTGA
>NW_012112095.1:0-1123 GCF_000951035.1 Colobus angolensis palliatus
AAAAAAAAAAAAAAAAGGACTGCAGCCATAAACATGCCCAGAGGTGATAAATGTGAGAATCTATTTTACTACACAGACACTAAACTGTATACACTGCAGATCAAGGGTTGGAAAACTTCTGCTGTGCTGGATCAGGCAGCAAATATTTTCAGTTTTGTGAACCATATATTTTCTGCTGATATTATTCAACTCTGCTGCTGTTGCAGGTTGAAAGCAGCTATGGGCAATACGTAAACAAATAGATATGACTGTGCTCCAATAAAACCGTTGGGACATTGAAATTTGGAAACATTTTGCCCTTCATTCAGGGTCCCCCACATTCGAGCTCTTATCTAATCTTCCTGTTCCTATCCATTGCTACCCTACAGCTACAGCATTGTGCTCTCCAGCCAAGCAGGCCTGCTCACTGTTCTCCCAGCATTTCCCACTATGCCAGGAATGATGACATCCATCTTCCTCTGTTAAAATCCCACTCATTCTTCATCGCATGTGGTTTGCTTTGGTCTGTAGCTCCCTTTTCCTCTTGTGACAACACGTATTACTGTCTGAGCAGCATTGTATTGGAATACTTTTCTTATCTACTGTATTGTAAACTTCCACAACACCTTGTATATTCCCTGGCACAAAATAACTGCTCAATAAATATGTAGTGAATTGACTAAATGGGCTGTTTCCCTTTTGTTATTCTGGCAGGGTCCTCCTCTCCTCTTAGCTGGGAGAGCTTGAAATTGGCTCAGCATTTGGGGAGTGTGAACTTGGCTCGTTAGCATTTACATTATTTTAGGACAAAAAAAAACACAATTAGTCAAAAACCAAACTATAATATATATTTTTGTAGGTGCAATTTTTAGAGCCAAAAAAATTCCTTCTTCACAACTAGTTATTTTGTAGTATATTATTTGAGTGTGTGGTAATATTGAATTTTTTATAAGAAATAAATGATTTAACAAGTTAACATTGTACTTTAAGTATTAAAACAATTTCTAGTAACTAACCAACATTAAGAATTACTAAGTAAATTGTTAGATATCACATAGTCAAAGCCGAGTATCTTTTGTAAGAGAGGCTGAATAAGGTTAATTCAAAAGTTCTTTACAAGAACACAGTTCTTTTTTTTTTTTTT
>NW_012112096.1:0-1007 GCF_000951035.1 Colobus angolensis palliatus
AAGGAAGGAAGGAAGGAAGGAAGGAAGGAAGGAAGGAAGGAAGGAAGGAAAACACTGACCAAATAGAAACAAAGATACTGTTCCACAAAGCCTTCTGCAGGTTGAGCTTTTCTAGCTTCTTGGATTCTTTCTCCAGTTACACTGTACACTAACAATTTTCCAAAATGTACTACTGCTTAGAAATAGAGGTATTACTCCAAATGTGGCCTCACCAGTAGTTACGTTATTATGTTTTCATGATACACATTTATTAATGCAGACCATGCTTACCTAATAGTTTAAGGAATGTCAATGACTGCTCTCCTAAACCTCTACTTAAGTTTCATAATCTTCCTTTTGAGAATGGCTTCTTAGTGATATTTCTTGAGCATAAGGACAACACTCAGTTGAATTCAATTACTTAATTACCAAACACTGCATTGGAAGTAGTCCTTGACCTCTAGGAGAAAGATTTCTAAACACACAATTCCAATCAGTGTTGTTGGTGCCATGACAGAGACATACCCAAAGAGCTTCATAAGGAGAGTTGAGGAGGCAGGAGGGAATGGGTACTCAAAGAATATTCTGAAATATAATTTTCACCTCCTTTGTTCTCAAATAGCAGAAAGAGTTTCTTATGATAATAAACTATATTGGAAGAAAAAGAAGACATGATGTGAAGAAATGAGCAGTCTATAATTGACCACCTAACTGGATGTTGTTAAGTAATGTATAACTAATGGCCATTTTAAACCAGGACAAAAATATTCTTAATTCAATTATCTCTCTCACATTGACAATATCATACTATCTACATATCTTTCCCACTCTGTCTAGAAAGTTTATGAGTTTATAAATGAAATCTAAAAGTTATAAGAACCTACATAATGCCCCTCACGTTTTATATTTATTTGGTATTTACAGAGCTCTCTCTCTCTCTCCAAACGTATATATATATATATATATAAAATACATATTTAGAAAAATTATATATATGAAAAAATTATATGTAATATCCAGTGGTATAT
>NW_012112097.1:0-1157 GCF_000951035.1 Colobus angolensis palliatus
AAGGGATAGGCAGGAGGCCTCCAGGGGTCTCGCAGTGAGCGGAGATCCGGCCACTGCACTCCAGCCTGGGCCACAGAGCGAGACTCCATCTCAAAAAAAAAAAAAAAAAAAAAGAGAGAGGCTGAGAAGGACCAGGACTAGAAAGACAAGGTTGTCCTGTCTCCCACAGGCAGCAGCCTCGAGCTGGCACCATCTCTTCTGCCCCCTGGAAGGCCAGCTCCATGAGGCTGGGGAGGCCCCTGTGAATTCTGCAGGGAGCACTTGGTGAGCGCTGGGCGGACTCACTTTCCCCACCTGTATAAGGGGCCAATCCCACTGCGGCGGGGCCAGTGAGCGAATTCCCAGGAGGTCCGAGCAGAGCCGCAGCCGGGGTACAACTGGCTTCCGGGGCTGGGCTGCTGCCTCCAAGAGCCCAGCCTTTTTCCCAGAGGCGAGGAGTGAATCTGGGCTCCGTGCAGGGGGGTTCCAGCAAGTAAAAGGTGTGACAAATTCATCCTCCAATGTTCAACTGGACAAACCTCCTCAATCCACCACTGAAGGCCCCCCAAGTGCTCCGAGGGACCTGGCGTGCTGTGGGCTGGGAGGCGTCTGTCCCGGCTTCATCTCTGAAATGTCGGTGTCTGCTCTGCCCTGTGCTGCGGTTTTCAGGCATCGAGGTTGAGTGACCTCTTTCCATCTCTCCTGCTTGGGGTCGGTCAGCAGGCCGAGTCTCAGGGCTATGACACGGAGGTTTGTCACATGTCACACCAGGTGGCCCTGGGTCAGCCAACGAGGTTTGTTTCAGGAGAGCGTGGGTGAGCACCGCCCCCACCGCATGGCTGCGGGGAGGCCCGAGGGCAAGATCTTCCCGAGGGACAAGCTAGATGCAGGGTGGGGCCTGCTGAGCCTCAGTTTCCTTGGCTGTAAGATGGGACGAAGGCATTTACAGCAGGGATTGCTGGGAATTCCTCCTCTGGATCCGGCTGATGCCTCGGTGCACCGCAGGCTCCCAGGAGCTCACACGGCCTTCCACGCCTGTCACTTGTGCCCCACCTCAGAACGAGGTCCTTGTAGCAGCAGGGCAGCCCGTCTGGCCCCGCCCAGCCCCCGCCGCCTCCCTGCCCTCATCTCCTTTCTCTGAGACAAGGCTCCTCGCAGGTCCTGGAGGTGGTGACACA
>NW_012112098.1:0-5248 GCF_000951035.1 Colobus angolensis palliatus
ATCTCTACTTGCCTTTAAGAATATGAGCATCTCTCATGCAGAGCATTATTCTAATGCCTAAATACATGTAGTTGTTGTACAACATGGTCTATGCAGAGCATTATTCTAATGCTTAAATACATGTAGTTGTTGCACAACATGGTCTCTAAATGTAAGCTATGTAAGATGCTACAATTACAGATTTTAAAATATCTCTCTATTCTACCAAAAGGATAATGCTAGAGTGACCTTGAAGCTACAAAATGGTGAGATGTTGGGACCATGGGATGACGTGGGACCCTCAGAATAGATATGCCACCAACCCAACATTGGACTCTAACTAGAGAAAAAATAACCTTTAATTGAAGTAAGCCACCAAGATTTTGAGACCATTTTTATAGCCTATTTCCACAAAAGTATAGATTGCCAAGTTTAAGGAAGACATGAACCATCTAAATAATCTGGATATCCCAGGGAGAAATAATGAAATGTTTCAATATTGAAGAAAACTAGATTCAATAGTATACCTCTTCCTATGGGATTTTTAAATGATAGTTTTTACCACGTTTACTTTTTCTTACTAAATAAATTTAGAACTTAATACCTATGTAAGATATGACTCCACTGTTCTAAAAGCAAGAAGTTAGAAGTTTTCACCTCTGCTCTGCTATATGTAGTTTCCATTCTTCTGGACTTCTGCTTTCTCATACTCAAAATGCAGAGACTGTGCAAGATAATCTCTAATGTTCATTCCAGGTCAATAATACTAACCAGATCAATCTAAAATATATTATGATGATCTGCATCTTGTATGGGTAATAAGATTTACAAAAGCCGAATAAGCCAAGACATATTCAGAAATTTATTAAGGAAGACAGTATAAGTTACATACATATCTTTAAATAATTTTATAAGGCACTTAATACAAAATATGGGTGTCTTCAAAGATTTTTAAAAGCTTATATGTCAATTTTGAATATAAACCTGCTATGCAAAAACTATATAGGTTTTCTTCAAAAACAGGCTAATTGAGCATCAAATTCATTATACCCCTTTAATACATTATTTAATATAGAATAAACTATAGAAATAATAGGAAATATATTTTGCAGCCAGGAAAAGGAAGTAATACAATGTAGTTAAGGGACTATACTGTGGAATCTTGACTGAGTTTTACTCTCTAAGCTCTGTTTTAACCAGTAGTGTGACTAGCACAAGACACTTCATCTCACTATGCCTTAGTGTCCACGACTGTAAACTGGAAAGGTTAATAACAATTACTTTATAGGATGGCCATTGTGCACATTAAGTGAGTAAATATATGTAAAGTACTTGAAACAATGCCTGCATATAGTTACTACAATATAAGCTTGCTCTTATTATTATGCACTGAATTTATGTTAAAAGTAAACTCCTTCCCTAATTCAAATAGCTTTGATATACAACACAGTTATAAATATTTAAATATACTTGAAAGATTTAAATATACTTGAAAATGTTATTTTCCAGTGCTATCAAACACTGCAAATTATATATCATGAAATACTAGCTTTATTCTTTTTAACTGACCCTTTGTAAATCTCTCTAAAGGAGTATGCTAGTAATACTAGGCCAATTCAAATTAAGATTCCTTCACTAAAAATGTTCTACTTTGGCATAAAGCAAAGGGCTTATTAATATGAATATTTCTGAGAAGAGAAAAAAGGCAACAACTTGAACTTACAGTTTAATACAATGCAGCAGCACCCTCAGGGAAGGACCAAGATATTTGTATAGGCCAAAATCAGCATTATGTTATCAAATTATTGATTTGAACCAATGTTATGTCAAGGATCAAGCACACACATAACTACAAGTCAAGGTCTTTGTTTATATGAGATCAAAATAAAGTGTACAAGTAGACATAAATGTTTGGACAAGCGGAGGCAAGATGGCGCAGTTCCGGCTTCTTCACCGTCAGCTTTCCCGCACCCGGGAAAGACACAGGTCGACTGCGCAGGCGCAACCCGACCTCCCACGGAGAAAAACCGGAACCCGCCTAGCCACGCCCACCACCCCGCCCCCGACCCGCCTATGTCCCGCCCACTGCCCTCCCACTTCCGGGCCCAGGACATAAAAGCCACTCCCGGTGGGTGCGCCGTGTGCACTTCCTCAGCCCTCACTCCTGTCGGGACTGTAGGAACTCCACCCCAGAGCTCCACCGGGTGACTCCCCGGCCTCCCCTGCCAGAGACCGACGGACCTCACCCTTCCCCCACACCTTCTTTCCTGAAGCTGGGGGACCAAAAATAAATGTGCAGTTTTGCTCCTAGCCTTGCCTACTCGCTGGTCATTCCATACTCGCCCTGGTTTCCTAGAAAGCAAATCAGCTTCCTGGAAAGCAAATCAGTTTCCCAGAAAGCAAATCAATAAAAATACTAAGGAATTGGGATTTGAAAGGAAATTGTACAAATTATGTCAGAAAGTAGTTAAGACTCAGAAAACAGACACAAACATTTTTAGCATGCCAGACTCAAGGTCACCAGCATTATCCAACTCCAAAAATGTTCTGTTGATAATTTTTCTTTGTATGGCTAACTACATAGCCTAAAAATTCCCTACACCAAAAAACTGGAAATACTGGTTAAAATATAACAAATATTAAAATAAAGCTCAAAAGGAGGAAGGAAAAATACTCAGAGCTTCAACATCAAGTGAAAGCTGAAATTGACACTTAAACATTTTAGGTATCCAAAGAGTAATGAAAAGGTTTTAACGTTAATGCAACAGAGAAAGAGAGATGACCAGATCTAGAATCTTTGGAAAGAAGAAAATGGGGTATCAAAAAGTTCACTTTCAATGAAGAATCCAAAGAACTATATATTCAGTGAAACACTTGACAAGAATAAGTATATCAACAAACAAAGGAAAAAAGAATGTTGATCTATCAGGGCCAGTGCTATTAGTGAAAATAGAATAAAGAAGAAGAAAATACTTCATAGAAAATTAGTATCCAGATATGAGCCATCATACAGCTTTAGGAATTCACATTTACATGACTCACCTTGTCCAAGAAGCCCCAAGCTGAAAATGTATCAGTAAAATTTTCCCCAAATGGTAACATTTTGAGGTCTTAGCAAAAGCAAAAGCAAATCCTCTGGGAAAATAAAAAAGGTAATTTTACATTAGAAACTTGATTAATATAATTAATATAATTCACCAAATTAACAGATTAAAAGAAAAAATCATGATGACCTTAAGAGAAAATACACTTAGTAAAAGCTCAACACTTATTCATGGAAAAGTATCTTTCAAATTATAAATAGAGAAGATCTTTCTTAACCTGATAATGGTTATCTTGGGCCTATATACAGTGAAGCTTTAGAAGCACTTTCATTAAAGGCAGAAATATACTGACTTTATTGCTTCTATACTTTGTTGCCTCTGTTTAACATTGTGTCAAATGTCCCAGCCTATACAAGACAATACAAATGAATCAAAGTTAGGATTAAGAGAAAAAATAAATTAAAATATCAATGTGCATACGCTATATGATTGCCAATACCCCAACAAGAATTAAATTGTCTCCCAGCGGGTCCCTCCCACAACATGTGGGAACAATGTGAGCTACAATTCAAGAGGAAATTTGGGTGGGGACACACCCAAACAATATCATCGACTTCATGCCCCTTTTCTTAAACCAGAATCTGTGGAAATAGATATCTTAGGAAGACCAACCAGTAGGAATCTCACGACTTGCACTAAATTAAACATTATTTCTTAAAAATAGTGAAAAGACATGCCATACATTGTTAGAAGATACCTATGAGTCATGTAAACAAATACAAGTTTTAATAATATAAAGAATTAATGCAAGAGATAAGAAAAAGACAATAGCCCAAGAGAAAAATAGCAAAGTTTATGAAAGACAATTTATTTTGAAAATCCAAATGGTCAGATAAACATAATAAAAGACATTTAACATCAGTGGTAGTTAGGGAGGCAAAATGTGGAATAGGGACTGAGAAATAATCTCATATTGACGTGAGCATAATTTGGCACTGTCACTTTAGAAAACAGTTTAACAGTTGTCAAGTTGAAGACACAGCAATTTCATTCTTGCTTATGTACTTTACAAAGACACATGCCCAAAACACAAGTTTATAAGTTCAGTTTTTATAATGTAAAAATTTAGAAACAATCTAAATATATATCAGAGGAGGTAGGAATAAACATTTGTAGCATTCCTAAGTAATGAAACACTATAAAACTGTAAAAATAAAATTTTATGTATGTATACATATATATACAAATATATTTCAAAAAAAAATAAACCTGCCATCAAATTAAACATAAATGTATATGGATAATATGATACCGTTTACTTAAAGTTTCCAACATATAATGATATGCCATATGCTACTTAGAAATGCATCCATGTGCAATAAAAATATAAAGAAAAGCATAAGAATGATGAATATCAAAAGTAGTATTTAACCCAAGAATCCTCATAAATATTTGGGAAGGTGAACCAAGTACAATCCCAGACTTTATGCAATCAAGGATTCACACCACAGGTATAGGAACACTGAAAAGAAAGTAATTCACAAGGTGGTGATATCTAGGATATTTGAACATTAATACACAACTCAAAGAAGTTTGATGAATCTACTCTCCTGAGAAACCCATCATCTGAACAACTCACAAACATTTCTGTTTCTCTCTGCTTCTCTATCTCTATTTATTTTCCATTTTATTCTGTTGCAGCAAATTATAAGAAAAGCTTAAACATCAAATTGGACTAGTTAATATTTACAGACAGACATACTGTATTAGTCAATTTTCATGCTGCTGATAAAGACATACCCGAGACTGGGAAGAAAACGAGGTTTAATTGGATTTACAATTCCACATGGCTGAGAAGGCCTCAGATCTTGTGAGACTTATTCACTACTGTAAGAACAGTATGGGGAAAACAGCTTTGTGATTCAAACTATCTCCCACTGGGTTTCTTCCACAACATGTGCTAGTTATAGAAGTCATATTCAAAATGAGATTTGGGTGGCGACACAGAGCCAAACTATATCATTCTGCCCCTGGCGTCTCCAAATCTCATATCCTCACATTTAAAAACCAATCATACCTTCCCAGCAGTCCCCCAGTCTTAACTCATTTTAGCATTGATCCAGAAGTCCACAGTCCAAAGTCTCATCTGAGACAAGCAAGGCAAGTGCCTTCTGCCTATGAGCCTGTAAAATCAAAAGCAAGTTAGTTACTTCCCAGATACAATA
>NW_012112098.1:7528-14585 GCF_000951035.1 Colobus angolensis palliatus
TCTTTTCATAGTATTAATGAGATCTGCCAACCTGCAGTGCATAACCCAAAGGAAATAATTAGAAATAATATACATTAGACCCTCTAGGACAGTATTTATTAACTCAGACTAACAGAGACAATAATAAGAGAGTTGTTTCTCTATTTATCTTCATATGCTACAGTAGCTTACTGGGATTTAGCAAGGACAGACATTAAACTTTGGAAAAAGGATTTTGATTTTCATGCCATAGGCATTTAAGCTGCACCATTAGGAGAACCAACCCATTCACTGGCATAATCAAGGATGCAAGCCTTGTGGATATAGCATTATCCAGGCCCCCAGACCTGACTTACCACCTCAGCACTCTATCAAGGATGATTACCTCAAGCAATGAGCTATGGCCAGTTAGCATGGAGCAACATTTAGTCCCTAAATCATTCCACCCTGGGAAGGAGGTAAGTTTTCCTGTAGACCAGCCTGCAGGAAATCTGTCTTAGACAATTAACCCCTACCTCTCACTCTCAAAGTTAGAGAAGCTAGAACTCGTTCTCTGCTACCTTTACAGAGAGAACACTGGTATGTGACATAGGCTAGGCCAATTAGATACATCCACAGAAAACTTCAACTCAGAATGAAGCAACAATAAGATGCAACTGTGATAAGGAATCCATCTTCTGCTGTGAATGGTAAGAGGAAAATTAGACTTTGGGAAGTAACATGAACACAATTTTTACTGTGTCCAGTGTTTACAGTACAAGCTGCACTATCTCCCAGTGGCAATAGCAGTGGTGTATTTGCTGAAGCAGCACTCTAGTATTGTGTGTGTAGGTTTTCTGGCTGTACAGTTTCACAGTCTAGATCTCTAACCTTCCTAGAGGTTATGTAATACACCTAATATATTTTAACAAATTCTTTTGCTGTTTAAACTACCTAAGTCATTTATTTTGGTTCCAATCAGAATCCTGACAGATACTGCATTAATTGCAGGTATGGCTGAAAATACCATATCCCCAAGAAAATAGAAATGTGAGATTCGTTATATGGGCAGATTGGATTTGAAAGTAGTAAGGATCCGGCCTCTGGCAGCCCATAAAACACAGTGATTGAACATTTAATTAAATTATCACCTATGGTTAACTGGAATGAAGGATGAGTTAAAGGCTGGCTTCAGAAGACTGAGTACCCACTGCCACAGAACAGTGTGAAGGACATATAGAATATAAACCCCATAGGGTAAACAGTCAACTACTAATTATGCTAAAGAATTACCAAAAAAGGATATTATAAGCTCAAAATCCCAAATTCTCTATTCAAAGTACAGTGAGAACTTTCTATGACTAGACTAAAAGTATTTGTCTCCTATAGTCACAGCGCTAAGGTAATCAAATTAATTAAATTTTGTCAAATGACATCATCTGAATACAAATGCTTGCCAGGTCTCTTAGGTGAAATTCAGACCACTGACTGGGAAGGAGTAGAGTCCTGAAAACTGAAAGGACTTATGTGAGAGGGTTCAAATATTTCTGAGTACTCCAGATCTACAATTCTTACATAGCCTCACTTACCAGTGGAAGCAGCTTCTCTTCCCTTTCTCCTAGGCAGTGGTACCCTATACAAACATCTGTCAATCTGTTAATATTCTAAACCAACCCCCTCATTATATAAAAGAAAGTGAATTCTCACACCACCCTTCATTATCTGTAGATCAAGGATCAGTGTCAGACCCTCTTACTCTGTTGGGGTAGAAAGGATGCAGGAGCAACCACAGGTTCACTCACAGGTGGAGAAACATTACTCACCAGAAAATTGCAAAATTTTGCTAGTTTATGTCAATAAAGACCTGGAGAATATGTGTGAGGAAGGATTTTGATATTACATTAATAATGAAATTTTTTTAAAGTAAGCTAAATTTCTTAGCAGAGATTTACTGTACCTGCTTAGACAGCAAAACAGAGGTCTAAATGTTTGCCAGGTTGGTTGAATAAAACATAAATTTATGGTGGTAAATGAAGGTAAGGGGTAAGGAATAATTGGTATAATGTAGAAGGAACCCAATATCTTAGGCAGCTAGAAAAATTGAAGTAGATTAATCATGGGTTACCCACTCTTCACCTCCATGGTATCTCTATAAAACCCAAACCATGTCACTTCAGAAGGCCCAGAAACAAGCCCTTCATGAAGGCACTGAGAGTGGCATTGCCTTGGAGAGCACCAATATGTTTTTTAAGTGCTGGGCACAGTGGCTCACACCTGTCATCCCCGCACTTTAGGAGGCTGTGGAGGGAGCATCACTTGAGTCCAGGAGTCGGAGATCAGCTGGGCAACATAGTGAGACCCCTGTCTCTACAAAAAATAAAAATAAAAATAAATGGCTGTGCATCATGGTGCTTTACTGTAGTGCCAGCTATTTGGGAGGCTGGGATGGGAGGATTACTTGAGCTCAGAAGATAAAAGCCGCAATGAGCCAAGATTGTGCCACTGCACTCTAGCCTGGGCAGCAGACTGAGGCCCCATCTCAAAAAATATGTAAAGAAATAAAAATTAATAGGACCATATCTCAAAAAAATTAAAATACCACGATGGCTATTCTCTGTTGGCTGGGAAAATACATGGATATGGTGGTTTTTAAATGGGCTCTTTATTGCAATGGTTATGATGGACCATTTGGGTAGCAGATAAAGTAGTGACTTGTAAACAGAAAAAGAAGTGAGAGCATAGTCATGTTAACAAACAATGGAGTTGATATGATTATCAGCATAATCTGTCCTGTAGGTATCTTTTGAGGTGGGTGTCTGATTACTAGGTCCTTAGAATCTAAGTAGATGTTCAACTCACTTGAGTCAGTTCACGGACTTAGTGTACCTTTCATAAGGTGAAATCATGTATAATTGGGGGATTTCCTTAGGAAAACATCAAAAGTGCCTACTGTAAATCTTACTGTATAGCATATCCAAAGGGACTTGCAGCCAGTAACCAGGCAAACTGTGCACTGGGGAAGAGGATGTAGACAGAAATCTCAGGGATTATGAGATACTAGTTTTAAACTCAGACAGTCCCCAAAGGCACAGAATATTGTCCACTACTGTTAAAAACTAGTTTAAAAAAATGAGTTATGATCAGACCCCACTTGGAGTGGCTCTGACAGAACTTTTATCCCATCTGTTTCAATAACAAACTGTCCCAAAACACAGTGGTTCACTACAGTGATATTAGTTGTGTTCATGCATTTGCCACTTGGGCAGGACTTGGCAGGGAAAGCTCATCTCTGCTCTATTTAACATCAAGAGGGATGCCTCAAAGGAGAGGATTAGAATCATCTCTAACATTATTTACTCATACGTCTGGCCATTGATGCTGCTGTTGACAGGAACCTTACTCAGCCAGAGCTGTTAGCCAGAGGACCTGAACATGGCCACTGGATGTAGACTGGGCTTCCTCACAAAATGATGGTTACGTTCCAATCACAAGCATCCCAAGAAAGAGAGAGAGCCAGGAGGAAGCTGTATCTGCTTTTCTAATGCAGCCTTTGAAACAATAAGTGACATTTTTGCCACATTCTATTTATCAAAGCAGTTACCATGTTCTCACTAAGTTTAAGGAGTTTAAGGAGTGGGAAATATAGATTTTACCTCATGATAGAGAACACAGTTTGAAAAAACATGTGAAACCCAAAATTATCATTGCATCCACTCATCAGAGATGAGCTTTCCCTGCCAAGTCCTGCCCAAGTGGCAGATATATGAGCACAACTAATATCACTGTAGTGAACCACTGTGTTTTGGGACAGTTTGTTACTGAAACAGATGGGATAAAAGTTCTGTCAGAGCCACTCCAAGTGGGGTCTGATCATAACTCATTTTTTTAAACTAATTTTTAACAGTAGTGGACAATATTCTGTGCCTTTGGGGACTGTCTGAGTTTAAAACTAGTATCTCATAATCCCCGAGATTTCTGTCTACATCCTCTTCCCCAGTGCACAGTTTGCCTGGTTACTGGCTGCAAGTCCCTTTAGATATGCTATACAGTAAGATTTACAGTAGGTACTTTTGATGTTTTCCTAAGGAAATCCCCCAATTATACATGATTTCACCTTATGAAAGGTACACTAAGTCCGTGAACTGACTCAAGTGAGTTGAACATCTACTTAGATTCTAAGGACCTAGTAATCAGACACCCACCTCAAAAGATACCTACAGGACAAATCATACTTTGACAGACAAAAGAAAATATAATTTGTCATACATCCTTTGACTATTAATACAGTTCCAACGTGTATGGTTGAAATAGGTGTACTCAGTAACCGGAAAACATCCACAAATTTTCTCCCAAATGAATGACAAAGATTATTTTGTAATGAACCAGGCAATTTCTCCTATTGCAGTGGTTATCCAAGATTTTCCCTCATTTGGAGAGCAAATAAACACTGCCCCTGCTTGCCTTCTAGTCCATGAAACAGGTCTGACAAATATTTCATTCTTGCTATTCCAATCAATAGAGAATATAGAAGCAATTTGTTATTCTAGGGTAGACCAACAGTAAACCTTCACTGTTTTATGTCTGAACTAAATAAACTATCTGGCTTTCTGTCATAATTTAATGTAAAATACTTTTCTTTCTCATCATTTCATAGAACGTCATGCTGTCCACTATAGTGAACATCATATATCTAGGTCCTGATAAACAAAATGAAGTAGTTTAAATGCCATGAAAAAACATGGAGGCTATCGGCTGAAAAAGCAATCTTATGAAATTTTAGAAACCTGCTGTTCCCATAAATCTGGGGGGATATAATAGTCTAGGGGCAGTTGAAAACTGGTTTCTGCATCTTGAAATTCTCACCTCTAAGAAACAGACATGACACTTGCCAGTTCTCATTAAAATTTAATGGGAAAAACCTTATAAACCATGTTTTATGTGCTGCTGTTTGCCATTTGGTAAATAACCTGACACGTTAATAACTTGAAATGGAGCCACAATTAGGATTGGCTCTCCAGCCAGTCCAGACTTCAGTGAAAGGAAATCTTTAGCCCATATGACCCAACAGATCCAATGATGTTTGAAGTGTCCATGACAGCTCAAATGCTTTGTAGAAATTAAGCCCCAGTAAGAAAACCACAACTTAGGTGTTAAAGAGGAATTATGTTTTCTTTGGCTAGAGTTTAGTCTTAAATGGCTGTATATTGGTTTATATTACAGGCTGAATAGTAGACCTTAATACACCAGGACATACCACAGCATGGGCTGCCGGTTATGCATTGAACATTCAAGTTATTAACTTGGGTATATTCATCAACGTTCTATAAGCAAAGGCAGTTCCTGAGGACAAAAGCGGTTTTCCTGAGCAGGTAGGTCACTTGCTCACTGTGGTTATTCTCACTGCCATGTCATCACTTCCTCAACCCACTCCGACGACCACATGGAAAGTTAATGCTTTATGACTACTTTATGAAACTTTTCAAGCCTGGTTCATAGAAAGCTCTGCCCAATATGCTGGTACTACTTTAAAATGGACTGCTGTGGCCCTACAGCCCTACTTGGTGTCATGCTGAGGGATGATGAAAAGATAATCTTCCAGTGGGCATAACTAGTGTGGTACATATTGTGGTCCTGGAAGGAGAGCTTGCATGAGGAACAATTGAAAGGCAATGACTAATGGTTTGACCAGATGGTCTGAGAGAAAGAGGTTTGGATAAAACTCTTAGAATTTGAAAGTATTTTTGTACTATGCAAAGGTGTAGCAGAAAGTTCCCACTGAAGAGGATGCTCTCAGTAATTAGGGGGACAAGTTGTTCTAACATGTAGATGCCAGTCAGGCTTTTTTCCCCCAGTTCCAGTAATGTTTACTCAACAGACTTGTTTAAATAGCAGCCATAGTGTCATAAGGGGTTTTAAATAGGCTCAACAAATGGACTTCTCCTCAGCAGTGCTGACTTGGCTAACATCACTACTGAATGCATAACTTTTCAGCAATACCAGCCATCCCTGAGCCCTATATAGGCTCTTATATGCTGAGTAGATCAGACAGTCACTTGGCAGCAAGTTGATTATTTTGGAGCCCTTCCCCTACAGTGGATTTTTTCTTACTGAAATAAACACTTATTCTGGATTTGTATTTGCCTTCTCTGCTTGCCATGCTTTGCCAGCAACACCATCTGTTGACTGCTGAATGTCTGGTCATCATCAAGTTAACCCAAACAATATTCCTTCTGACTAAGAAAGCTCAATTTACAATGAAAAAAAAATAAGGCAATAGGTTAGTGTTCATGGCATTTGCTGGTCTTCTGTCCCAGAAATACGGGGCCTTATGGAATATTGAATTTATGTTTTAAAGACTCAGTAACAGTGTCAACTGGAAGATAATACTTTGTGAGGTTTCTATGCTGTCTTAAAAGATATAGCCTAGTTTTTTATTAAATCCTCTCAGCCATAATATAAAATCTGTGATTCAAGGGATAGCAATAGGGATGGTTCATTTAATCTAAGAAACTGATTGAGAGATAATGTTTATTTAAATTGAAGAATTACACTTCTAAACTTTAAAATGTATTCATTGAGATCATTATATTCAATCTCACAATCTTTGATTACAAAAAGTTGTTCTCAAACATTTAATATCATAACAATGTTTGTTTAAATTACTTGTAGAAATAGTCCAGATTATTAAACTCAAATATGAACATTTAAACACAAATGATTCACATTAGAGTACAATTAATCTATACAATCACAGAGTGCCTGTCACATAGTAGGTTCCAAAATAAGTATTTGTGGAATGGATGACTTTCAAATAACAAATTTGTCCAGTGAATTTACAATATTTTCCATAAATAAAAATTCAATCTGCAACATAACTTATTAATAATAAGTCGGCCAGGCGCGGTGTCTCAAGCCTGTAATCCCAGCGCTTTGGGAGGCTGAGATGGGCAGATCACGAGGTCAGGAGATCGAGACCATCCTGGCTAACACGGTGAAACCCCATCTCTACTAAAAACTACAAAAAACTAGCCGGGCGACGTGGCGGCGCCTGTAGTCCCAGCTACTGGGGAGGATGAGGCAGGAGAATGGCGTGAACCCG
>NW_012112098.1:16650-20900 GCF_000951035.1 Colobus angolensis palliatus
TATACCTGATATAAATGATGAATTGATGGGTGCTGACGAGTTGATGGGTGCAGCACACCAACATGGTACAAGTATACATATGTAACAAACCTGCACATTATGCACATGTACCCTAGAACTTAAAGTATAATAAAAAAATTTAAAAAAAAGATCTACTTGGCATGACGGGCCAATGGAAAAAAAAAAAAGAAGTACATTTTATAAGGTGCAGTATATAATTTTTCTCTGATGGAACTGGGCAAAATAAATTGAAAGTCTTCTGGAAAGGATTTGCCATTCTAAATGTCATGAAGAACATTAATGATTAATGAGAGGAGGTCAAAATATCAAGAGATGATTACAATCCCAAAAGATACAACCCTGAATGCAATAATTCTGATACTGAATTCAAAAGATCAAAATCTCTGACGTCTAAAATCTGGAAAATCACAATCCTGAAACATCAGAATATTGAAAATACAATTCTGAGAAAAACACTTTAAAAATGATATAAGTTTATTGTGAATCAGACAGCCTCATGAACTAGAACAGGTTCAGAGAGACTCCCTAAAAATGATTCCACTTCACACAATACAATAGGCAATAATAACATATGGTTTTGCAAATATAAAGACTCAAGAATATTAATGACACTTGCATGAATATTACAGTTCTGAGTGGGTGAATCATATTCTTAAAGAAACAGGTCAAAAAAGGAAATGAATAAATTCATACCAATATGATTTATGGTTGTGTGCACTCAGCTTTATAATTGCAGCCATTGGAAATACTGTGATGAAAAACCTAAGTCTTTAAACAAGATCAATGGAAAATCATGATGGGTCACCACCACATATGCAGTCACCCAAAGAGCTAAGATTTTGAAAAATTTTATCCTTCACAAATGCAGATGTACATAAAGGACATCTCTTCATTTACTGAGGAAGTTTCAACATCTTTACATACATGCAAAATGATTACACACAGTCAACATTGTGATAATGCACTTTCATAAAGTAAAATTAAAAAAAAATGTATAAAACACCTCCAAACGCTCTAAAAGTCTCCATCCAATTTATACCTCCAATATTGGAAATTATGGGAAGACAAAATATATAACATAGGAAATTGTGAAAAAGTAATGCTGACAGTTAAAAATAGTCAAAAAATAGAAAAAAGAAAAAGAAACAAAAACAACACCCCCAAACCTAAAAAGAAAATTCAACACATGAAAATGTTTATTACAGGGATAGATTATGGGTAATTGCAGAAGATAATCTATAAGACTGACAGACTTTCATGATCATTAACTGTATTTTTAAGTCTTGCATCAAAATGAGTAGCTTTTTTCTTTTAGGATATGGCTCTCCTAGGAGAATAGTTTACATTCACTTTCTATGTGGCACCGCTCTCTTTGAAATTCTTATATGATTCAATATATGCCAACGTGAACATTCCCTACTAAATTTTCCATCTTCTGTGTCATGTTTCTATGTAGTTTTGTGTATGTGGAAATCCATTCCACATGCATTTATACACAGACTGCAAATTTAGCAGAAACAATATTGGTGATATAACAGCAACACCATTGTGTAAGTGTATTCTTATTCTATCATGCACATAATTATTTTTAAGCCAGTCAGTGACTTTGCTGTCTTTTTCAGGCATGTGTGGCTTTAATTCATTAAAAGCTCCTGGAAAGTCATTAGTTGGAAGGAATTTCAATGTAGGCAAATGATCACTTTTAAACTGAGGTATTCATTGTTGCCATGGCATGTGGCCAAGCTACTCATCTGAACTTTCCACCAAATGCAAATAAAAAAATTATAAGATAATAGTTTCACCTAACATGATGTGACTGTCCTATGACAGTTATTTGGGGGGTTTTAGATGATAGGAATTTTAGATTTTAGAGACATAGACTTCGGAGATTTTGAACATTCAGGATTTCAACATTTGCGATTAAGCATTCAGGACTCTGTCTTTCAGGATTATCATCCAAATTCAAAACATCAACATTAACAGTGGTTTGGAGGAAGTTGATTCCAACCCTCATGAATGACTTTGAGAGATTTAAGGCTTCAGTGGATAAAAATCACTGCAGATGTGGTGGAAATGGCAAGAGAATTAGAATTCAAAGTGGAGTCTGAAGATGCAACTGAATTGCTGCAGTCTCATGATAAAATTTGAATAGATGAGGAGTTTCTTCTTATGGATGAACAAAGAAAGTGGGTTTTTTTAAAAAATGGAATCTACTCAGGAAGATGCTGTGAACATTGTTAAAATGAAAACAAAGGGTTTAAAATAACATGTAAATTTATTTGATAAGGCAATGGCGGGGTTTGAGAGGATTGACTTCAATTTTGAAAGAACTTCTTTGGTAGGTGAAAGGTTATCAAACATATCTCATGCTATAGAGAAATCCTTTGTGAAATGAAGAATCATGTGGCAAACTTACTTTTTGTCTTATTTTAAGAAATTGCTGCAAGTCAATAACAACTTAATTATACATTTAAAAATAACTAAAAGAGTATAAATGGATTGTTTGTAATACAAAGGATAAATGCTTGAGGGGATCGATACCCCATTTTCAATGATGTGATTATTATGTATTGCGTGTCTGTATCAAAACATCTAATATACCCTATAAATATATATACCTACTATGTACCCACAAAGATTAAAATAAATTTAAAAAGATAAAAAAAAGTCACAGTAATCCCAACCTTTAGCAACCACCACCCTGATCAGTCAGCAGCTGTCAACAGCAAAGCAAGACCTTCCACCAGCAAAAAGATTATGACTTGCTAAAGGCAATTTTTAGCAATACAGTATTTTAAACTTAAATTGAGACATAATCCTGTTGCACACTTAATGGATGACAGTATAGTATAAACATAACTTTTATGTGTACTGGGAAACTAAAAATATCGTGAGATTCATTTTATTGTGATATTTACTGTATTGCACTTGTCTGGAACTGAACCTGCAATAACTCTGAGGTATGACTGTACTTAACCTGAGAGGTGGTATTGTATAGTCATCAGGAGTTCAGACTCTGGAGCTAATAATCTTCTTGGGTTTGAATCCTAGCTCTGCTACCAATGAGCTGTGTGACCTTTGGCAATTTACTTAGTCTCATTATAATATCAGTAAGTGCCTCACAATTTTGCTTCAAGAAAAATATGATAGAATTCATATAAAGTACTGAAGACAGTGCCTGAAGTAAAATGCAACAAATATAAGCTATTATTACCATGATTATACTGGATGGATCATTTTATACACAAAACTTCTTTTGGATAAACCACTGGTCCAGGCTATAAATGAACATGTCCAGTGATAGCAATGAATTCCTCAGTGATTTGTTCCATTCTGTTGATAGACAGCTAAGTTGTTTACAAGATTTTGTTTTTATTATTGTAAAAAAACCTTTCTAGAGTTAATAGTCACCTACCAAGACTAGGCCCTCGCTTGGTCCTTTAAATATATTATTTTTATTCTCATAATACCTGAAAGCTAGGCACTGATTTTTCCCTTCCCAATTATAGAAGCGGACATTAAATTAGACAAATAGTTTGTCGAGAAGAAGATACACTCTCATCCTTTAGTTGTAGTCCTATTCTCTGGCTATGCTATGAAATAAAATGAAAGTTATCTCTCTACTTGAACTATAGCTTCCACATGCCCCTTATAATCCCCTGTGCAGTGCACTGTACATTGAGATTTAGCTTTTGTTTAGACTGCCTGTGAACTTAAGAGTGTCCTCTTTCCTCTCTTCTTTCTCTTTTTATCTTCCCCAACTTTTTGGTACCATTTCTCACCTTTTCTATAAAGTCACTGCTCATTGTTTTTGGCATAGTTCCTAGCCCTTCAGTGAAATAATAGCATGTGAAGCCTATACCACATTTACTTTGATTTTAATTTAAATGTATGATCATTACTTTTACTTCCTGTGATTTTATGAGTTAACTTAAAATTAGTTTATAAATTACTTTCTGGTGTAGATAGTGTTTTATAATCCTGTATCTGCTGTCTTCATCCCCCAGCCCCCTCACACACATGCACTGCACATGGATTTAGGAAGATCATAGATTTTACTTATATATTTATATATTTTTTTCAATTTTGCAGACATTCAAAAGTTAAGCAAAATAGGAGAAAGAGAGCAAATACTCACCCTGATCAAGTGGGCTTCATCCCTGGGATGCAAGGCTGGTTCAACATTCGCAAATCAATAAACGTAATCCAGCATATAAACAGAACCAAAG
>NW_012112098.1:21015-25012 GCF_000951035.1 Colobus angolensis palliatus
CATGGATTTAGGAAGATCATAGATTTTACTTATATATTTATATATTTTTTTCAATTTTGCAGACATTCAAAAGTTAAGCAAAATAGGAGAAAGAGCAAATACTGAAGAATCAGAATAAATGATAAAAAATCACAGAAGGAAAATATAATATTTGTTTTCAACACAATCTTTGATTGATTACTCCCCATAGGCTTCTTCTCCCTTATGATTAATCTTAATCTTAGTTTCCATATCTAGTCTTAAGGGTCCCTCATCAGGGTGATGTTCTAGTTCTTTTCTTTGTAGGCTGTGTTTCATGCTACTTGTAAGGCCTCTTCATCGTGTATATATGTTCTGGTATAAGCTTGGATTTTTTCTTAGATACTCTTATATTCTCTTGGATATTCCTTATCATGTATACATTTTCTTGTGTACTCGTGTTTTTTTTTTTTTTTTCTTGGATACTCTTGTATTTTATTGGATCATATTTTGGTATACTCTTCGGTGGTAAGACCAGTTATAAGGTATGCATTATAGAAGAGAAAGTGGCCTCTGGGACTTAGGATAATCTCTTAGGTTATTGAGGGTGAAGTGTGTCTTTATCTCGACCTTACTAGATAGAGGAAAAGGAGAAGAAGAAAAATATTTCTTGTGAAGTTCTAGATGGGGAAAAGTTTCTTGGGGAGAGTCTTTTAGCCAGTCTTTTTGGGGTAATGAGGAGATATAAAAATAGTAGTGGTGGGTAAATGTTAGATTATGGGCATCCCATAGGCTTTTTGTAGTTTTTTTCTATGTGAAATTTTATTAAAAATGACATGGTATAATAAAATAGTTATTCAAGTATATAAAGGGGAGATAATATCACATATGGGCTACATAAGGCAGTGTGAAAATCTGAAAGCCCTGTTGGCATATCATCTAGGTCTTCCACAGTGTTATCTGGGTCTTCAGCAGTGTGGATTTCGATAGTTTTAGGTCATTCATAGATGACTATTTTCCAAGATTGGTTTGAACATTCCCTTTTTTATTAAGCTTTTACAGGATATATTTCAACCTATAGTTGGATAACTATTTTATTTCACTTCTCACACCTTCACTTGTGGTGTACCCTTTATATTTAAAGAAAGCTCTTAAAGCAAACATATGAAGACACAGGGCCACAGACTGACCAAATTGCTTTTACAAAATTACCTAATTGTCTAGAGACGCACACAGCAAGAATCCAGTTCTTCTGCCTTTCAGTTTAGGAATTTAAAATGCTTTCTAGGTTTTCAAGGAGAGTCAATCTTTAAACACAGCCAGAGGTGACATGAGGGAGATTCCACAGCACACATAAAAATACAGTTTTGAGGGACGTAGCATAGTTTTTGCAGCAATTTATCCCAGGTGGAATGAATGTGTCACTTAACTTGAGCAAACTGGAAAAAGTATATGGTTGATTCCCACTGCAGGACTTGTATGACAATAAAGGAGGATTGCTGCTAACAAAGAAATCGCTTTCATCTATCACCAGGGGAATGAACATGACCCTTCTCAGATGAGCTACTGATTTTCACCTTCCGTCATCCATCTCACTACTGGTGGATACCAAGATGTTTCAGCAGATGCAGCGATATTGGTAGATTATTAGGGATAGCTTTGTCCCTTCACATTTTTGAAATTTTGAAAGGTCAAATGAGGAGACTTTGACAATCTGGGGTGATAAAAGATATACTTTGTGGAGAACATTTAGCTTTTGAAAGCAGAGATTTTTCATCTATCTTACTCATTAGTTTCTGCCTGGATAATATTTCTTAAGTCATACATTTACAAAAATGTTTGTGTAAAGACAAAAGGTCCCTATAATGAAAGTGGTTTTAATATCAGACCACAGTAGCTGCTACAGTTCTATGATAATAGCCATTGTGGATTCCTTTTACTTGTCTCAGTTGTTTTTAACATATAAAATCAGTATTTCATGGTGTAGTGATGAGGTAAAAACACATTTTGTAAATGTTTCTGACAGGCTTAGAGTGGGAAACATTAAATTTTGAGAGTTACATTTACCATGTTAGGACTAAAGTTGTGACACTCTGGAGTGAAATGGCATTGCAGATCAACTTGTGCTGCCCTTGAGGAATGGGCCCTCAGTCTTTGCATGAAAATATAGTAGGACTAATTGCTATCACATATCAACCAGGACGGTTAGCCACTGTGTCAGGCACAAACTGAATTTGCTTGCGAAAGTTCATTATTTACATGCTTTGAATAATGTGTCTCCCTTATATTAAAATAATTTTTTTCTAAAAAAATAAATTCAAGGCCAGGCATGGTGGCTCACACGTGTAATCCTAGCACTTTGGGAGGCCGAGGTGAGTGGATCACCTGAGGTCCAGAGTTTGAGACCAGCCTGATCAAAATGGAGAAACCCTGTCTTTACTAAAAATACAAAATTAGCTGGGCGTGGTGGCACATGCCTGAAATCCCAGCTACTCTGCAGGCTGAGGCAGGAGAATGGCTTGAAGCTGGGAGGTGGAAGTTGCTGTGAGCCGAGATTGCACCATTGCACGCCAGCCTGGGCAACAAGAGTGAAACTCCGTCTCAAAAAATAAATATATAAATTTGATAATCATTTGTAGAATAATTATCATATGCCAGACATTTTGGACATATAGGTATAGCAACCTTAGAGTTTAGGTTTAAAAATTGTCATTTCTTTGAGACATTCCTTAACACTCAAGTAGGAATATATTCCCACACCATGACTCATAATGTTGTTGCAGACAAACTTCATTCTTTCTTATATTATTCCTAGTCATTTTCATATCAATCTCTTCTTCTGAACTTCTTGAGGAAGATATCTACATTTCTCATAGTGCATCCTAGTGATTTGATTTAGCATGTGAACCCAATGAATGAAATAAATATGATATTTGCCTAGTAAGAGAAATAAAAATCTGTGAGTTGCATCATATACAGGTTGCATCATATACAGGTTTAATTTATATAATCAGAATGGCCTTAATTCTGAAGATGTCAGAATGTTTAGCTCACAAAGCAATGTTGACATGAAGTAAAAAAGTAAAATTTTGATGGCTGGCCCTTTTAAAAATTCCTTTATAGGCTAAGTTAAATGTGTTTGCCCTCCTTAGAACTATGAAAATACTCCACTTTGTTCCTTGGTTTTATCTTTAATGATCTTGTGAAGTAAAAGAGGCCATGAGTTTTTTTACATTTTATTATTCTTAATAGCAAAAATCAATAGAATTTGGCTAAGTTGTGACAGATGCATTGTATTAAGAAACTATAATTTGTTTTAAACAGCTCATTATTAGCTTTGTGATCACAATTTTACATAATGCATCATACCTTTTTCTTTTGTACTTTAATACATAAATTCAGGAAATATTTCATTCCTCAGTGGTTTAACAACTTTTACAAAGCTTTTTCTTTTGTTACTTTTGTAACAAATCTCCAGTGATTTAGAGTTTTTTGAGCCATTTCAAAAATGGGTGTTTAAGTCTCAAGACAAAATTTTAATATGTATTTCCCTTTTTAGTTTAATTCACAGGCTGTTATTTTTGTTGCGTGAAATTAGTAGATCTCTAAAGAATTGATGTAATTTACATGCAGAGTTTAGTTCTAGTTTTTTTTGTTTTTCTTTCTCTCTGGTAGCCAGGTGGGAAATCAAAAATCTCATCTCACGAGATCAGCTCCCATGAAAAAACATAAGTAAGCGCATATCTGCTTGAGATTCCCACATTTTCACTATTACAAAAATTGGATTAAAATGCCTGCAACAAACAGAAAAAGATGGCCTCGTTTACTTCACAAGAGCATTAAAGATAAAACTGAGGAACAAGGTGGAGTATTTTCATAGTTCTAAGGAAGGCAAACACATTTAAGTTAGTCTATAAAGAAAGGAATAAAATACATTAATTCACTTAGAATAGTATTTCTTTCTATTTCTAAGAAATGTTGTCATTATATTTTTCCTTGTTGGAGTTCACTTGTTTTGATTTAGGTAGAAATGTGTGTC
>NW_012112098.1:28657-32628 GCF_000951035.1 Colobus angolensis palliatus
CAGGTGAGGTGATGCCTTGCCCTGCTTCAGCTCTCGCTGGTCGGGCTGCAGCAGCTGACCAGCACCAATTGTCCGGCACTCCCTAGTGAGATGACCCCAATACCTCAGTTGAAAATGCAGAAATCACCGGTCTTCTGTGTCACTCGCGCTGGGAGTTGGAGACTGGAGCTGTTCCTATTCAGCCATCTTGCTCTCAAAATGTACTTCTTAAGTAAAAAGACTTGAAGGTCAAAATTACTCTTGGATCTATGGGCTGCAGAATGGATGTTGTGTTAACAGGCATGAAAACAGTGTTACTCTTCTTATACATCTCCACTGGAGCTTTTGAATGACCAAGCACGTCGACAATGAGTAGTAACTTTTTTTTTTTTTTTTTTGAGACAGAGTCTTGCTCTTTTGCCCAGACTGCAGTGCAGTGGCACCATCTCGGCTCACAGCAAGCTCCGCCTCCCAGGTTCAGGCCATTTCCCTGCCTCAGCCTACCAAGTAGCTGGGACTACAGGCACCAACCACCAGGCCTGGCTATTTTTTTGTATATTTAGTAGAGATGGGGTTTCACCATATTAGCCAGGATGGTCTCGATCTCCTGACCTCGTGATCCGCCCGCCTTGGCCTCCCAAATTGCTGGGATTACAGGCGTGAGCCACCACACCTGACCATTGAGTAGTAACATTTTAAAAAGAATATTTTTCTCTGAATAGAAGATCTCAACAGTGGGTTTATAATATTCAGTAAGTCATGCTGTAAACAGATGTGCTATCATCCAGACTTCATTGTGTTATTTATAGATCACAAGCAGAGTAAATTTAGCATAATTCTTAAGGGGCCCTAGGATTTTCAGAATGGTAAATGAGCATTGGCATCAACTTTCAGTTACCAGATGCACTAGTGCTTAACAAGAGAGTCAGCCTGTCCTTTGCAACTTTGGAGCCAGGCATCGACATCTGCTCTCTAACTTTGAAAATCCTACCTAGCATTTTCTTTCATTAGAAAGTTGTTTTATCTGCACAGAAAAGCTGTTATTTAGTGTAGCCATTTTCATCAATTACATTAACCAGTTCTTCTGGATAATTTGCTGCAGCTTCCATATGAGGATTTGTGGGTTCACCTTGCACCTTTATGTTATAGAAATGGCTTCTTTCCTTAAACTTTATGAGTCAATCTGTGTTAGCTTGCAACTTCTTCAGTTTCTTCACCTCCCTCAGCCTTGATAGAATTGAAAAGAGTTAGGGCCTTGCTATGAATTAGGTTTTGGTTTAATGGAATGTTGTAGCTGCTTTGATCTTCTATCCAGACCACTAAAACTTTCTCCATATCATAAATTAGGCTGTTTCACTTTCTTATCATTCATGTGTTCACTGGTATAGTACTTTTAACTTCCTTCAAGAACTTTTTCTTTGCATTCACAGCTAGGATGGTTGGCACAAGAGGCCTAGCTTTCAGTCAGTCTTGGCTTTTGACATGTATTTTTTACTAAGCTTAATCATTTCTAGCTTTTGATTGAAAGTGAGAAGCACATGACTCTTTCTTTCACTTTAACAATTACCTTACAGGTTATTGTAGGGTTATTAATTGGCCTAATTTCAATATTGTTGTGTCTCAGGGAATAGGGAGGCTCAAGGAGAAGAAGAGAGATGGGAAAATGATCAGCCGGTAGAACAGTCAGAAAACACACATTTATCAATAAAGTTTGCCATCTTAGCTGGGTGCAGTTCCTGGTGCCCCAAAACAATTACAATAGTATCATCAAAGATCACTGATCATAGATCACCATAAGAGACATAATAAGTAAAAACTTGAAATATCATAAGAATTACCTAAATATGACTCAGAGACATGAAGTCAGTACATACTGTTGGGAAAATGATACTGATAGACTTGCCTGACACAGAATTTCCACTAACTTTTAAGCTGTAAAAACACAGTATCTGCGAAGCACAGTAAAGCAAAGTGCAATGAAACAAGATATGCCTGTAGATAGAAATTGTTTATTCTTTTATTCTTATCTAATATAGGGATACCTAGTATCTATAATCCTGCACTTCTGTCAAGGAAAGGAATTTTTAAACACAAAGAAACAGTGTGAAAAGCGATGACTGCTCTTCTATGTAAAGATGAAAGGCAGATATGGCAGCCTTCCCATGTATCCTCTCTCTCTATCTTTCATGTTTATCTGTCCAGCTGTCTCTCTGCTCTTTCCTCCTCAGCACAAACTCGTTAGAGGAGTGGAGGAGTAAGAAGCACAGGAGGGAAAAAAAAGTAAGAAGAAAATTTGAAGCAGGGAAACAGAAAACTGCAGCAAGAGAGGAGAGTAAAAAGGAAAAAAAAAAAAAAAGAAATGCATATTGAATCACCATTGAGTTAATACACCCAGGTTTTGCTTCTCATGACCTTTGCTCATGATGCTTCCCTTATTTAGAGTTTTTAAAAACTTATTTACCTGATTAAACGGTATCAAAACTGCATGTAAATTGAGTATTGAACACACAATCCTGAAACACTAAACTACTTAAAATCTCCAAACTCACTCTTTTAACCCTCAGTGCCTGTGCACATGCATTCCATCCCACCTCTCTCACTTGCAGAGTTTCTATAAATATTTCAAAACCAACCCAAGAGTAGCTTCTATGTGTTCTTCCTTGATCAATCCATAATTAATCAAGCTTCTCTATGTGTTTCTGGTCTGGTATCATAGAAACCTCTACCAATTAAGCACTTGATAATTAATGGACTTATATGTTTTTCTCTTGATTGATACCTAGACCACATTGAGTAATTTTGTACTGTATTTGATTCATCTGTTACTGGGACTTGGCACTACTGTAGAGTAGTAGAAGAGTAGAAGGTGCACTCTACTATTGCAGAGTACCAGTAACACATAGTAGCATATAGTAGGCACTCAATAAGTATTTTTTGAATTGATCTTCTGTTAGGCATGGTGTTCACAGGAGAAAGAAATAAAGACAAACAGGACATAATTGTCACCATCCAGGAGGCCAGAGGCCAGCAAACCAATCGAATAATGTTATAAGTCCTGCATTAAAGAAAAGCACTGATACTGTAAGGAAAAATGCCAGGAAATGGAGCTCTTATCTGGATCTTCAAAGTTCACGAGACAGTTAAGAAACAAGTGGAATTTTCAGGTGAAACTATATACAGTGATTCATGAAATAATGTAAACTCTGGAAAAATATAAGAAATTCAAAATGGCTGTGTTAGCTTAGGTATATATGGGAAAATGACTGGAAATAAAATTTGAGACGTGAGTAGAAGCAGATCATGAAGGGCCATCATCAAAAAGACTTTCCACAAACAGCCCATGCCTCCCTTGAAGCAGGATGCTGTCATTCCATGTATCATAAAGTCAGATCCATTTCAACAGTGTATTAATAAAGGATGGATATTTTACTGAAAATTGTGTGGAAAGACAAATAATTACAACACAAACTATTTTGTAAATCTTCTTTAAAAATCTTCTAGGAAGTAATCATATGGTTTATCATCTAAATAAGGGCACTTGAATAATTTTCCAAGATTAATATACAAATACTGGAACTCTCAGGGTAATTGAAGATGTATAGTCACTCCATGCCTTTAAGTGCTGCTATCCCCAAAATTTCTCTGGATGCATCAACTACCCTCCTCCTCGGTCCTCCAATATTCTTTCCCCATGTCATCCTCTCTATCAACCCATCCTTCTATTATCACCTTCATTTCCCAACCACCTTCTACCCTTTCTCCACCACTTGTCTCATTATTTCATTATGTCTCTTTTCTCAAGGATGAGAAATTTAGCCCTCTATTAATTTCTCCCATTTATAGCCTAATACTCAGCATCTACTTAGTAAAGAAAGAAACTTCTTTAGGAATTTTTCTTCTGAGAAGACAATGAATATTAAAAAAAAAAAAAAGATTCCCTATGACAATTTTTCCCCTAGCATCTATGCAAAGGAAATGAAAAGAAAGCTTAC
>NW_012112099.1:0-2072 GCF_000951035.1 Colobus angolensis palliatus
GGAAGGAAGGAAGGAAGGAAGGAAAAACAGGAAGAAAGAGAAAGAAAACATACCACAGAAGAAATTTGAACATAAGACCTGTAAAGAGACTAACTTCAACTTTGTAGTACCCTCAACAGCTAATGGAAACAGTGAATGAATGAATATATAAGAGCAGTTATTAAAGAAAAAAAATTACCCATCAGCTGCCAAACTTGAGACAACAGTTTGAAAAAACATGTTTTTGAAAATTCTCAAGTTGGTATAGATGATTGCAATGCCCTGAGGAGATCTGGGGAGAAAAGCCCATTTACAAAGCAATTGGGAATTGGGCTATAGATTAAAAGGACATATCTTGAAGTAGTTTCCTTCTTTTAGTTATCTTGTTCCATGAGGGTATATTTCTGAACTTGGCACAGGGAATTAAAAAACCAATTTTCTGTAGTCAGAAATTCTTAGAAATATTTCTGTGCTATTATAAAAATTTGAAAATATAAAAAGAACAAAGAATCAGCCATAAATCACCACTCAGACAAAATCACTGTGACTATTTCGGCATATTTCCTTCCTGTCTTTTTTCTCTGCATATAGAAAACTGGAGAGCTGGATTTCTCAGTGGCGCGAAGCATGGGTGGACCTGCACAAGAACGTTTTGTTTTCCATATTAAGGTCACGTGGTCTTTGTCTGCTCCCTGGCCTACCTTTCCCCACTAATGACCTCTCTCTCTCTTTTTTTCCTATTTTGTTCTAGCCCTTCCCTCACTAAACCCAGAGTTCTAGTCTTGTGACCGTAACGTGAGTCTTCACTCAGATCTCTGGTTCCAATGTCATGTCCCTGACCGGGATACTGACCCTGTCACCTTAAATCCCTTCACCTCACTTACCTGGCTCTGAAACCAAGTTCATGGACCAGACCAGACC
Organism: Colobus angolensis palliatus; assembly: GCF_000951035.1. NCBI lineage: Eukaryota > Metazoa > Chordata > Mammalia > Primates > Cercopithecidae > Colobus > Colobus angolensis. The sequence continues at coordinate 901 of NW_012112099.1, forward strand.
TGATCTTTAATCTTTATTATTTTTTTTTCTTTTTTTCCCCACAGCATTAAAAAGCCTTTGCAAACAGAATTATTATTATTACTGAGACGGAGTCTCGCTCTGTCACCCAGGCTGGAGTGCAGTGGCATGATCTCAGCTCACTGCAAGCTTCGCCTCCTGGGTTGACGCCATTCTCCTGCCTCAGCCTCCGGAATAGCTGGGACTACAGGCGCCCGCCACCATACCCAGCTAATTTTTTTGTATTTTTAGTAGAAACAGGGTTTCACTGTGTTAGCCAGGATAGTCTCTATCTCCTGACCTCATGATCCGCCCGCCTCAGCCTCCCAAAGTGCTGGGATTACAGGCGTGAGCCACCGCGCCCGGCCTTTTTTTTGTATTTTTAGTAGAGATGGGGTTTCAGCATGTTGGCCAGGATGGTCTCAAACTCCTGACCTCAGGTGATCCACCTGCCTCAGCCTCCCAAAGTGCTGGGATTACAGGAGTGAGCCACCGCGCCCGGCCACCATCATCATGATTATCTATTAACTGAGTACTTTTTAATCTAGCACAACTATAACTCAATATAGCTGTCCAGTTTAAATTTCCAGTATTGCTATTCATATGGCTTATCCTTCCACAAGAGTTAACTAGCTTTTGTATGAATAAACCTGGTTTCTCTGCCCCTGAGAATTTGATTATGCTGTCTCTTATCTCTACCCTGCCCTCAAACTTTCATTAAATAAATGTTTGTGCAACACCTACTGGGTGTCAGGGCCAACGCTAGTTTCTTGGCAATCAGTAGTGAACAAGATACACATAGCTCTTGACCCAGGAAGGTTATGACACCCTCCCCTCTCTACCTGGTAGAATCCATTTACTTTAAGGTAAAGTTCAAATGTCACCTCCTTTGCCAAGTCAGCCTGATCTCTTCAGGCAGAAATCAGGCTTCTATAGTATTCTCTTATTCTTTTAAGATTCCTGCCTCACTTCATTTGCACTATTCCTAGAAAACATACCACCTGGCCAGGCATGGTGGCTCATATCTATAATCCCAGCACTTTCGGAGGCCAAGGTGTGTGGATTGCTCGAGCCCAGGAGTTCGAAACCAGTCCTGGCAGCATAGCGAGACCCCTCTCTACAAACAAACAGGAAGAAGAAAGAAAGAAAAGGAAGGAAGGAAGGAAGGAAGGAAG
>NW_012112100.1:0-9279 GCF_000951035.1 Colobus angolensis palliatus
AACTTTATACCCTATCTTACTCATCATTGTCCTATCATTCTTTCTTATGAGTTTTTTATTATGTCACGGTCCACATTAAAAACCATCCCTGATAACCCAAGGATACATACAGCTTATGTCTTTAATTTGCCATTTACTAAACAGCACTGTACCGAGCACTTTACACACTGTCAGTTAAAACATGCACCGCGCATTCACACACACACACCTCCAATGAATAATTGTTATTAGTCAAATTTTACTAAGAAATTAAGGATTAGAAAGATACTTTCTTGCCCAAAGAAAAATAGTTGGCAGATGACTGTTCTGGAATTCTAACTCACAACTCAAAAGCAACTCTTAATACCTAAGATATGTTGTCTTTATTCTTGTACAATAATCTACTCTTCAGGCTGCAACTATCCATTGTTCACTTTCCAAAAAAACATACCTGGCATGTCCCTGTCTTTGTGTTTTCTGCTTCCTCCTCTCCATCTATACAAACTCTACTGGGGCCCATCTTAGACCACCTCAGCCCACATGGCTTTCTCTCCTTCTCAGACATTTATTGTCACCATCGCTCATTTAGTTCACAACCGTATGTTTCTTGTTTCTGTATCTTGAGATTATCTTGGATTGCCATTCAGCTTTGTCAGTCAAATCTTGTACATTGATGTGTATTGTCTCATTAACTAAATTGTAAGAGAAGAAACTTTTATTTTTTGGACCCACCTTTCATTTTCCACCCCCTCAACTCAGTGCTATGCCCACAACACATACTTATGCATGATGATGTGATTTTGCTTAATGCCTACTGTATGCATAGCAGTGTATGTTTTCCATAGGTGATATATACTGTTCCCGGTGGAGGGGATCCAGGTTCTTGGCATCTTGAACAAAGAATTAGACAAAACACACAAAGCAAGGAAAGAATAAAGTAATAAAATCAGAGATTTACTGAAAATGAAAGTACACTCCACAGGGTGGAAGCGGCTCAAGAGCTGCGTTACAGAATTTTCTGAGGTTTAATACCCTCTAGAGGTTTCCCATTGGTTACTTGGCGTACACCCTATGTAAATGAAGTAGTTGCCTGCGATCAGTCTGATTGGTTGCAGAAACTGACCAATCAGAGGCTGAAGTGAAGTTGCAAGCTACACTGTTATGTAAATGAAGACTTGGCCCACGACCAGTCTGATTGGTTGTGGGAGGGGACTAATTAGAGATACTTTCAATTTTTATCTGACATGCAGAAAAGCAGAGGCAGTGCAAAGGGAGTAGCCTCTGGTCCTCTTGCTACTTGGGTATGGAAAGTTGGGGTTTTCCTTTTGATTTAGATCTGGGAAGTCTGTGTGAACTGGCCTTAGGTTCCCTGCCTCCAGACCCTATTCACCTGACTGAATATGACTCCTGCGTTTGTGACCTAGCTGTCTCAGGAGGGTGTAAATAAGAACTGTAAATGCTTTCTAAAGAGGATACAGGATGGAAAACATCCAAATAATGTCTAATTCCACACCAAGCATTCATCAGTTTTAATATTTTATAAATCCTTATAACTAAAAATATGAACTACTACTGTTGTATTCCTCAGTTTAAATCTCCTCCTTTATCTCCTAATATGAAAGTAACCAATGAGATGAACTCTTTAACAGTCATTAAGAACTTACTGGAACTAAGAAATCACAGTAGACCTTCAAAGAATCCAACAGCAGAAGTAAAATAAATATATAAATATATAATATTTTACCTCTCTTTTAATTTCCCTTTGGTTGATTTTAATAAGGAGAATCTCTTAAAAAGCACTCTAAGTGATGACAAAGCAGTGTTTTAAAGGTGAGTGGAAAAGTAGCTCTGTCCAGAGTCTACAAAGTTTCCACAACCCACCTAAATATTCTTGATAAATGTTACACAAAAATGTTTCTTTCAACATGGTACAATCTGTTGATTTTTTAGGAAATTGGCTGGTCAAAAGAGTAAATTAATCATGTGTTCTAACTGCCATTATTTTGTTGCCCTGGCTTTTTCTTTATTCATTCATCCGCCCAAACTTGTCCCAATCTTTCCATCCTTACCATCATGGCCACACTTCATGGCCTCTTTCTTCACTTTAATACCTCTAAACCATCCACCTGGTCTACCTCCCTCTAGGCTTTACCCTTCAAATCAAACCTCCACTGATCCCCAACAAATATTGTATCTCTAAAAATACTATCTCCTGTCTTACGAGCCTCCCACATTCTTCCAAAGTTTCCTGAGAATAAAGTTTAAACCCCTGAAGCTGGTACACAAAGCCCTTTGGCATCTGACTCTTGCTTTTTTCTCCATTCTCATCTCTCCATGCTTAGATACTTCCTCCTCATGTTTTGGCTTTCAATGTTTAGGAGAAGTATTTTTATGCTATTGCCCTTTATTAAGTCATACTTAGAATCAAAATGCAATGCTGCATACAAACCTTAAAGCTCAGTGAAATGTTAAAGCATGCAAGAGTTTTCATATGGAGCTGGATGAACTTTCAATATGTGGTGCTGCTGCAGTAACCTGGGTGTTATTTCCCATGAACCTTTTCCCATCTATAAATCTTTTCCTTAGAAAGGAAAGGCGCCTGGCTACAGCAAAGTGGTTAGCATGAAACCAACAAGTTCTTTAGGGATTTACCCATCTCTACAGGAACAAATTCCTACTGTTTGTCAGGTTTCTGTGAATTTATGTAAACAAGCTTCCCAGACATTAAGGTACAAAACTTAGACGTAGTAATAGAAAAACATCATAGTACAAAAAGGCATTCAATTCTCTTGGAAACACTGTGCTTATTAAAGGCATAAACACTAGGTAAAGAAAGTTCAGTAATCCTTTCCCTAAGGGCAATAATGGTTTTTACATTACAAAATCCAATGGTAGCTCTTTATTTGAGGGCTGAGAATAAAGTGCCAGTTTGGAGAGGAAACAATGTAACCAAGTCAAAAGCTCACATCTAAATGGGAGGTTCAGTACTTTCCCATTCTCAGCAGCCTTCATCCAAATGTACTTATAGCCAGTATGGTCTTTTTTTCTCCCAGATTCTGGCTTAATCATCGAAATCCATCAGCTCACTTAATTCTTGCCTACTTTGGCTGTCCCTGCATGTCCTAAGGGAAAGCCAGGACTCTACACCCAATTTAATATCTTGATGAGCCTTTGTCTTGGGATCTCTCAAACCTCTATGTTCTCCCAACATAGCAATATTGATGAGCAATAAAATTATATCTGACAACTACTCACTTAGGAAGGAAAGAAAGAGACCATGCTTTAAGCTAATTCATATACATGATCTCACGTATAAAAAGCATTCAAAAGCAGTTATTTTTGAAAATAGTAGATGAGTGCTACCATATTGCAGCTTAGAACTATGAGCCCAGAAGTGAAGTAGTTTTCCCAAGCTCTTGAAATCAGTATGTGGCAAAACCAGGATATAAACTGATATTCAAAGTACATGCTCTCCCTTCCATGCCAGCTGTTTCCCAGAAGAGATGCATGGACCTGTTGTGACAAAGTTAATTTCTAGGAAACAAGAAATCCAAATATGGAACTAATTCTTAGCAGGTATCATGGCCTTCTTATATCTTGAATAATGAGATAGATTGTTCAGAGAATACGTTCCACATCTCATAGCTCCAGTTTCTGCTCCCCAGTGAATATTATTACAATGTTGCTGACCCTCTAAGTTCTAGGTCTCTATTTTTAGAAATGGTGTTTTTAACTCAACAAATATCACCAGGACAAGTAGAGACAATAACAAGAAGATATAAAGGTACAGAAAAGAGATTACCTTAAAAGTCAAACCACCCCTCCTTTCCAATTGCACAATCTCTTTAACCTCAAATGAAATCCTTTCTTTCAGCATTGCATTGTGATGAACAGTGAAGTACAAAGGAATTACCCTTGTATTATCTCTACTGATACACAAGTTCAGACTGCAACCCATAGCGGCATCCTCCATGATCTCAACAACTATTGGTAAATCCAAATGTCAACATTTCATTCCACAAAAGGTCAATATATCAATGACCTTTTGTAGTTGTTCAGATATCTCTCCTCAAATGGTCTTCTCCAAACATTCATTCACTTAACAGAATGTCCGTTGTGTTTGTCATACTATGGTAGGAAATATTTAAAAGCACATACATCTCTACTACTCTCACCATAATACAAACATCTTCTCCCCTCTAGAGCAATGTAACTGCCTTCTATTAGGTCTCTGAAGTCGTTCTAAACAAAATCAAACTACAGTACACCCCTACCTAAGATCTTTCAATGACTGATCATTACAATTACAACAAAAATCAATTTCTTGGTTTTTGTGTTTGTTTTGTTTTGTTTTGAGATGGAGTCTCGCTCTGTTGCCCAGGCTGGAGTGCAGTGTTGCAACCTCAGCTCACTGTAATCTCCGCCTCCCAGGTTCAGGTGATTCTCTTGCCTCAGCCTTCCAAGTAGCTGGGATTACATGCACCTGCCATCACACTAGACTAATTTTTGTATTTTTAGTAGAGATGAGGTTTCACCATGTTGGCCAGAATGGTCTTGATCTCCTGACCTTGTGATCCACCTGCCTTGGCCTCCCAAAGTGCTGGGATTACAGGTATGAGCCACTGTGCCCAGCCAATCACTAGATTTTTTTTAGCAGTCAGGTGACTGATGAAATCCACAGTATATGATCTTCTTATTCTTCTATCACTTACTATTCTTATTCCTTCTTGCTTCTTCCCACATTATATTTTGTGAATACATAGTTACATTAATGCATGCCAGTTATTTTACCCACTTTTTCTTCTTAAGTCATTCAGGTGAAGAGTAACTGTAACAAAAGGTGGTGGGGGAAGGGTGATTAATCTAGTCAAATTATCAATCAATTACATGGAAATTATTATCACATCAGTCACATGATTGACTTCAGTTGTTTACAAACTGCTTTGTTAATTCAGTCAAAACAAGAAACTCTTTAAAGTGATGCAGATTATCTGAGCAGCTTTAATCTCAGTCAGCATTTTCATTGTAACTTAAGATATGAATAACTGCTAATATATTATCCCTTTAGTAAGGACTCCTAAAAGTTATCATATTTAACCAGCATGAGTCTCTAAAGTAAAATTTCAGTTATTCCAAGTTATCCAGGTGACAACTTACAAGCTGACCAAGGGAAAGTACTTTCAAGTGGCCTTTCTGGCACTCACTTGCCCACTTCCTATGAATCAGACAAGTACTGACTGATAGCATTTCATGCATCCACTGATTTATTTAATCAAAACATATATATTAAATGCCTGCTATAAACTAGGTAGAATGAAGTTTATGCCCCTTTTTAATAATTTGGTAGAGAAGATTGAATGTGGAACTCCAACAATCTTGGGTATGGTAAACACAGAGTAGCCTGAAGCTAGCTGAAAGCGTCTTCAAATTTTAGTTACATTAGCCTCAGAATCTATGTGAATTTGTGTCTTACATCCTATGTGTGTTTGTTTTAATAAAAAAGAAGTCTGGATAATATTTGAATTATCAATTATTGTTAGAATGCTACATGGCTTCTCTCCAAAGCTATTTTATCTATCTATATATGGGGCTAAAGTCACTTTCCCGGTCTTCTTTGCAGTTATGTGTAACCATTTTCTTGAGTGTCAGTCGTTGACACGTGACCCTGTTCTAAACTTTACTGATAAACTTTTTAAAGCTCAATTTTTGAGTGACTTTAAGCAAAAGAGCATGATGGCCAGGAGTGGTGGCTCACACCTGTAGTCCCCAGCACTTTGGGAGGCCAAGGTGGGTGGATCACTTGAGCCCAAGAGTTTGACAGCAGCCTGGGCAACATAGTGAGACCCCATCTCTCTCTGAAAAAAAATAAAAAAAACAGCAGTCTGACCTTGGAAGCCACATGTTGAAGATGACAGAGCTATGACACAGAAAAAGCCTGGCTCTCTGAGTGACCCCTTGAAGGGAAAGCTGTATACCAAGCTCACAATTACATTAGTGAGAAAGCACTTCTACATGCCTGAGTCATTGCATATTGTGGAGTTTGTTACAGCTGCTACCTTTGCCTTAACAATCTAAATCTCTTACTCTTCTTCAAGATCTCTGAGGAATCATTGATATTCCAGGAAGACGTGATATATTTGTTTCATAGCTTCAAGCAACCCTCAGCATATCACAGCAAAACCCTGGCAGGTGTATGTCACCTTTTCTGAGAGGTATGACATGCCACCATGATGCCTCCCCAGCATACATGGTAACCCCTGACCAGTCGCAGGGCCTAAGTAAAAATTTACTCTTCAGTACATGACCACAGTGTTAGAGTCTCTGGAGGCCTTGGAGTCTTCCCAGACCTTCAGCACCAGCCCCTGTGACCTAATTAAGGAAACAGCTTGGCAGCCAGCTCAGGGAAGACACCAACCAACCCCTTTCATGAACAGCAAGGCCTCCCACTGCCATCACCAGATGCCACGCTTTGGCACTAGGCACCAGATCCCCTCCCGATAGGAAGTATTTCTTTTCTAGAGGGTGATACAGCTTCTGTCACCCACAACATAGTTGTTTCTATAGCTGATATTTGGCAAAAAAACAAAAAACAAAACCAAAAAAAAAACCCTGATTTTTAAAATACTTTTATTTTAAAATACTTTTATTTTAGGTTCAGGGGTACATATGCAGGTTTGTTATATAGGTAAATTGCCTGCAGCAGGGGTTTGGTGAACAGATTATTTTGTAAGCATAGTGCCCAATAGGTAGTTTTTGGATCCTCACCATCCTCTCACCCTCCATCCTCAAGTAGGTCCTGTTGCCTATTGTTCCCTTCTATGTGTCCATTTGTACTCACTGTTTAGCTCCCACTTGTAAGTGAGAACATGTGGTATTTGGTTTTCTGTTCTTGTGTTAGTTTGCTTAGGAAAATGGACTCCAGCTCCTGCCCTGTTGCTGCAAAGGACATAATCTCATCTTTTTTATGGCTGTGTAGTATTCCACAGTGTATATGTGCCACATTTTCTTTATTCAGTCTACCATTGATAGGCATTTAGGTTGATTCCATGTCTTTGTGATTGTGAATAGTACTGTGATGAACATATGTGTGCAGGTGTCTTTATGATAGAATGATTCCTATTCTTTTGGGTATATACCCAATGATGAGATTGCTGGGTCAAATGGTAGTTCTAAAACAACCTGAGAAGTCAAATGCCTTGTCATAAACCACACAGTTATGGTTTCTGATTCTTCTGTTCCTAAAGCAATGTTCTTTCTAATATCCAATAGTGTCTGAATTCGTGTATGAAAAGCCTGCCTGAACATCAAATATCACAGAACTTCACATCTAGAAGTGACCCTAATCATTATTTCAACCCAATCCTTTTGGAAAGGGGCAAACTGTAACATAGGGTCCCCCTGCCATTTAAGGCCAAGGAAATATTTTGAACAGCCTGCTGTGATTTGTACCTTCAGGCACAAAGACTGATTAGATAACAGGTTTCTTGAAATACAGTCCACACTCTTAAACTACAACTGATCTAAATTCTGCCTTCTCTTATATTTGTCTTCCTCCATAGTCTCAGGTATTTCTTTCTTCTCATTCATTATCAGCAAGGGCTTCTTCATCTGCTATTTTTTGAAGCATCACCATTCTGAAATGTCACATAAAATAGTATTTATTTTAGCTTGTGAGCAATTTCCCTTCACAATGGCCTGTCCCACTCAGTAACATTTTGTTCAGTTGGTTGGTTTGTCAACTTCAGATGTTTGGTGACGAAATGCTGACATATTGCATGTTTATATGCTGTCATGTCACTTTCTAATTAGGCGACTTAAAAACAGGAGTTTATTACTCTCTGGATCACTTCCATTGGCTGTTTAAATGTTCCTTCTGGGCAATCCCACTGGTTGTTGACTGACGTCAAAACACTCTAAGCTGTTGTATCCTGCTGTTTTTGGTTTTTCCTTCATTTCTTATAGTTTCACCTGATCAGGAAATGCCAGTTTTTCTGCCTCCACAGTGCAGGATAGTCCATCATTGAAAGCTTTGTTTTTCTGCAGCACCATTTTACCTTGAATGTGTCATCACCCTTATTAATTTATCTTAGAATTCTGTGATGAGATGCAGATGCTTTCATGAATTACTGTGGGTTATTAGAGTTACTTAGTTGACCATGCCCTTGCCCATCCCACAATACTGGACATGAGATTTGTTGTTCTTTCACTTTCCTAATAACGACCAAACACCATGATTCTTTCTGAAAGAACGTCTCTCATTTTCCCTTTATTGGTTCCTGTTTTCTCACTTCCTGATTTGCAGACAATTTCAAATTTTGTTTTTTCCAAGGCCAATGAAAAGTCCCCATTCAAGATACCTGTTTTTATATCTATCATTTTTTCCCTCTCTTATCTCATAGGTAGAGATAACCCAGTTTCTTGCCTTCTTTCCATTTTGACCCAGTTTCTTGCCTTCTTTCCATTTTATCAACTTCCGACTCCAAGAACTTACTTCTTTTCTTAGTGCCTGCCTCTCCAGCACACTGAGTTTTCTCCATTGAATGTTCTATGCCTTCTGCCTGCCTAAAGGTTCTGGCATCACTCGTCTTGAAAAACCATCTGCATTCCTGATACCTATAATTTGCTTTCTGCTTTTGGTTGTCCAACTTCTCACCTGCAGTCTTCTGTCCCTACCGTTGCTGTCTCTTCTCACCCTGGTCTCTTTCCCACCCACCATGTTTCTCAAACATGAAAACAGTCTTCGCAAGGGTTGACAGTGACCTCCCACTGACAAGTTCAGAGGCTTTGGCACATTCCTCAGGCTCCTTTGCAGTGTCACTCTACAGATTAGACACCACACCCATGCTGGATGTTCCCTTCTCTGTGGTGGATTCTTACTACAACCCGAGGTTTTGCCTCCCACTCCTGCCTGCTGCTCACCTGCCTTCTTTACAGCCTCCCCTGTCCCTTCTCACTCTTCTAGGTGTGAGCTTCTCCCAGGTGTGAGCTCTGCTCTGTGAGCCTTTCTTACTAAACCTCAGCAATTTCATTTTACTTCCTGCCTGCAAAACAATGTATCTCAAACCAAACCCCACCCCAACCCCTAACTGACTGTCCCTTCACATTTCCCTGAAAATAGAATCAGCATTTCCTACATCAGAGTCTCTCACAATTTCAAAATTATCTGTGTAGATTTCCTCTTGCCTTTACCCCTTACCTGTATTCAATCAGTCATAAAGTCTTACTTTTCTTCTATTTAAAATCTCTTAGATCCAAGCCCCATTTTTTTTTTTTGTTTGTTTTTTTTTTTTTTTTATCTTT
>NW_012112101.1:0-1033 GCF_000951035.1 Colobus angolensis palliatus
ATGGTGAAACCCTGTCTCTACTTAATACAAAAAAAATTAGCCAGGCATGGTGGCACATGTGTATAATTTGAGCTACTTGGGATGCTGAGACAGGAGAATTGCTTTTACCTGGGGGACAGAAATTGCAGTAAGCCAAGATCATGCCATTGCACTCCAGCCTGGGCAACAAGAGTGAAACTCCAAAACTCCATCTCAAAAAAAAAAAAAAGAAATTAAAAAAATTTTACAGGATATGGATTAAAAAACTCCAGAGAAATAGAGAGCACATAAAAGAATCACAACTTCTGGAAAAGAAAAACACACTTAGAAAAATGCAAAATACACTGGGAAGTTTCAACAATAGAACCAAACAAGTAGAAGAAAAACTTCGGAGCTTGAAGACAAGGCTTTCAAATGAACCCAATTCAACAAAGACAAAAAAGAATTAAAAAAATGAACAAGGCCTCCAAGAAGTTTAGGATTATGTTAAGTGACCAAACCTAGGAATAATTGGTGTTTCTGAGGAGGAAGAAAAATCTAACCATTTGGAAAACTTATTTGAGGGAATAATTGAAAAAACTTCTTTGGCCTTGCTAGAGATCTAGACGTCCAAATACAACAAGATCAAAGAAGACCCAGAAAATTCATTGCAAAAAGATCATCACCTAGGGACATATTCATCAGATTATCTAAAATCAAGATGGAGGAAAGAACCTTAAAACTGTGAGACAGAAGCATCAGGTTACCTATAAAGGAAAGCCTATCAGATTAACAGCAGATTTCTCAGCAGAAACCCTACAAGCTAGAATGGATTGGCATTCTACCTTCAGCCTCCTTAAACAAAACAATTATCAGTCAAGAGTTTCTTTTTTTTCTTTTTATTTTTGAGACAGAGTCTCACTCTGTTTCCCAGACTGGAGTGCAGTGGTGCGACCTTGGCTCACTGCAACGTCCTCCTCTGGGTTCAAGTGATTCTCCTGCCTCAGCCTCCCAAGTAGCTGGGATTACAGGCACACACCACCATGCCCAGCTAATTTTTGTATTTTTAGTAGAG
>NW_012112102.1:0-1992 GCF_000951035.1 Colobus angolensis palliatus
TCAGGAGTTTGAGACCAGCCTGGCCAACATGGTGAAACCCCATCTCTACTAAAAATACAAAAATTAGCCAGGTGTAGTGGTGTGCGCCTGTAGTCCTAGCTACTCAAGAGGCTGAGGCAAGAAAATCGCTTCAACCTGGGAGGTAGAGGTTGCAGTGAGCCGAGATCGCAACATTGCATTCCAGCCTTGGCGACAGGGCGAGACTCCGTCTCAAAAAGGAAAAGGAAAAAAACATTAAAAATACATAAATAAAGTAAATCAGGCCAGGTACAGTGGCTCACGCCTGTAATCCCACCATTTTGGAAGGCCAAGGCAGGCGGATCACAAGGTCAGGAATTTGAGATAAAATTTGGCCAAGCGTGGTGGCGCACCCCTGTAATCCCAACTACTCGAGAGGCTGAGGCAGGAGAATCACATGAACCCGGGAGGTGGAGCCTACAGTGAGCAGAGATGGTGCCACTGCATTCCAGCCTCCCGGTGACAGAGTGAGACTGTCTCAAAATAAATAAAATAAAAATAAAAATAGGCCGGGGGCGGTGGCTTGCACCTGTAATCCCAGCACGTTGGGAGGCCGAGGCAGGCGAATCAACTGAGGCTGGGAGTTCAAGACCACCCTGACCAACATGGAGAAACCCCATCTCTGCTAAAAATACAAAATTAGCCAGGTGTGGTGGCACACGCCTGTAATCCCAGCTACTTGGGAGGCTGAGGTGGGAGAATCGCTTGAACCCAGGAGGCAGAGGTTGCAGTGAGCCAGAGATCGTGCCATTGCATTCCAGCCTGGGCAACAAGAGCAAAACGCCATCTCAAAAAAATAAATAAATAAAAATAAAATAAAGGCCGGGTGCAGTGGCTCACGCCTGTAATCCCAGCACTTTGAAAGGCCGAAGCAGGAGGATCACGAAGTCAGGAGATCGAGACCATCCTGGCTAACACGGTAAAACCTCATCTCTACTAAAAAAAATACAAAAAATTAGCCGGCCGTGGTGGCAGGTGCCTGTAGTCCCAACTATTCAGGAGGCTGAGGCAGGAGAATGGTGTGAACCTGGGAGGCGGAGTTTACAGTGAGCCGAGATTGAGCCACTGTACTCCGGCCTAGGCAACAGAGTGAGACTCCGTCTCAAAAATAAATTAATTAAATTAAATAATAAAAATAAAGTAAATCAGGCCAGGTACAGTGGCTCACGCCTGTAATCCCACCATTTTGGAAGGCCAAGGCAGGCGGATCACAAGGTCAGGAATTTGAGATAAAATTTGGCCAAGCGTGGTGGCGCACCCCTGTAATCCCAACTACTCGAGAGGCTGAGGCAGGAGAATCACATGAACCCGGGAGGTGGAGCCTACAGTGAGCAGAGATGGTGCCACTGCATTCCAGCCTCCCGGTGACAGAGTGAGACTGTCTCAAAATAAATAAAATAAAAATAAAAATAGGCCGGGGGCGGTGGCTTGCACCTGTAATCCCAGCACGTTGGGAGGCCGAGGCAGGCGAATCAACTGAGGCTGGGAGTTCAAGACCACCCTGACCAACATGGAGAAACCCCATCTCTACTAAAAATACAAAAATTAGCTGGGCGTCGCGGCACTTGCCTGTATTCCCAGCTACTCAGGAGGCTGAGGCAGGAGAATGGCTCGAACCCGGGAGGTGGAGATTGGGTTGCAGTGAGCCGAGATTGCACCACTGCACTCCAGCCTGGGGAGAGAGTGAGACCCCGCCACAAAAAAAAAAAAAAAAAAAAAAAAAAAAAAAAAAAAATAGCATAGAACCCAACTGTATGTGTGTACATGTTTTTCATTACTTTAGAAAATGTTTTGGGGACTGGGTGCTATGGCTCACACCTATAATCCCAGCATTTTGGGAGGCCAAGGCAAAAAGATCATGAGGTCAGGAGTGTGAGACCAGCCTGACCAACATGATGAAACCCCATCTCTACTAAAAATACAAAACTTAGCCAGGTGTGGTGGCATGTGCCTCTAATCCCAGCTACTCTGGAG
>NW_012112103.1:0-1571 GCF_000951035.1 Colobus angolensis palliatus
TAATTTTATTTTCTTGTATGTATTTGTTAGATTTTATTGATTGATTGATTTAAGACCACGTGTCACTCACAGGCTGGAGTACAGTGGCAGGATCATGGTTCACTGCAGCCTTGAACCTGGGGACTCAAGTAATCCTCCTATCTCAGTCTTCCGAGTAGCTGGGGCCACAGGCATGCACTACCATGTATAGCTAATTTAAAAATCTTTTTGTGGCTGAGCACGGTGGCTCATGGCTGTAATCCCAGCCTTTGGGAGGTGAGATAGGTGGATCACCTAAGGTCAGGCATTCAAGACCAGCCTGACCAATATGGTGAAACCCCGTTTCTACTAGAATTTCAAAAATTAATCATAATTAGACTAAATACAAAAGTTAATCTCACTCTGTTGCCCAGGCTGGAGTGCAGTGGCATGATCTCAGCTCACTGCAACCTCTGCCTCTCGGGTTCAAGCGGTTCTCCTGCCTCAGCCTCCCGAGTAGCTGGGATTACAGGGGCATGCCACCATGCCTGGTTAATTTTTGTGTTTGTAATAGAGACGGGGTTTCACCATGTTGGCCAGGCTGGTCTCGAACTCCTGACCTCAGGTGATCCATCCGCCTCGGCCTCCCAAAGTGCTGGGATTATAGGCATGAGCCACCGCACCCAGCCACTAAACATCAAATTATGTAATGCATGCTGTTTCGGTCAGTGGTATACTAATAGCAATTGCATGATAATGCAATCCAAGAGAAAAGTTTTTTTTTTCTTTTTCTTTTTTTTTTTTTTCTTGAGATGGAGTCTTGCTCTGTCGCCCAGGCTGGAGTGCAGTGGTGCCATCTGGGCTCACTGCAAGCGCCACCTCCCAGGTTCAAGCGATTCTCCTGCCTCAGCCCTCCCGAGCAGCTGGGATTACAGGAGTGTGCCATTATGCCCAGCTCATTTAAAAAATTTTTTTTTTTTATTTTTAGTAGAGATAGGGTTTCACCATATTGGCCAGGCTGGTCTCGAACTCCTCACCTCCAGTGATCTGCCCGCCTCAGCCTCCCAAAGTGCTGTGATTACAGGCGTAAGCCACTGCTCCCGGCTGGCTTTGACATTCTTTCTGGCTGTCACAGCTGGCAAAGACCTAACTAAGGCACACAGCCTCAGATGGAAGAAGTGTGTCATTGGCTTCATTTAATCTCGCTGCTCCTTTTTTAGTCCCACCCTTCATTATGCAGAGGCATTTGCTGGAATTTGCTCATGTTCTCATGGCTAAATCTTCTGGCCGATTTCTGAACAGGAGTGTTTTTTGTTTGTTTGTTTGTTTTTTGTTTTTTGTTTTGAGGCGGAGTCTCACTCTGTCACCCAGGCTGGAGTGCAGTGGCCGGATCTCAGCTCACTGCAAGCTCCGCCTCCCGGGTTTACGCCATTCTCCTGCCTCTGCCTCCTGCGTAGCTGGAAGTACAGGCGTGTGCTACCACACCCGGCTAATTTTTGTATTTTTTTAGTAGAGATGGGGTTTCACCATATTGATCAGGCTGATCTCAAACCCCGACCTCAAAAGATCTGCCTGCCTCAGATCTTCACGAGATCTCCCTCAGCTTCCCACGG
>NW_012112104.1:0-1038 GCF_000951035.1 Colobus angolensis palliatus
GTCTAGCTTCATTCTTCTGCATATGGCTATCTCAGCACCATTTATCGAATAGGATGTCATCACCCTAATGTATTTTTTGTTGTCTAGCTTCATTCTTCTGCATATGGCTATCTCAGCACCATTTATCGAATAGGATGTCATCACCCTAATGTATTTTTTGTTGTTGACTTTGTCAAAGATTAGTTAGTTGTAGTTATACAGCTTTATTTCTGGGTTCTCTATTCTGTTCCATTGATCTGTGTGTCTATTTTTGTACCAGTACCCTGCCGTTTTGGTTAGTATAGCCTTGTAGTATAATTTGATTAATTGCCTCCAGCTTCATTATTTTTGTTTACTATTGCCTTGGTATTTGGGTTATTTTTTGGTTCCATAGGAATTTTAGGATTTAAACTGAAAGATGAGAAAGATACAACGTAAAACACAAATCAGAAGGAAACTGGAGGGGTTGTATTACAATCAAAAAAATCAGACTTAGAACAATGGGTATTATCAGAGTTATAGGAAATCAAAACATAAAGATAAGGGAGAAAGTTTATTTTAATCTCTTTAAAAGTGTGTATTAATCTAATAGCAAAGCTTTAAATACATAAAGCAAAAATTGATTGAAATGAAAAGAGTTAGAAACAAATCCATAATTATTGTTGGAGAATTTACCCCCTAAGTTATTAATAAAATAAATAGATCATACCCAAAGGATTATAAATCATGCTGCTATAAAGACACATGTACACGTATGTTTATTGTGGCACTATTCACAATAGCAAAGACTTGGAATCAACCCAAATGTCCATCAGTGACAGCCTGGATTAAGAAAATGTGGCACATATACATCATGGAATACCATGCAGCCATAAAAAAGGATGAGCTCGTGTCCTTTGTAGGGACATGGATGCAGCTGGAAACCATCATTCTCAGCAAATTATCGCAAGAACAGAAAACCAAACACCACATGTTCTGACTCATAGGTGGGAACTGAACAATGAGATCACTTGGACGCAGGAAGGGTAACATCACACACCAGAGCCTATTGTGGGGAGG
>NW_012112105.1:0-1966 GCF_000951035.1 Colobus angolensis palliatus
TGAGTCACCAACAGGACTGTTAAACATATTTCCAAGCAAAGAGTGGAAGTTGTGGCCTGATTTCTCCTTTCTGCTAGTAGTAAACTGTGAAAGGAGAGAGATAAATCAAAGAAGAAGTTACTAACGGAAAGGAACCAGCACTTTGATAAGTGGGGGGAAAGAAACAAATTCTGCCAAAATATATTTAAAGAGGTTTATTCTGAGCCAATATGAGTGACTGTGGCCCAGGTTTACATAATCTCAAGAGGTCCTGAGGAAGTGCACCTGAGGCAACCAGGTTACAGTTTCATATTCTACATAACAGGGAGACAGGAATTGCTGGTAAAGTTATAAATTCATACCTGGAAGGTATACGTTGGTTTGACCAGAAAAGGTGGGGCAGCTGGGGGTAGGGGTGGGGCTTACAAGTCACAGGTGCATTTTAGGGATTTTTTTTTTATTGGTCAATTTGTTGAGAGAGGTCAGCTATTGTCTAAAGACTTGAAGCCAGTAGAAAAGAATGTTTGAATTAAGATAAGGGAATTGTGGGGACAAACCCTTGTTCTGTAGTTGAAGCCTTATTGGTGGAAGCCCTGAGAGAGAATAGATGGCAGGTGTCTCTTTTTAAACTCTAAAGGTGTCAGGCTCTCAGTTAATCTCTCCCAGATCTGGGAAATGCCCAAAAGGAGAAGGCCTATTTGCATTCATAAAGATTCTCTACAGGTGTACCTTTCTTCAACAAAAAGCTTTGCAGCACCATTTCAATCTTTCACCCTATGGAACCCATTTCAAAATATGTCAAAAAATATATTTGAGGGTAAAATATTTTTATTATTCTCAGGGTTTGCTATCAGTCATGAGATGCTATACCAGAGACAGGTTGGAAAGTAAGCCACATTATATAGCATTAATAAAAACCAGTCTAAGGAGACTTTATGGTTCGTAGGGTCTGGCTCCTCAGATCCTTTAAATGGGAATTTGGGCAGGAGAAATTCAAGGTCAGAATTAAGTCCTCAACTTGATGGTTTGCCATATTCTCAACTATCCGGATAGCATGCTCTGGAAACAGCGCCAAAACTGTGGCTAGACAACCATTTACTAAAGACATTACTAAAGGCATGTGATTCATGGATTCAGTCAATCATCTCAGGAACAGCCAGGAATAGAGATGTGGTTATCCAGGAAGGATTTGTTGAGAACCCTGGTGTCTAGCTTCGTGAATACCTTCAACTTCCACAGATGACCCACGAGGTTTTTGAGAATTTTATACCAGTAAAAACAAAACAATAATAAAAACAAAAAACAGTGCATGCCTGGACTGAAAAGAATAGATATGGGATGAAATGAAGAAGAACAACTCCTAGAACAGAGTCATGGATACAGAGGCCTGGGTCCATGGGACTTCCTAGGTTCCAGAGCTTGGGGCTGCCACCCAGGTCCAAGAGGGTGGAGCCACTGCCTGGGGCCAAATGAGTGCAGCCATCCCAGGAATCCCAGAGGAAAGAGCACTAAGGCACAGATAATTATCCTCATGTCTTGGAACCTAATAGAATCTGCCTCACTAAGTTCCAAACTTACTTTAGACCAGTAATGCGTTTTCCCTCTAACTTTTTCTTTTTGGAATGGACATGTCTGTCCTACACCTGTCACATCATTTTATCTTAGAAGCAGATATCTTGTTGTCTAGTTTTCTCAGGTTGACAGATGGGAGGAATTTTGTTCCACAATGAACGGTATCAAGAGTCTTACCCAGACCAGATTTAGTTGTGTTTTAAAAATGACATTTAGGGCTGGGCATAGTGGCTTATGACTGTAATCCCAGCAATTTGGAAGGCCGAGGCGGGCAGACCACTTAAGGTCAGGAGTTCAAGACCAACCTGGCCAACATGGTGAAACCCCATCTCTACCAAAAATACAAAAATTAGCCAGGCATAGTGGCAGGTGCCTGTAATCCTAGCTACTCAGGAGGCTGAGGCAGGAGAATTGC
>NW_012112106.1:0-1151 GCF_000951035.1 Colobus angolensis palliatus
CTGTATTGACAGCTGCTCCCCATCGCTCGCATACATTACCGCCTGAGTTTCACCTCCTGTCAGATCCGCAGCAGCATTAGATTCTCATAGGAGCATGAACCCTATTGTGAACTGCGCATGTGAGGGATCTAGGTTGTGCACTCCTTATGAGAATCTAATGCCTGATGATTGGTCACTGTCTCCCATCACCCCCAGATGGGACCGTCTAGTTGCAGGAAAACAAGCTCAGGGCTCCCACTGATTCTACATTATGGTGAGTTGTATAATTATTTCATTATATATTACAATGTAATAATAATGGAAATAAAGTGCATAACAAATGTAATGCATTTGAATCATCCCGAAACCATCCCACTAACCCCCTGGTCCATGGAAAAACTGTCTTCCAGGAAACCGGTCCTTGGTGCCAAAAATGTTGGGGACCAGTGCCTAAAGGGACAAGTCCTGATTTGGATAAAGACAGGAAATTGCCACAAACATAGAGGGTGGTGGAGTGAAGATTTCTGATCTAGAAAAACAACAACAACAACAATAATTCGGTGTTCACAGCCTGAGTAGATTTTGGTTGATTTGCAGAGCAGTTGGCCTAAGATCTTTTTGAGACCACCAGTCTAAATACCAGCTCTTTCCCCAGACAGACCTTACCCCTCACTGGCCTCAAATGGATGAAGCCTTGAAAGTCATTGAACAAAGTACTTGGAACTAAGGGAATGAAAAACTAGAGACGTGTGTCTTTTAACAATCTGTTATTGAGCCTCTGTGACACTTTCATTGTTGGTGGTTGATTTTTATTTTAAGGTATATAAAGTAAGATTCATTCATTTTTTTAAGGTATATAAAGTAAGATTCTTTTTTTATGGTTTTGACAAATGCACAGAATCACGTATCCACCAACAGAGCAATGATATAGAAAATTGTCATCACTTCAAAAATTCCCATGTTTCTCTTTTGTAGTGAATTCTTCACTTCACCCTCAAACTGTGGCAAACACTATTCTGCTTTCCATCCCTTCAGCCGTTTATCCTTTTTTTTTTGAGACGGAGTCTCGCTCTGTCACCCAGGCTGGTGAGCAGTGGCCAGATCTCAGCTCACTGCAAGCTCCGACCCCCGGGTTCACGCCATTCTCCTGCCTCAGCCTCCCGAGTAGCTGG
>NW_012112107.1:0-2685 GCF_000951035.1 Colobus angolensis palliatus
CTACTCCAGCCAGACCTCCATCCCAGCTCCAGGTCTATTGTTTCCATCAGCCACCCTGACATCTCCTGTCACACTTCTCCTGGTGTATCAAACCTCTCCCAGTAGACTGCGAGAAAACTCAGTCATTGTTGACTCACTCCTCTTCCTCACCGCCATATTTGATCAATCACTGAGTTCTATCATTTCATCTTTGCAGTGCCTATTCTCTTCATCTGCCCAGAATATGGGCAAGAAAGCCCCAATCACTTCTCACCTGACTTTTCAGGGATCTTGCCAACTCCAATTCCTTGCCTCACCAATGGATGCTTCTCATTAGGGAGGCAAGATGGCACAAAGTGGCCAGGTTCCAACCTGGGTCAAATAGAATCTCTGCTCCCCTGCTTTGTGCCTCCTAGCAAGTCATGTCATCCAGCTAAAACACAACTGCTTTATGTAGAAAATGGGGCAATAATTCATAAAGATGTGGTAAGGAGTACATAAAATGTCCAGTACATACAAGTACTTAATATATTTTACCTGGTTTTTTTTGTTTTTGTTTTTGTTTTTGTTTTTTTTTTAGATGGAGTCTTGCTCTGTTGCCCAGGCTGGAGTGCAATGACACAATCTTGGCTCACTGCAACCTCTGACTCCTGGGTTCAAGCAATTCTCCTACCTCAGCCTCCCAAGTAGCTGGGACTATAGGCATGTGCCATCACACCCAGCTAATTTTTTGTATTTTTAGTAAAGACGGGGTTTCACCATGCTGGCCAGGCTGGTCTCGAACTCCTTACCACATGATCCGCTCACCTCAACCTCCCAAAGTGCTGGGATTACAGGCTTGAGCCACCACACCGGGCCAGACTGCATTTTCTAGTGTCCCTTGCAGCTAAGAGTGGCTATGTGATTGAAGTCTCCTCATTGAGATATGAGTAAAACTATTATGTGGCAGTTTCCAGGTGCCTTCCTTAGAGAGAGGTATTATGTGGCCTTTGTTTCTCCATTGTGCCCATCCTTCATTGAAGACACACCATCCTGCTCCCTGGAAATTAGTTCTTTCATCTTGGTTCATGATTGAACTGGAAGAAATCCAAGTCCTTTTTGGAGTTCACACACATCACAACTCTGGACCACTCTTGGAATTTCGCATAACAGCGATATAACCATCTTTTTTAAACTATTGTTATTTGGGGTTTCAGTTATTTGAAGCTGAACGCAGTCCTATCTCCTACACAAGTATAAATTTTGCAGGACTTATAATATATCTGGCTAAATTGCCTGCAGAAAGATTGTGTCAATTTGCACTGCAACAAGTGCTGTATAAGTGTGTACAGAGCTCTTTTTGCTGCACTGTACCATCTCATGGAGGGGATACCAGATGCCAACTGCCTGCTGGATCTAGAGACAGGTAAAAGGATCCGCAAACATGACCTGGATGCCAGGACAGGCAGAGGCACCAGTACCAGCAAGAAGCTTCAGAAATAGAGTAGTTATTAAAAGATCATTTGCAGTGAGAAAATAAATCACTACAAACTACCAACTACCAGAGGCTTGGAGATTCAGGTCCCTTTCTTGTGACATCTCTTTAGGCAATTTATCATAAATGCTTTTATATGGATGCATCCTAGTTACAACCTGGTTTCCCCTTCTGCTTAGGTCACCCTTTAACTCTCTGTAAGTCCCAGCACCCACACAACCTGGGCAAGTGAAGGACCAGGAATTGTAAACCTTAGTAAAGTCCATCGTGCAGTTAATGTTAATCTGCCTCTGAGCAGACACACCTTGTAAATATTCTCAGAGAAAGGTTCAAAGTACCAAGGGCACTTGAGAAGGACATGGCTTTGCTTCAGTCAGGGAAGATTTCCTGGAAAAGTTAATGCTTAACAGAAGCCAACAAAGAAATGGGTGAAAAACGGAAGAGGAACTAGGATTTCTGCCCAATTGGGAATTTTGGCATTTACAAAACACCATTGAAACACTTACTCAATTATCATCTTCCTCCTGGAAAGACAGAAGTCTTCCCTAGGATGATAAAGAGGACACATTTTCTTTTTTTTTTTCTTTCATTTAATTGTCAAAATAGTTTCTTTATTTTATGTTTTAGATTCACTTTTTCCATCTGATTTTTAATCTTTTCAGTATAATGCCCATTCTTAAAGACCAAGAGATTAAAATTGAACACCAGCGTTCATTAGCATCCAGGTCAAAAATATATATTAATATGTGCATTTCTAAAGGTAAAGTCCTAGTTAGCTCATGCTCTTACCTATAGACACAAACACTCATAAAAGGGAATTTGTTAGGAGGCCAAGGTGGGTGGATCACCTGAGGTCAGGATTTGAGACCAGCCTGACCAACATGGTGAAACCCTGTCTCTACTAAAAAATGAAACTCATGGCCAGGCACGGTGGCTCATGCCTGTAATCCCAGCACTTTGGGAGGGTGAGGCAGGTGAATTACCTGAGGTCAGGAGTTCAAGACCAGCCTGGCCAACATGGTGAAATCCTGTCTCTACTAAAAATACAAAAATTAGCCAGGCATGGTAGTGGGGGCCTGTAATCCCAGCTACTCAGGAGGCTGAGACAGAAGAATTGCTTGAACCTGGGTGATGGAGTTTGCAGTGAGCTGAGATTGCGCCACTGCACTCCAGACTGGGTGACAGGGCAAGACTCCATTTCAAAAAAAAAAAGAAAAGAAAGAAAGTCACAC
>NW_012112108.1:0-1017 GCF_000951035.1 Colobus angolensis palliatus
AGTCTTGCTTTGTCACCCAGGCTGGAGTGCAGTGGCGTGATCTCGACTCACTGCAACCTCCGCCTTCCGGATTCAAGTGATTCTTTTGCCTCATCCTCCTGAGTAACTGGGATTACAGGTGTGCGCCACCATGCCTGGCTAATTTTTGTATTTTTAGTAGAGACAGAGTTTCGCCATGTTGGCCAGACTGGTCTTGAACTCCTGACCTCAAGTGATCCATCCGCCCGGGCCTCCCAAAGTGCTAGGATTCCAGGTGTGAGCCACCATGCCCAGCACAGGTTCATCTTGATTTGAAATTGGCCATGTTGCGGGGCACGGTGGCTCACACCTGTAATTCCAGCACTTTGGGAGGCTGAGGTGGGCAGATCACAAGGTCAGGAGATCGAGACCATCCTGGCTAACGGTGAAACCCCCGTCTCTACGAAAAATACAAAAAATTAGCCGGGCGTGGTGGCAGGCACCTGTAGTCCCAGCTACTTGGGAGGCTGAGGCAGGAGAATGGCATAAACACAGGGGGCGGAGCTTACAGTGAGCCGAGATCACGCCACTGCATGCCAGCCTGGGAGACAGCAAGACTCCGTCTCAAAAAAAAAGAAAAAAGATATTGGCCATGTTACTTCTGAGAAAGAAATGATGAAAGCAGTGGTCATTTTGGTGAGATGTGCTTAGTTCTTCTCCTCCTGCGGGTGGTCCCTGCAGCCCTCTCTGGGAGGATCCTGAGGTTGTCCTGGGGTGCCAATCTTTGTTCTCCAGCAAAGCGCCAGAAGGGGCCAGTGGAGGGTAGGGGAGATGGGGAAAGTCAAAAATTTCTATATCATATAAGATTAGAAACAGGTCCAGTGTAGTGGCTCATGCCTGTAATCCCAGAGTTTTGGGGGGCCAAGAGGGCCAAGCCCAGGAGTTCAAGACCAGCCTGAGCAAGATAGCAAGACCCCATCTCTACAAATAATTTAATAATTAACTGGGTATGATGGTGCAGGCCTGTAGTCCCAGCTACTCGGGAGGCTGATGCAGGAG
>NW_012112109.1:0-2325 GCF_000951035.1 Colobus angolensis palliatus
GTCTCGGCCTCCCAAAGTGCTGGGATTACAGGCTTGAGCCACCACGCCCGGCCAACTATCAAGACTTTTATAAGGAGAAATAGATATTCTGAATGGGCCTATATCAATGAAAGAAATTGACTCAATAATTAATACCCTTCTGAAAAAGACAGCATCAGGCACTAGTGTTTACACTAGTGAAATCTACCAACTCTTAAAGAAAATAATGATACCAATTCTTTACAATCTCTTCCTAAAAGTAAAAGCCAACCTG
Organism: Colobus angolensis palliatus; assembly: GCF_000951035.1. Lineage (NCBI taxonomy): Eukaryota > Metazoa > Chordata > Mammalia > Primates > Cercopithecidae > Colobus > Colobus angolensis. Next base: position 254 of record NW_012112109.1, read on the forward strand.
CCATTATGGGCTCATGCCTGTAATCTCAGCATTTTGAGAAGCCGCAGCGGGCAGATTGCTTGAGCTCAGGATTTCCAGACCAGCCTGGGCAACATGTCGAAACCTTGCCTCTACAAAAAATAAAAATAATTATCTGAGTGTAGTGGCATGTGGCTATAGTCCCAGCTACTTGGGAGGCTGAGGTGGGAGGATCACTTCTATCTGGGAGACAGGTTGTAGTGAGCAGAGATGTGGTCACTGCACTCCAAACTGGGTGACAGAGTGAGACGCTTTCTCAAAAAAAAAAAAAAAAAAAAAAAAAAAAAAAAAAAAAAAAAAAACGTTAAAAAAAAGGTAGAAGCAGAGGGAATATTTCCTGACTCATTTGATGAGGCCAGTATTATCCTAAAACCAAAACAGGTAAAGATATCACAAAAAAAGAAAACTACAGATCAGTAACTCTCATGAACTTAGATACAAAATTACTCAATAAAATACTAGCAGATTAAATCCAACGATGTATAAAAGGAATAACGCACCATGATGTAGTTGGATTTATTCCAGGTATTGAAGGATGCTTTAACATTAGTGGCCGGGCGCGGTGTCTCACGCCTGTAATCCCAGCACTTTGGGAGGCTGAGGTGGGCAGATCACGAGGTCAGGAGATCAAGACCATCCTGGCTAACATGGTGAAACCCCGTCTCTACTAAAAATACAAAAAATTAGCCAGGTGTGGTGGTGGGCACCTGTAGTTCCAGCTACTCGGGAGGCTGAGGCAGGAGAATGGCATGAACCTAGGAGGCAGAGGTTGCAGTGAGCTGAGATCCCGCCACTGCACTCCAGCCCCAGCAACAGAGTGAGACTCCGTCTCAAAAAAAAAAAAAAAAAAAAAAGAAACGCAGATGATTCTTCTTTACCCTGTGAATACCACTCTTGCGATCTAGCAGTGCCCTCCAATCAGGCAAAAGCTAGCTTAAGCCAGTAACAGCCAACCGGGCTTAGAAATAATGGCTAAATATATGCATTATATTGTGAGTGCTTACTATCTATTGAGAGCGTGTTTTATTAGATTTGGCTTTCTGAAAATGTGATAAATTAATTGGGTTGGTAAAATTAGCCAAAACAATTGTAAAAAGCTATAATCTTAATTGCAAATGAGATTATAAACTTTCACTTTTTCATTTTAAGGGAAAAGACAAGTGTGGAAGATGATGCTGTTTATTTTATTTTTAATATAACATCATGTTGCCTTACCTGTTATCTTGTGATGAATTCTGGAATACTGAGGAGCATGAATATATATATACACACACACACTATATATATGTATATATACATATATACACACACGTATATATGTATATATACACGTATATACATCTATATACATGTATACATGTAAAATGAGGAATGTGGGAGCTATTTTATTTTTCCGCAAGAGTGATTTTCAGCTATAAAACTGTAATGTGACCAGGTTGTAGATCACATAAAAATCATTCTGTGTTTCCCTTAAAATTATCTGAATAGAGTTCAGTGGTTTTTCTTAATGTGCACATTTAGTATCACCCAGTATGGTCAGGGGTGCAAGGGGTAGGTTATCTTCAAGATATTTTCTTGTTGCAAGAAATTACCACAATTCTGTGTTCTGTTGTTATTTTTAAGATATTTACCTGCCAAGCCTACAGCATAATTATATTTTCCAACTTCTCCAATTAAGAAAGAACTTTTGGTTCTTTGTGCTGTGGAATTCTGAATAGATGAGAAGTTTCTTCTTTTATCTAACTGAATAAACTAATACCCACAAAATTCAATAAGCTCTTTGACAAAAATGGCCATCGAGGGCCTCTGAGTCACCTTATGTTCATCAACTCCCACCCATCAATGAATATCAGAATGTGGGCTCTAATAGGCTTTAAAATTAGTCCTTCCTTAAAAAGATGTCATTCAGGGGAAGCACTCTTATATTTGAAAGCAAGTATCAGAAAGCTGGACAGTGGTACCAATCCTGCAGATATAAAAATATCTTGAGCGTTTTTCTAAAACATCTACTTTTCTAGGTAGTAGCTGTCTATTACCATGGGACACGTGAGTCA
>NW_012112109.1:4068-4372 GCF_000951035.1 Colobus angolensis palliatus
TTTAAGATGTAAGTCTGACTTACTGATGAACATCAGAAATGGTTCACTTGGTCACTTGGAAATTCAACCTACATTTCCTGTGTGTAAAGTATAAACAGTGTAGTTTAAGTTAACAGGTTTCTAAGGCAGTATTGCACTTCGGTTTAGGGCAGAAAATACTTTTAGCGCTAATTTTGAACTCTAATTCAGGAACTATTTTGGCTCTTCAGACATTTAACTTAGTCTAATGTATTTTGTTTTGCGTGTTTTAAAACCGTGTTTCCATTTAATCACTGGTACAATATCTGCAGTTCATTTGCTCAAC
>NW_012112109.1:4422-5046 GCF_000951035.1 Colobus angolensis palliatus
TTTATCCCAATAAGTTTTGAGGTAGGGGCATCTTCCTACAGGCCTTATGGATGAAAATGATTCTCCACAAATTTAAGTATGATAGCCTCTGAAATGAACTGAAAAGGAACTTGTAAGAAGGCAGAATTTCATGTCCAATATAGTGGGATAAATGAATGGACCCAAGTAACTTTCTAAAAAAGCAACAGCACAAACAAAAACAACAACAACAAAAATCATACTGTTTAACGTGTGTTCATAGCAGCAGATTAAAGCTTCTACTTTGGAATATGAGATTCAGTGGAAGACATCTGTAGATAGGTAGCAAATGTTAGCAGCTATTTAAGATGTAAGTCTGACTTACTGATGAACATCAGAAATGGTTCACTTGGTCACTTGGAAATTCAACCTACATTTCCTGTGTGTAAAGTATAAATAGTGTAGTTTAAGTTAACAGGTGTCTAAGGCAGTATTGCACTTCGGTTTAGGGCAGAAAATACTTTTAGCACTAATTTTGAACTCTAATCCAGAAACTATTTTGGCTCTTCAAACATTTAACTTAGTCTAATGTATTTTGTTTTGCGTGTTTTAAAACCGTGTTTCCATTTAATCACTGGTACAATATCTGCAGTTCATTTGCTCAAC
>NW_012112109.1:6864-10788 GCF_000951035.1 Colobus angolensis palliatus
TACAAAATCCTTTAAATATATTACCTCACTTACTCCTCACAGTGACACCATTAAGTCAAGGCTGTTTCCCCACATTTTACACGAGGAATCTGAAGTCAGAGACTTTAATCAACTTTCCCCATGTTCACATGGTGAACAAAGTGGTGGAACCTGGATTTAATTCCAGCTTTAAATGCATGGAGCAGAACCCCTGCAGAGGCTGCATGAATGATGAATGTGTCCCTCTGGCCCAAGCATGGGTTAAGAAAATGGACCTAATGATAGAACACTAAATAGGGAGTATTTGAATCTTGCATTTATCAAGGTGCCATTGTCCATATCATGTTAATATTTTATATTTACATACTTTCATGTAAGTCGCAGACTTGGGATATGAATCTAGGCCTTTGAGCCTAGGCTCGGTCTTCCCTGTGAGTAAAAATCCTGTTTCACTTTGGGTCTATTTCTTAGTTACATTGGAGATTCATAGTCAGTGTTTGGAATTTCTTACAAAATGACAGAAACTGTCTACTAATTCCCATCCTTTGAAGACACAACATCTACCAATTCAGTTCCCAGGAAGAGGAGTTGTTAGGTTTAAATTTATTTTTACATCTTAAAAGGCACTGCTGAGTGAGAGGAGAGGAGAGTGTTAACTTGGAATGGTGGATTAAAAAAAGTGAGCCAGTTCATTTGTACATAATTTTTGGCTACATTATCCAGACATAAGCTACCAGAGTGCAAAACAGTGTAATAAATCTAATATTTTCAAATAGCTTGTGTGCAGAAGTTTAACAGTGAGGATGGTTTTGTAATGACTGCATGTGCTAAACTACAAACTCCATTGTTCACTATTTGAGTACATTCAATAATGTCATATACATTGCCAAAGATGATTTCAAAAATGGCAAGCTTCTATTCTCACTTTCCTTAGCTGTGATACCTTATATCTTAAAAGGGTGGTAATTTATTAGTTGGTTTTTTGTTTTGTATGGGTGTTTTTTTGAAATGTTTTGAAACGGAGTCTCACTCTGTCGCCCAGGATGGAGTGCAGTGGCATGATCTCGCCTCACTGCAATTTTTGCCTTCCGAGTTCAAGCGATTCTCCTGCCTCAGCCTCCCAAGTAGCTGGGGTTACAGGCACCCACCACCACACCCAGCTAATGTTTGTACTTTTAGTAGGGACGGGGTTTCACCATGTTGGCCAGGCTGGTCTGAAATTCCTAACCTCGTGATCCACCTACCTCGGCCTCCCAAAGTGCTGGGATTACAGGCATGAGCTACTGTGCCCAAACTAATTTATTAGTTTTTATTGTTTCATCTTATTTACATAGAAAGCATGAAGTTAGACATTAATTGTACTGTATTGGCTGCCAAAGCATAGAAATTGTATTTTGGAGGTGAGAGCTGCAGGGTGGGTTGCTGTTTCTTCATTGATTATTGCCATGGGAAAAAAGTGACTTCTTGATAGATTGCAATTTCGTTGTGAATAAAAGTTATTTTCATGGTCTTTGAAAAACAAGACAGAGAAGTGGAGAAGGATATGGTAGCAGGGCTGGGATTGTCACAGGGAATAACTTGCCCCAGTCTACTTTTTTCATACAAATGCAGTTTAGGTTCCTAATAAGTTGAAACATCTAGCTCCTGAAAATACAACTATAGAATGCTGATCTTTGTGATTTATTTTCCTTCACATAATTGGTTTCATTTTGTTTTCTATGAGAATAAAGTTTTTCTTTTTCTTTGTCTGTCAACATAATTCCCTTTATTTTTATTCAATTTTCTTGTTAAGTGTTTTTCCACACGTAGAATCGTAGAACTTGAATAATACAGAAAAAAAACCAACAGCCTTGTCTTTTTTTCTTTCATCTAGGTCATGGGAGAATGAAAAGCTAAAATCTTCATGAGCATCCCATACTATAAATATTTGTATTAGATTATCATTATTTATTACTTTGCTAAACAACTATTTTTACCCATCACTTTTTATGAATCTATAGTAAAACAAAAATAAACAGCCTCCATGCTTTCAACAAGGAGAGTCTGTTGCTGTAAATATGTCCATTTCACCACAGTTTTTCCTCATCACCACTTGCTGAAACTTACTGCATTTGTTGATGTTTATTATAAAGGCTTTTACCATCCTGTTCAGTATTTAAGATTAATCACAAGGGTATTCCCCCTGTTAGATGTTCCGACCGATGTTGATATTAACCATGTGACATTCACAAAGTAATTTTTTCCTGAATATGTGACAGTATATATTAGGTTGGTGCAAAAGTAATTGTGATGTTTGCCATTACCTTTTAATGCCAAAATCCATAGTTTTGTGCCAACCTAATACTATCAGAGGGATAGGCGATGCAATTATAAATGAATGTTCTTTGGAGCCAGGTAGATCCTGCCTCTTCTCAGAGCAGCTGAGGGGCCCGCCAAGGTCTGTGGCTGTAATCTCGAGTCCTGCAGATCAGGAACGCCTTTAAGTCCATGCCTGGCAGCTGAAGGCATCTGCAGTTTAGATTCTTCTTGTACCAATTTCGCAAATCTCTGCAATATTGGAAGCCATGCACCCAGTTGAATGGAAGCAGGTGAAAACAAGGCCGCATGAAGTCGTAGCCCTGTGAGCAGCAATGTCCCAGGAGTAGCTCTTTGTGCTCAGGATCAAATGATGACTGTTGGCAGGGATTAAAACCAGGACTGACTGAGTGCTGGGGCTTTGATCTTAGCCAAATCCACTGAGATGGCTGAAACTTCATGGAAAGGTGCAAGGATTTCCTAAACCAAATGCAAATTGATGTTTAACTTTCAACTCCAGCTCACGCCCAAAGGCTTTGCAAGAGCTTGAAAAGATAATATCTGGCTTGTACATCGGAAAATGATTTTTACAAAATATTTTATTTGAATGGGCTAAAACTTGAGCTGCAGCATCATTGAAAAAAATTACTCATTATTTAAATAATAGTTTTCATAAGATTTCAATGACAGATGCTAAGTAGAGATGATGTTTATTGAAAGGCATTCTTAAAATTTGAGAAGGATTTATCACATGATAAACTTAATATTTTGTGATAAAGACCATGCATTCTCACTTATTTGGTAATGCAGCTAGTTACGGGGTACACACCATCTTTTTTCTTTAGCTGATGTGATAAAAAATTGTATAAAACTTAATAAACATTTTCCAACGTGAATGGAGGCTGTAATTAACCTATACTCACTAAAATCAGGGTGTAGATTAGCATTGTATTGGGAAATGTATGTAATTATGTGAGTTATAACCCAGATTTTGTCATGAAAATTAGATGCTTAAAGCTAAGACATGACCCTGGTGTTCTCATCAGAAATATGGGTAGATACACATTAGATGATTTTGAGGTAATGTTCCGTTAAAAGTCTCTGATACGTATCCTTTTTCATATCCTCTCCAATGGACCGTTGTTTTGTTGATGAGATTATTACACATATTTTATTAATTTCCTCCCAAAGCTTTTTTTATATGTTTGTTGATAGTGAGATTTTTTTAAGTAAAATAATTTTGGTAGATTTAAAAATTATTTTTGAAAAGGTTGTGTCCTCTAATGTACTCCTTGAATCACTCATCTGCTCTTCTTTATTTTTGAATCATGGAAGTAGTGTCTTGTTTTCCTTTTTAGATGCTATTTGATGTGGTTACTGCCCCAAATGTTCATATTTGCTACCACTTAGAGTCCAGCCTTCTTCTGTAGTCTAATTATATGCTATTAAGATTGTCATATTGTGTTATTAGGTACAGAAATTTGCTTTAGAAACAAACTGAGGATTGCATAAGTATTGACATGGCAAGGTGTAGTGTTCCCTGGGTTTCTTAGGCAAGTTGAGTTTTAAGCATGGATCTTTGTCCAAACCTCTCCCACCTTCTAGGAAATATACACAGCTGTGTCACCAGAAATATCTTGCACCTTAAGG
>NW_012112109.1:12599-13239 GCF_000951035.1 Colobus angolensis palliatus
TTTGTTATCAATGAACCCACCTTGAAAGATCATTATTACCCAGTGGACATTGTATATTAAGGTTCACTCTGGGTGTTTATGAGTTTCCTTGAAAAATTTGCCACTGGCAGGAATACTGCAAAGAAAATGACCTCAGAGTAAAAAACTGGGATTTTTTTTTTTTTTTTTTTTTAAATAGACTTTATTTTTAAAGCAGGTTTAGGTTCACAGCAAAACTGAATGGAAGGTACGGAGATTTCCTGTACCCCCCTGATCCCACACATGCACAACCTCCCTCGTTATCAGCACCTCCTCCCCACCCCCCCGCAGAGTGGTACATTTGTTATCAATGAACCCACCTTGAAAGATCATTATTACCCAGTGGACATTGTATATTAAGGTTCACTCTGGGTGTTTATGAGTTTCCTTGAAAAGTTTGAAAGACTCAAGGAATTTCTTTCTGTGAACCAGTTTGCCAGCCAAGAAAAACTGGCATTTTTTTTTAAACTAGGACATTTTGTTTCCCTTTATCCTCTCCTCTTTTTTCCTTCCCACTCCCCTGGTAGGTCTGAGGTCCCTTACAGTTGAGGTGAGGGTGGGAAGAGATAGGTGAGGACAGCAGAGTCAGGTGTGGTGGAAGAAGGGAGGGCAGAGGACCAGC
>NW_012112109.1:15489-16191 GCF_000951035.1 Colobus angolensis palliatus
AAAGGACCTGCTTTATCCGGAGTCCTGTCTTCTTTTTCATTCCTATTGGTCATTTGTGTCTTGCTGAGATTTTTTTCTACACTGTATTATTCATCTTTTTAAAAACACAACTTTCATTTTCAATTCCTTGTTGTTTTGTATTTTATCATCTTCTTCTAAATCGTTTGAGTTTACTGCATTCTTCTCGCTTCTTAAATTGAATATTAAGCTAATTTGTTTCCAGTCTTTTTTTTTTTAAAAAATGCATTTTAAAGTACACACTTCTTTCTAATAATAACACTGTAGCTATGCTCCACAAGATACTTTTCAAAATCTGTTGTTGTTTATCTTTAGTCAGTCATGTAGGTACATATATTTTTCCTCTGGCTTCCCGTACATTGGGTGTTTTCCACTGACCGCATTTGGTCTTGGATTGTCCTCCAGCTCACCTGCCTTTCCTGTTCCCATTAGATGATTCTCTATTTCCTTTATTTCTTCTACTGGTGTGGAAGTTTATAGAAATTCTATTGACTTTTTTCTACTTTCCATGCTCTTTTGGTTACAGTTTTAAAATCTACCTTCTTTTTAACGTTCTCAGTAGTCTTTTTTTTATTTTTTTATTTTATTTTTTTTTTATAGACAGAGTCTTCCTCTGTCACCCAGACTGTAGTAAAGTGGCGTGATCTTGGCTCACTGCAACCTCTACCTCTTGAGTTCAAGCGA
>NW_012112110.1:0-3044 GCF_000951035.1 Colobus angolensis palliatus
GTCAACACTTTGATTTTTTTTTTTTTTTTTTTTTTTTTGCAAAATGGTTGTACCTTATAGATGAGTTCTCAGCAGTAAGCCCATTTAAAATGTTTTATGCCTCATGATCCTGACAACACATCAAGAGGAGCTGATTTAGGAAAACACAGATTGTTTGCTAATCCCTACCGTGAGTGACTTTCTTACTAATTATTTTTTGACTTTGAACCTTTTAAAAATTTTCTTTGAAGGTAATTATTGTGTGGAAAGATTTTTTTGATTAAGCAAATATTGACTTTAGAACCTGTCTTTAAATCATATTCTTTTTTCAGTATGTGACTAAAATAAATTCCTTAAAATATTGTTTTCTATGTACTCATTTATGTAGATTTTGGTATTTACTTACATAGAAGATATTTCTTAGAATTCAGGCTTCTCATCTATTCCTTTATGTTTTAATAGATGCATACAAAGGCACAGAATGCTTGATTTCTTTATTTCAAGCCTTTAACATTTAAATAATCAGCCTTTCTAAAATGATTGAAAATTGGATCTCTGAGTTTTAATAATCTCATAAGAAGTAAGAACAAAATAATGAAAGTTTTAGTTTTTATTGGTCATAGAATCAAATTTATCTGTAGAATAAAATAGAATGGTTTAATAGAGGGGCTCTATCAAATTAAACGGAAACTTTAAAAGAACTTGCTTAATTTCTTGCTTAAAAGAACTTGCTTAAAAGAACTTGCTTTTTTTTTATTAGTTGATTACAGGAAAAATTACAAGTTTCAAACCATACTAGTATACCATTTGAAAAAGGAATAAATTCAAGCCCATTTTCCTCTTTGTATGCCGAATAGATTGCAGGATAGTAATTTCATGCAACAACTACTTTTTTTTTTTTTTTTTCTGAGACAGAGTCTCACTCTGTATCCCAGGCTGTAGTGCAGTGGCACAATCTCGGCTCACTGAAACCTCTGCCTCCCGATTCAAGCGATTCTCCTGCCTCAGCCTGCAGAGTAGCTGAGACTACAGATGCATGTCACCACACCTGGCTAATTTTTTTTTTTTTTTTAAGTAGAGACAGGGTTTTGCCATGTTAGCCAGGTTCGCTCGATCTCCTGACCTCATGATCTGCTTGTCTTGGCCTCCCAAAGCGCTGGGATTACAGATGTGAGCCACCGTGCCCGGCCAACAACTACTTTTGAGTCCTTTTTTGGATGGTCAGCACTGCTGGAAGAAGTAGCACCAGAAGGCTTTTGTCCTCCGGAAGCTGACACAGTAGTCTTGGTGAGATAAGTACCCAGCAACACCTCCAGAATGTATGCATGTTAGCTTTCAAAAGCAAAACAAGGTAATGAACAATGTTGGTACAAAAGCAATTTTAGAAAGTAAGTAAAAATAATCTGGATTGAGAAAGAGAAAATATGGATTCATGTCCTCATGGCTACTGGAGGTGGGGGAAGAAAGACCAAGCCAAGGGGAGCAGGGAATAAAGGGAGCTTTTTGAGGATATAGACCTCACTGACAGTTTGTACTGAAGTGGGGAACAGGAAGAGATCTCCAGTGCTGGCTGGAAAGGCATTTGAGTGGAATCCAATTCTAGTCATAAGACCAGATTCCAGCCAAGACACCTAAGCAAGTGAGGACTTGTACAGTCTGTCTAAAGAGAACATTTTCTATTCAACTCCAGCTGTTGTAGCCATGAGCAAATGCAGATCTGGTGTGTCTAGATCTTCAGATTTTTCAAGACATCCAGACTCATAGATTTTAAAGAAAATGCTCTTAATTTTAAACATTGACTCCTTTTTAAAAACCACTGCATGAACCAAATTAAAGACGTCTGCTGTCATGATACAGCCTAAAAAGGACAGGTTTGCAATTCTGCACAATCTTGAAAACCACTGGAAGATTTAAACGTGAGAATGACATAATGCTAACAGGGAAAGAGAGAGAGGATCTTGGTAGTCATGTGAGAAATTAGCAGGAATCAGATCTACACAAAAGTGGATCTGTGGAAACTAGATCTGAGGGTATAATTTAAAAGAAATGCCCAAAGAAGTGACAGAATTTGCAAAGTTTATTAGTTCATATATGAAAATAAAATTCGTGGAAAGAAGCCTATCCCAAGATCTTGGACTTGAGATTCCAGGATGATGGGGACAGAAAATGGAAAGTTGAGGACTTAGGGGACAATGAGAACCATTTCTTAAATATGTTCCAGTTTTCATTGAGATACTAGAGGCATATCCTGAAGCAAGTTGGAGATTTTGAACTAATAAGTGGGAGATGTAAATTTCAGAATTGATTAGGTACTTATCTGATCTCCTGTATAAACAATATATATTTGTACATATTTCCTCTTCTACATATAGAAATCATTTCTCATTCATTTTTGAACTTGGGCAATGTAGCAGATTGACTCGTTTTCCAAATATGTTCATCCTCTATTTACATATGCATATATTTGTCCATTCATGCATGCATAGTATTGCCAGATTTTGTAAATAAAATGCAGGAAGCCCAGTTAAATTTTGATTTTAGATAAACTACAAATAATTTTTTGTATAAGTATGTTCCAAATACTGCATGGGATATTTTATACCAAATATTGTTCATTGTTCATCTGAAATCAAAATTTAACTAGGAATATACGTTTTATCTGTGGCCTCTCCATGCATGAAGGCTTCCAGGTCATCAACCTATTTCTCTAGGACCCCAGCCATAGTCTTCTTACTTGCCCCTTTGTTTCCACCTTTGTCCCTCTATCTGCCATTTTCCATTCAACAGGCAGGGTGATTTTTAAAACTCTATTTATGTCATCTCCTTGCTTAAAACGTTTTAATGGCTTCACTTTCTTTTTTTCCTTTTTCTTTTTCTTTTTCTTTTTCTTTGTTTTGAGACAGAATCTTGCTCTGTCACCCAGGCTGGTGTGCAATGGCGCCATCTCGGCTCACTGAAACCTCTGCCTCCCAAGTTCAAGCAATTCTCCTGCCTCAGCCTCCTGAGTAGCTGAGATTACAGGCATACGCCACCATGCCCGGCTAACTTTTGTATTTTTAGTAGAG